>NC_134358.1:431108755-431430099 GCF_048569485.1 Anomaloglossus baeobatrachus
AGCAGGGGGGGGAGGGGGGAAAGGGGTAGGGTAGAGGCAGCATGGGGAGATACTACAAGGTTTGATGGTTTTACTGGGTGGGATAATGGGGGATAGAATTAAGGTGTTGAGTTGGAATATTAGAGGGTTATCAGATAGGTCTAGGAGAGCGGCATTAATTAAATATGTTCAAGACCAGAACCCGTCAGTAATATGTCTACTAGAAACGCATCTAACAAAGGAGACAACACATGTTTTAAATAGGAGATGGGTGCAGAAGGCCTATCACTCCACCTTTTCCAACTATGCAAGGGGTGTATCACTGCTGATCCATAACTCTGTGCAATATGAAGAGATAGAAGTGTATGTGGATAAAGAGGGACAGTGTGTGGCCGTCAAGTGTAAAATATTTGGCAGACTCATGTGTATAGCTGCAATATATATACCACCTCCATATAAGTGCACCAAACTAAGGGAGATAAGGGAGTTCTCTGAGAAAAGGGGAGTAATCCCTTTTTTACTGGTGGGGGACTTCAATAATGTGATAGATCTGTACTGGGATAGGAGTAGTAGACCTCCAGGTATCCAGGATAGTTGTAGGACTTCGTTTGGCACTCTTATTGGGGAACTTGGAATGGTGGATGCCTGGCGAGTGAGGAATGGGAGGGTATCCTGCTTCTCTTGTTATTCGGCTTCACATAACACTCTGTCCCGCATTGACATGGCTCTAGCTAGTGATCTGATGGATGCAATGATAAGCGACGTGCAATATCTGACAAGAGTGATTTCGGATCATAGCCCAATTCTAGTGTCCATACGACGGGGGACCCTGACAGGGGGAAGGAGGGGAGAGTGGAAGCTTCATCCAGCATGGATCCGTCATATTAATATGGGGAATATAGAACGGGATCTTGGGGATTTCTTTATCCACAACGAGGGTAGCACTGGTCCGCTGGTGGTATGGGATGCGATGAAGGCATACCTCAGGGGGCTCCTGTTCAGGAAAATCTGTAAACGTAAAACACAGACGAGGCAGGATGAGAAAGATAGGCTGGAGGCCTTAGATAAGGCAGAGCTGGAAGCAATCCGGAGTACTACTACGGACGCGAAGCAAAATCTTAGGCAGGCGCATGAACAGGTTAATAAGATGCTTTTGGAGAAGGCGGTAAGGAAGCAGGCATTCCAAAAATTGCATTTTTATGAGGAGGGGGAAAAAGTTGGTCATCTATTATCGGTCATAGCTGCAGCTCAAAGGAGTAGTTCATTTGTGCATGGTATGGACACAGTGGAGGGGACACAGGTCACTGAGGTTGAGGAGGTCCTTGGGGTCTTTAAAGATTTCTATCGCACGCTATATTCTTCTATTGGAGAGATGAGGGTGGAAGAGGTGGACTCATTTCTTGAGCGAGGTGAGCTTCCGGTGTTGTCTGTGGTGGATAGAGATAAACTGGAGTCACCTATTACTATTGATGAACTGGAGGGCGCTCTGCATGGCATGAGCAATGACAAGGCACCAGGAGCAGACGGGCTACCAGTTGAAATTTATAAACAGTTAGAAGAAATCCTATTACCCAAACTATTGAAAGTCTTTGAGGTGGCGGAGGGGGAAGGTGTATTGCCTGAATCTATGAGAGAAGCAATAATAGTAGTAATTCCTAAGGAGGATAAAAATCCGAGGCTTCCAGACTCATATAGACCCATCTCGTTATTAACAGCGGACGTGAAGCTTCTGGCTAAGGTGTTGTCAAACCGGCTGACTGGAGTTATATCTAACCTAATCCATATGGACCAATCAGGGTTCATGGCCAATAGGTCGACAGCTGCTAATATCAGGAGATTGTACCTTAATCTACAGTTGCCGCCTGACAACCCTGGCCGGAGGGTGATCGCTTCGTTAGATGCCCAGAAAGCGTTCGATAGTGTTGAGTGGGGGTATCTGTGGAAAGTGTTGCAGCATATGGGTTTTGGCCCACGGTTTGTAAAGTGGGTGCAGCTGTTGTATAATAGGCCTACTGCTAAAGTTAGAGTTAACGGTATGACCTCCTCAGCGTTTGAGTTGCACCGGGGAACGAGGCAGGGCTGCCCACTATCGCCGCTCCTATTTGCTATTGCAATAGAGCCTCTGGCGGCGGCCATTAGGAAAACAAAGGAGATCCATGGATTTAAGTATGGGCATTTAGAGGAGAAAATAGCTCTTTATGCTGACGATTTATTACTTTTCTTGGGGGATCCATCAGCCTCATTGGATCATGCCATGCAGATAATAGAGAAATTTGGAGAAGTTTCGGGACTGACCATTAATTGGTCTAAATCGAGCCTCTTTAAGGTGGATGGGGAAGTAGCCTGGACAAATGAGGATACTGGGGCTAACAAATTGAAGAATGTGGACGAATTTAAATATCTAGGTATCCAGATATCTCTGCCAGTAGAAAAATACATACAGGTGAACTTATGGCCGCTCCTTAAAAAATTGAGAACCAAGGTGGATGCCTGGAACAAGCTACATTTGTCAGTTGTTGGAAGGGTTAATTTACTAAAGATGGTAGTAATGCCTAAACTCCTATACATACTGCACAATGCCCCTGTTTGTATTTCAAGGAAAAGATTTAAAGGGATAAACTCGCTGTTTAGGGACCTGGTGTGGGGTAAAAAGCAGCCTAGGGTGCGATTAGAGACTTTACAAAGGCCGAAGGATGAGGGGGGTCTAGCAATCCCAAATCCGGAATTGTATTATATAGCGGCGCAATGTCAACACCTCAGGGGTTGGTCTGATCGAGAGAAAGATGGGGGCATTAAAGAAGTACAGGAATACATAGTGGGTAGAAGTCCATTGGTAATGGGACTAGAGGATGGTGCGGTGGGGCTCCTGGGTAGAACATCTCCTACAATGGCACTTATTTATAAGACCTGGGATAGGCTGAAAAGGGTGAGAGGGGTGACCCGGTTAACTAAGTTTACACCTATCTGGGATAACAGTAATCTCCCGGAGATTCAGAAAATGGGGAATATTGAGGAGTGGAGACGCAAGGGTGTGATATACATGCATCAGATATTGGACGGAGGAATTGTGAAATCGTTCCCGCAGTTACAGAGTGAGTTTCAGTTACCGGCGTCCGGCTGGCTCCACTACAGACAATTAAAACATGCGATTGCAGCCCAAGCGGCTAAACAAAGTGTGGCCATACAGACTGACCTGGTACTGGAGTATGTGTGTAAGGGCGGAGGAAGCACTAAAGGGATCATTTCTGGCACGTATAAAGATATACTACATACCTTTCTTTTAGAATACCCAATTAAAACTAAATCTAAATGGGAGGAGGAAGTTGGGCCGATAACGGAGGAGGTGTGGGAGAGTATCCTGGAGTATGTCCCTAAACTTTCCATGAGCGAACCGGCCAGACTGTCTCCCCTATACGTGAGTCACCGGGTATATAGGTCTCCCTTACTGATGTTTAAAATGGGGTTGAAAAGGAATTCGGAGTGTCCAAGGTGTCAGGGATCTGACGCAGGTATTTTTCACATGATGTGGTCTTGTCCGAGACTGGTCTCCTTTTGGACTAAGGTTATCCACAAGATAGGAAGAACATATGGGTGTGTCCTCCCCAGGGAACCAGTGCTATGCCTATTGGAATATGTTGAGGAGCTTGGGGTGGAAAATACTATGAAAATTGTCATTGCTAGGCTGCTGTATGCGGCAAGAAAGCTAATCGCCAGGTCCTGGATTAAAAAAGACCCCCCGACCAGGGGAGAGTACATTAAAAGGGTGGAGTGTATTCTTCAGCTGGAACGGGGAGTGTATGAAAGAAGGGGGAATGTTAAAATGTTTGAGAAGCTCTGGTCTCCTTGGCTGCAATGCGAATAAGACGAGTGATGGACCAGTAAACTGGTCTGGGACCGGGATAGCCGTCTGAGACCTCTGATGTGTATGTTTTGTTTTATTTGTGTTACTAGTTGTTCCTCCTGCACAACGGGATGGTTGCTATACTACAGTTGAAGGGTATCCTAAGTGTGTACTAAATGGGATGTAGTATCGGGGAGAAGTGTTGCTGCCAGGGTGGGGGAGGGGGGCGGGAGGGGGAGTTAAAGGGGTAATAGATGTGATAAATTTAATTTGGATGCCGATTTGTTATTCTGTTGTATGTACTCTGTTTTAATAAAAAAGTATCTGATTTAAAAAAAAAGAAGACCCGTGGGGCTGTCGCCAGGCCGAAAGGCAGTGCCACGAACTGAAGGTGTTCGGCTCCGATGGCGAAACGCAGGAAGCGCTGATGCTCTGGTGCAATCGGCACGTGGAGATAAGCATCCCTGATGTCGATTGATGCTAGGAAGTCTCCTTGGGACATCGAGGCGATGACGGAGCGGAGAGATTCCATCCGGAACAGTCTGGTTTTCACGTGTCTGTTGAGCAGTTTGAGGTCCAGAACGGGACGGAATGATCCGTCCTTTTTTTGCACCACAAACAAGTTGGAGTAAAAACCGCGACCACATTCTTGAAGGGGAACAGGGATCACCACTCCTTCTGCCTTCAGAGTGCTCACCGCCTGAAAAAGAGCATCGGCTCGCTCGGGGGGCGGAGATGTTCTGAAGAAACGAGTCGGAGGACGAGAGCTGAGCTCTATCCTGTAACCGTGAGACAGAATGTCTCTCACCCATCGGTCTTGGACATGTGGCAACCAGGCGTCGCAAAAGCGGGAGAGCCTGCCACCGACCGAGGATGCGGTTTGGGGAGGCCGAAAGTCATGAGGAGGCCGCTTTGGGGGCGGTTCCTCCGGCGGTCTTTTTAGGACGTGACTTACACCGCCATGAATCAGAGTTCCTCTGGCCCTTCTGTGGCCTGTTGGACGTGGAGAATTGAGACCTGGCTGAGGGCCGAAAGGACCGAAACCTCGGTTGTATCTTCCGTTGCTGAGGTCTGTTTGGTTTGGACTGTCGTAAAGACGAGTCCTTTCCCTTGGATTGTTTAATGATTTCATCCAATTGCTCGCCAAACAGACGGTCGCCAGAAAATGGCAAACCGGTTAAGAACTTCTTGGAAGCAGAGTCTGCCTTCCATTCGCGTAGCCACATGGCCCTGCGGACTGCCACTGAATTGGCGGATGCTACCGCTGTACGGCTCGCAGAGTCCAGGACGGCGTTCATGGCGTAGAACGAAAAAGCCGACGCCTGAGAGGTTAAAGACACAACCTGCGGAGTAGAGGCACGTGTGACTGCATTAATCTCAGACAGACAAGCTGAGATAGCTTGGAGTGCCCATACGGCTGCGAATGCCGGAGCAGAAGACGCGCCTATGGCTTCATAGATGGATTTCATCAGGAGCTCTATTTGCCTGTCAGTGGCATCCTTGAGCGATGAACCATCTGCCACTGCTACTATGGATCTAGCCGCCAGTCTAGAGACTGGAGGATCCACCTTGGGACACTGAGCCCAACCCTTAACTACGTCAGTGGGGAAGGGGTAACGTGTGTCATTAAGGCGCTTAGTAAAGCGCTTGTCCGGAAAAGCTCGGTGTTTCTGGACTGTATCTCTGAAGTTGGAGTGATCGAAAAACGCACTCCGTGTACGTTTGGGAAACCTAAATTGGAATTTCTCCTGCTGAGAAGCTGACTCCTCAATCGGAGGAGTTGGAGGAGAAAGTTCTAGCACCTGGTTGATGGACGCTATGAGGTCATTTACTATGGCGTCCCCTTCAGGTGTATCAAGATTGAGAGCAGCGTCAGGATCAGAGCCCTGATCTGCCACATCCGCTTCATCCTCCAGAGAGTCCACATGCTGAGACCCTGAGCAGTGTGATGAAGTCGAGGGAAGCTCCCAGCGAGCCCGCTTAGCCGGTCTGGGACTGCGGTCCGTGTCGGAGTCCTCACCGTGGGACCTAGGAGTCACCCCAGGAGCACTTTGCTGCGCCGACCGAGGGGGGCCTGGGGGCAATGATTCAACAGTGCCCGGGGCCTGTGTTACCGGTCTGGACTGCAAAGCTTCAAGTATCTTAGCAGACCATCTATCCATAGACTGAGCCATGGATTGAGAAAGTGACTAAGAAAGTTTCTCAGCCAACACTGCAAACTCTGTCCCTGCCACCTGGACAGTGGTAGCCGGTGGTTCTACCTGGGCCGAGGGTCCCACCAGTGGCTGAGGCTCCGGCTGAGTTAGTGTCACAGGGGCCGAGCATTGCACACAATGAGGGTAGGTGGAACCTGCAGGTAACATAGCCGCACAAGAGGTACAGGTTGCAAAATAAGCCTGTGCCTTGGCACCCTTGCTTTTTGCGGACGACATGCTGTTGTCTCCTCTTAGAGCAATCAGTGAGGGTATATAGCCAAAAGCAAATAATGCGGCCGAACAGAGTAAATGTATACAATATAAGGATATATATATATATACACTTCGGCACCCAGGGGGGCCAGCACCTAGTAACCGGTGCGGCTTACCGACCGCCCTCAGCGGTTGTGTGTCCACCAGATTCCCTGCCTGGGCCTCCCAGAGCTGTGGAGCTCGGTCTGAAGTTCTCCACCGGCAGAAGTGCTGATAGCAATGGCTGCCAGCGTTCTGAGAGGAGGAGGGAGCCGTGGGCGTGCCTCAGAAAGTGCGGGAATCTGGTGCCCCACAGTGCTCAGTGAGGGGGGAGGAGGATACCTAAGTATGCTCCAGCCCTCACCGCTGACGTCCAGTCTAGCGTCCCGCCCTTACCCCTGACTGGCAGGCCCGGGGGCGGGAGTATGCGGTACTAGGCCGCAAAAGCCGGGGACTAAATTTAGTAACGCGGCCGGCAAACAAGCGCGGTCGGCGCGGTAGTCCCGGCGACACAAAACACCCAGCAGCTGCTGCAGCGTCCGTTACACAGGCGCTCTATGCGCCGTCCCCAAGGGGACACAGAGTACCTCAGAGGAGCAGGGCCTGTCCCTGATGATACCCGGTCTCCTGTCCGTCAGATTCCCCCAGGGGCTGCGGAGGGAGCCCGGTCCCAGTGCATGGTGACCGGTTAGGATCCCACTTCACCCAGAGCCCCTAAGGGATGGGGAAGGATAACGGCATGTGGCTCCAGCCTTTGTACCCGCAATGGGTACCTCAACCTTAACAGCACCGCCGACCAGAGTGGGGTGAGAAGGGAGCATGCCGGGAGCCCTGTTAGGGGCCCTCTTTTCTTCCATCCGATAAAGTCAGCAGCTGCTGCTGACTAAAATGTGGAGCTTGCGTGAATGTGTCTGCCTCCTTCAACACAAAGCAAAAAACTGATGGGCCCGTGATGCACGGGAGGGTGTATAGGCAGAGGGGAGGGGTTACACTTTTTAAAGTGTAATACTTTGTGTGGCCTCCGGAGGCAGAAGCTATACACCCCAATTGTCTCAATTGTCTGGGTCTCCCAATGGAGCGACAAAGAAAAGTAGTGCGATACCTCTAAATAAAATACTGAGTGACCAATTGCCTCCAGACATCAAATAATTAGTAAATTGAATCCACCAGCATCTAATTTATTCTCAGTATAACTACAGCTGTTCTATGAAAGCCTCAGAGGTTTGTTTGAGAACATTAGGGATCAAACAGCATCATCAAAACCAAGGAACACACCAGACAGGTCAGAGATTAAGTTGTGAAAAAGAGTAAAGCAAGGTTATGGTATAAAACTATAGACCTAGCTCTGAAAATCTCAAGGGTCACTGTTCGATCCATCATCCAAAAAAATGGTATAGCTCAACTGAAAACCTACCAAGACATGACCGTCCACCTAAATGGACACCTGAAACAAGGAGAGAAGTAAAGAGAGAAGCAACCAAGAGACCCATGGGCACTATGGAGGAGCCACAGAGATCCACAGTTCAGGGAGGAGAATCTGTCCACAGGACAACTATTAGTCATATACTCCACAAATCTGACCTTTTTAAACAAATGGCAAGAAGAAAGCCATAAGAAGTCCTATTTGCAGTTTACAAAAAGTCACGTAGGGGACAAAGCTTGTAGAGGAAGGTGCTGTGGTCAAATGACAGCAAAGAACAACTTATTGGGCTAAATGCAAAACACTGTGTAGTGGAAAAGTAACACTGCACATCATCCTGAAAACAGATCCCCACCATCAAACATGGTGGCGGCAGCACCTGAGTAGGTTCACCTTCCTGCAGGACCACGACCCTAAACATACAACCAGTGCTACAATGGAATGGTTGAGATGAAAACATATTCATGTGTGTGACTGGTCCAGTCACAGTCCAGACCTAAATCCCATTCAGAATCTGTGACAAGACTTGAAATTTGCTGATCACAGACGTCTCCATCCAATCTCGCTACGCTAGAGCTATTTTGTGAAGAATGGCCAAACATTTCAGCCTCTAGATGTGCAAAGCTAGTAGAGACCTACCCCAAAAGACTTACAGCAGTAACTGAAGCTAAAGGGAGCCTTACGAAGTATTGACGCAGGGGGGCTGAATACAAATGCACACCACAAACTTTCAGATTTATATTTTAAAATATTTAGACAACCTTGTATCATTTTCTTTACACTTCAAAAATACTAGCTACTTAATGTTGGTATGTCATATAAAATCTCACTAAAATATATTTAAGTTAGTGTGTTTAAAGTGAAAAAGCTCACGGTTATGAATACTATTACAAAGCACTGGACCTTCCTGGCAACACATAACAGTACAAATGCCATCTTTGAGGAAATCATGCAAGGAAATTTAAGTAAAAAGGATGTAAGTGCACTGGGCCCCTGATGAAGGTAACAAAACGAATGTCGTAGGCAAATACATGGGCCAGTGATGGGATTATACAGGTATAACCTATTATGCAAGTTCAGTATATATAACAGTATATGCATAGCTAACAGTTATTTATTGTACTTTATATATATATTGGTCTTAAATGTACATATGTATTGATATTTATGGTATACTATAGTATTATATAATAGTACTGTTTTGGCATTTGCACTTTGGATTAAAATTATATATCTATATATATATATATATATATATATAATTGCCTTATTCTGTCTGTCTGTCTGTCTTGCTCCAAAATTGTGTCCTTACAGTGACAACCATCGGATTGGCCGCTGTGCTCGGCCTGGCCCCGCCCCCCCACGGATTGGCCGCTGTGCTCGGCCTGGCCCCGCCCCCCCACGGATTGGCCGCTGGGCTCGGCCTGGCCCCGCCCCCCCACGGATTGGCCGCTGGGCTTGGCCAGGCCGCGCCACCCCACACTGTGCCGCCAGGCCGCGCCACCCCACACTGTGCCGCCAGGCCGCGCCACCCCCACACTGTGCCGCCAGGCCGCGCCCCCCCCCACACTGTGCCGCCAGGCCGCGCCCCCCCACTGTGCCGCCAGGCCGCGCCCCCCCCGCACTGTGCCGCCAGGCCGCGCCCCCCGCACTGTGCCGCCAGGCCACGCCCCCCGCACTGTGCCGCCAGGCCGCGCCCCCCGCACTGTGCCGCCAGGCCGCGCCCCCCGCACTGTGCCGCCAGGCCGCGCCCCCCGCACTGTGCCGCCAGGCCGCGCCCCCCCCGCACTGTGCCGCCAGGCCGCGCCCCCTTGCACTGTACCGCTAGGCCACGCCCCCTCACACTATGGCGCTAGGCCGCGCCCCCTCGCACTATGCCGCTAGCCACGCCCCCACTATGCCGCTAGGCCACGCCCCCACACACGTTGGGCACCTGTACACCTCCCCCCCAGGACAACTCCTCCCATTATACTCCTCCTATTATACTCCCCTCTGAGGGGGGATGGAGCACGATGGGGGGTGAAGCATGGGGAATGCAGCACGATGGGGGGGCCCAGAATGGGGGGATGAAACACAAATGGGGGGTTCACAGCATGGGGGATGGCGCACGATGGGGGGTGCCCAGAATGGGAGGTTGAAAGACGATGGGGGGTGCGCAGCATGGAGGATGGAGCACGATGGGGGGTGCAGCATGGGGGGATGGAGCACGATAGGGGTGTGCAGCATGGGGGATGGAGCACGATGGGGGGTGCACACCTCCCCCCAAACACCACACACACCGCCACACACGCACCGCACAACACACCACACACACTGAGAACCACAAACACCCCCCTACACAGACACACCCACACACACACAACACGCAAACTCCGCGGCACACACAAATATACGAACATACCGCGCAATACACACACATTGCACAAAACATACCTCCCCCCAAAACATACACACGCACCCCACACACACACACCCACACAAACCGCGCAACACACACAGCACCACACACAGACAACACTGCAGACACACAGCGCTCCACAAACACCACAACACACACACAACGAAACACACAAACACCGCTCTCACCCCCCCCACCCAGACAACACCAAGAACATTTACAGCGCCCTACACAAACACTTGACAACTACACACAACAACATCGATATATATAACAAAAATCATACATTAACTACACAATAAATTCTAGAATACCCGATGCGTTAGAATCGGGCCACCTTCTAGTTGAATATATTTATGTAAAAATATGAGCACCTAACGTACTTTTATATTTGGCCTTGCATATTATGTATACAATTAAGATGGGTTCCTGATTTTTACCCATTATATATGTATACTATTACATCTTAATTTCCAATTTTTATAACTGATGTTTGATCTCCCTATGGTTGATGTTTCTTGTATTTTAGATGTTTTTTTTTTTTAAAAGAATTGGTCAATAAAAAAAATCTATGTTATTTAGTACTAGTGTATATATCCCCGGATATTGTTATTGGAAGGGACACAGGCATTTTTTAATTTCATTATTTTCATTTTGCATAGATGTCATTAGACGTACTGCGAGATCACACTCTCCGCTTTTGATCTTAAAAAGAGGTGCAGAAAGATTTTTCTTCTCCAACTATATAAATTACAGCAAGCATCACACGCCACAATCTCTTATGACCTTTGCTGTAAAATAAAGGATTCAGCTCGTTCGGGCGTTAAGTATGAGGATGGACAGTAGAAGGGGTATGTCTAGTAGATGACAACCCCTTTAAAAAGGGAACCAGTCACCAGATTTCTCCCTATTAAACTAAAAGAATCACCTTCTGCAGCTCCTGGGCTGAATTCTATGAAGGTGCATCTTGGCCGACTCCCCTTCCAGACTTGGCGCTGTGCATGACCTCACCAGCGCCATGCTTGTACCTGCCCACAATCTTGCGCCTGCGCATTTAGCTCACCGGCGTGAGCCAGGGCAGCTATGTTTTCTGCTCTGCCCGCAATATGGAAGAGCGAACTGCGCCTGCAGACCTAACTGCACAGGGGCGAGATTTGAAAATGTGACGAGGAGGATGACTGAGGGCATCATCCCATCAATCAAGGAAGGAGGACAGCGATCAGCGGCAGGAGGGGAATAAAGGAGTAGAAAATGAGCCCGCCCATCTGGCCAACCAAGGTTATTAGTATGCCTAACGGCCAAGTTTTATAAAGTTATTTTTGGGGTCTGGAAGGGGAGTCAGGGCCAAGGTGCACCTTCATAGAATGCAGCCCAGGAGCTGCAGAAGGTGATTATTTTACTTTAATAGGTAAAAATCTGGTGACAGGTTAGCTTTAAGACTGTTACTAAGAAATACAATAAATACAAACCCTTCCATCAGGATTCTTGTCTGGATGGTATTTCTGAGCAAGTCTGAAGTAGGCTTTCCGTATTTTACTCTCTTCCTGCCTAAGAAGGGAAAAAAAAAAGATGAATTCTGAGCAGAGCTAAATCCCACAAAGGACTTGTTAGAGACTCAAGCCGCTCAATAGTATGAAGGATATATTTCAGAGATTTTTTGATATGTAAATTGCTTTATTTATTTGATGAAATCCAAATCTGCACATACAACAGCTGAGACCACACTCGAGAACACGTTTGAAGCAGCAAAAAGCTCAAATACAATGTACATACCAAGAAGAAAGTAGAGCAATGGGTGAAAAACACAATTAGTCCATTTCAAATGTATATCCAGAAGTATAAAGTAAAGCTCCCTCAAAGAAAAGTAGACAAAGTAAATAGCCAGGGGGAGTTATATTTGTTAAATAGATAATGGTATAAGCTCTGTTCAGTAGTTAATATTGCTTTGCAGCGCTGGGGTCCTGGGTCCAATCCCCACCAAAGTCAACATCTGCAAAGTGTAACGCTCACCAAGGTTGAGGCAGTTCTTGGTAGTAGATCCATTAGACCACAGGGAGGACCTGGGTTTTCCTTGATGTTGGAGGGGCATAACTAAGCGCCTACCAGGTATAGGCCAGAGCCTCTGATGGCGAGGATGGGCTGGGCTACTAGTAGACGCCAGGTGCCACTCCCAGGACAGTGCTCGAAACTGTGGCAGCTGACGTCCAGGGTAGGAACGGGCCCAGGTATGGACAGGCACAGTCTCACGTGCCGGCAGGTGCAGCCAATACGGCTGATGCAGACAGGACGGCTGGTGTAGGCAGGTACGGGGAAAACGACAGATACTGACAGGAAAAGGATAGGAAGGGGGACAGAGGTACAGGCAATGGAGACAGGATAAATGGGACCTGACAACTAGCTAGCAAGACAGTAACTAACTGACCATGTTGCTCAGGCCCCTCCCCTAGTGGGAAGATACCTTAATATCTAGTGCCTCTCAACCATAGGCTCAGAGGCACTTCAGGGTCTATAGTACGCTGGCTCTTTAAGTCCAGAGAAGGCGCGTCCTAAGCGCACTCACAGGGGACCTGTACAGCGTGCGCAGGCCCCAGCAGCAGAAGACATCAGGAGGGAAGCACGAGAACGCCTGTGGAAAGGCAGGGGGTGGGCGCAGGCCAGGTGTGGTGGTATGTATGCTGGCTTCCCTGCAGGAACCCCAGCTTTACACAAGGAGTTATGTTCTCCCCATATTTGCTTGGATTTCCTCCAGGTATTCTGGCTTCCTACCACACTAAGACATACTGGGTGAGGACAATGTCTTTATAAAGAGCTGTGGAAAATGGCGCAATAGAAGCAAGCATAATATATATAAAAAATGTAAGAATATTGGGGATCTGATCACTGGGATTCTCATTAATCGGTAAACTGGGGACAAAGTCCTTTGTGTAAATGAAGAGGTAACACACATGCATGAACGGCAATGAATTCACTTCAATGGGACTGACGGAACAGCAATTTTCCATCAGTCTCATAAAAATTAACCAAGTAGTGGTCAGGCATGCACACCCCTACTGCACCCACAATAGGGACTTTGGAACCATGGTTCTCAAAATTAGTGAAAGTCCCAGTGCTCAGATCAAAAAAACATTTTTAAATTATCATCTGTACTTTGAATAGGTGATAAATGTATTAAGTGAGAACAATCCTCTACAACAATATTCCCACTAGTAAATAGATTATTAGAACACTTTTTATATGAGGCTCATATAAAAAGTGTTCTAATAATCTATTTACTAGTGGGAATATTGTTGTAGAGGATTGTTCTCACTTAATACATTTATCACCTATTCAAAGTACAGATGATAATTTAAAAATGTTTTTTTGATCTGAGCACTGGGACTTTCACTAATTTTGAGAACCATGGTTCCAAAGTCCCTATTGTGGGTGCAGTAGGGGTGTGCATGCCTGACCACTACTTGGTTAATTTTTATGAGACTGATGGAAAATTGCTGTTCCGTCAGTCCCATTGAAGTGAATTCATTGCCGTTCATGCATGTGTGTTACCTCTTCATTTACACAAAGGACTTTGTCCCCAGTTTACCGATTAATGAGAATCCCAGTGATCAGATCCCCAATATTCTTACATTTTTTATATATATTATGCTTGCTTCTATTGCGCCATTTTCCACAGCTCTTTATATATATATATACACACACACACACACATACATACACGGTCAAGGTACCCCTCATTTAATGAAAGAAAAGCTCGCCATGGTCACAGAAAAAATTTGAATCTGACAAAAGATATAATAAATAACAGATCTATGAAAATGAACAAATGAAAGTCAGACATTGCTTTCTAGCCATGCTTCCACAGAATTTAAAAAAATAAAACTCATGAAATAGGCCTGGACAGAAATGATGGTACCCCTGAAAATAATGTAACAAAAGGGACATGTTAAATCAAGGTGTATCCACTAATTAGCATCTCAGGTGTCTACAATCTTGTAATCAGTCAGTGGGCCTGCATATAGATACTCATTGTGCTGTTGGTGACATGATGTGTACCACACTCAACATGGATCAGAGGAAGCAAAGGAAAGAGTTGTCTCAGGAGATTAGAAAGAAAATTATAGACAAGCATGTTAAAGGTAAAGGTTATAAGACCATCTCCAAGCAGATTGATGTTCCTGTGACTACAGTTGCACATATTATTCAGAAATTTAAGATCCATGGGACTGTAGCCAAATTTCCCTGTACATGGCCGCAGGAGAAAAATTGATGACAATCAAAGACGGAAAATACGAATGGTAACAAAAGAGCCCAGAAAAACTTCTAAAGAAATTAAAGGTGAACTTCAAGCTCAAGGAACATCAGTGTCAGATCGCACCATCCGTCATCCAAAGTGGACATCATAGGAGACGACCAAGAAGGACACCATTGTTGAAAAAAAATCATAAAGCCAGACTGGAATTTGCCAAACTACATGTTGAAAAGCTACAAAGCTTCTGGGAGAATGTCCTATGGACAGATTAAACAAAAATGGAACTTTTTGGCAAAACACATCAGCTCTATATTCATAGACGGAAAAATCAAGCATATCAAGAAAAGAACACTGTCCCTACTGTGAAACATGCAGGAGACTCTTATTTCTGGGGCTGCTTTGCTGCATCTGGCACAGGGTGTCTTGAATCTGTGCAGGGTACAATGAAATCACAAGACTATCAAGGGATTCTAGAGAGAAATGTGCTGCCCAGTGTCAGAAAGCTTGATCTCAGTCGCAGGTCATGGGTCTTGCAACAGGATAATGACCCAAAACACACAGCTAAAAACACCCAAGAATGGCTAACAGGAAAACATTGGACTATTCTGAAGAGACCTTCTATGAGCCCTGATCTAAATCATATTGAGCATCTTTGGAAAGAGCAAAGAGAAAGAAAAGACAACTTCCAACACGAGACAACTGGAGCAGTTTGCTCTTGAGAAGTGGCCAAAATACCTGTCAAGAGGTGCAGAAGTCTCACTGACAGTTACAGGAATCGTTTGATTGCAGTGATTGCCTCAAAAGGCTGTGCAACCAAATATTAAGTTAAGGAACCCATAATTTCTGTCCAGGCCTACTTCATGGTTGGTTTTTTTTTATTTCTGTGGAAGCTGAAAAGCAGCAATGTCTGACTTTCATTTGTTCATTTTCATAGATTTTGTATTTATTATTACTTTTGTCAGATTCAAGTTATTTTAGTGACCATTGTGGGTTTTTCTCTCATTAAACGAGGGGTACCAACAATTTTAACCCAGTGTTTGTGTGCGTGATGATAGATAGATAGATAAAGCTTTGCCTTTCAGCGTCTAGATGTAAACATGGATGGACAATAACAGTTATTTGTGGAAAGAGTATTCTTGAACTTACAAGCCTTGCCCCTTAGGAAGACCAAGAACGTCATACGCATCATCAATAGACATACTTGGAGGTTTCTTCTCAACTTCTCTTTTCCATGCATCCAAAGTGTCCTTTAGAAGTTTCACCTGATAACAGGAAAGTCAGACAACTAATATTTTAGAGACATATAAACAGGAAAAAAATAAAATTGTGAACGACCATAGGTTTGTTACTTACCGGATCCTTAATAGGCCAGTTTGGAAATCTTAATGTATCACAGAAATGTTTCAGGTAGTAGATGTTACAGAAAAGCTCATTCTCCAGTTGGGGATAGTTGATGACTGGGATGGGACAGTACTGGTAAAGTGCTCTGGTGTTGCTCTGGAGTCGTGGGCTGAAATCGGCTAAGTGGGCAGCAATCTTCTCAATCATGAGACGCCTGGAAATCATCAACAGTATAGACTGAATAAATGTGGTAACCAAACATTCACAATTTGTCTCAGCCAGTGGTCTTACTACTTTATGCCAAAGCAAACCACTAAGTTCTAAATCAGTAGAATAGAAGTGTGAAAATATAAACAAAGGAATATGGCTGGAATGTAAATTGATACATACCTCATTTCACTGCTCCAAATAGCTTCCGGGGTATCAAACTCTCCAAGAAAAATCTCTGAAAACCTTTCTGGCTCATAATTTTCAAGATAGCATACCATAGCTTCAGGGAGAATGTGACCAAGGATGCTCCGCTGAAAGATGTCTGTGCCTTTGTTCTGAAACACATTAACACAATGCCTGTGATAGGTAGTTTTATTATCTTAAATAAGTAGTCTTTTTTTTTCACCTCTCCACAGAATAGTTATAACTTGCTGATTGTTTGGAACCTCACTGAATGGAGCTCTGAAGGACCCTTCCAAATGGAGACAAGGCTGTATGTGCCACCTTAATGTTAACAGTTTATGGGACTCTACAAGCCATAGCCGCAAGTAATGGTGTGCATGTGAGGCCATCATGCCATTTAAATGGAGCACATCAGAGCCTAGTTCTGGCATCAGACAAGGTCTCAAAAAGGTGGGAACTCCGTTGATTAATACCCTAGCGACCACCAATAAGTACTAAAACGGAGGACGTTAAAGGGCCCTATTCCTTACACCCATTTTAAAATAGAGTAAGTAGACAGTGAACCCTAACACACAGCCCCTCCTCCCGTGGATGAAAATGCCAGCTGACAACTGTCCCTGACTGGTTTTGTAACTGATCGATGCCAATTAACCTCTTAAAATGAGTAGCAAAAAGCAATTAGCCCAAGAGGTGAGACAAATAATAGCTGGGTAAATCTAAAATATAACTTTTCATAAATGATTTAAATCCAGGGATGTGAAACAACACATATAAAACCCTCCAGAAATCCAAAAAGGGTCAGAAACACTGATATCAATCAGGCAAAATTGTGAACAAAATTACGTTATCACAATGCACTATCAATAATAACAGAGAGTAACATAGTCCAAAAGGTGATTTAAACACTTCACCACCGTGGACTGAGTTATTACCTAAATAGAAAAATGCCTCTATTTGAACAAAAATGGGTATAAAACACCCATAATAAATACATATGCATCTAATAGGAACAATCTCACCGGTATAATCTGGTTCGGTACAGATGTTCACAGAAGGAATGCTGGATCTCCAAGGGGCAGCTATCATACATAGCTGCACTGTACCCCTTAACTGCTGACGCGCAAATGGCGTGCTTGAGAGTCTCCCTTCGCGTTTAGTTTTGGACTCATCAGGGGAGCTTAATTTAGAACGGAGCACAACAAAAACACCAGGTAGACTCCAGACGCCAATTAACCTCTTAAACTACCAGTATTTATTTAAATAATTTAAAAAAAGAAAAAAAAAAAAAAAAGAAAGAAAGCTGCATGCGGTTTCTTCGATTTTGATACACAGCTTTATCTGTGCTGGGTATCATAATATGGGGGGACACTATGCCAATTGTTTTATTTATTTTTACACCACGATATAGACCAGTAGACTGCACCTGTGATTGGTTGCAGGTAGACACTGTCACACAGGCTGGGGGTATGTCTGACTGCAACCAATCACAAAACACCAGGACAGAGTGTGGGCAGGGAAAGCAGTGCATATGGATTAGCAAATGACTTGCTTTTTATATCTGTCGTCATACCCTGGAAAGGGTGGCTTTAATCTTGCATAGTGTACAGCTGGCTTCCATGGAGCTCTGCCACTAGTGCCTGGTAAGGCCCTGGCCAATTGTGTGCAGTAGTTACATTCCAGGAGAGTGCTCCTAACATACTATTCAAATTGTCTCTCCAGTAAAGGAGACAAACTCTAGCACAGCGCCACCTATTGGAAGTAGCGATCCTAAAAGTCACAAGTGGATTTTTGACAATCCTTTGCAATATGACTCAGGATATATAAGCCAGATCAGAATCCCAATTTGCAGACACGGTGTTTCGGGGTGCTTGCCCCTCGTCAGTGCAAAGTATGGGGGTGTCTGATCTGGCTCATGAGAAAGCTATGTGGGGACCACGGGGGAACACTATTCTCCTTAAGGAGACTTTGCAAGCCAGTCTGGCTGCCAGGTAAGGGGACTTATAGCTGCAATGCCCCTAAAATTCCACGGGGGAACACTATTCTCCTTAAGGAGACTTTGCAAGCCAGTCTGGCTGCCAGGTAAGGGGACTTATAGCTGCAATGCCCCTCTGGGAAATATTCAAATTGTCTCTCCAGTAAAGGAGACAAACTCTAGCACAGCGCCACCTATTGGAAGTAGCGATCCTAAAAGTCACAAGTGGATTTTTGACAATCCTTTGCAATATGACTCAGGATATATAAGCCAGATCAGAATCCCAATTTGCAGACACGGTGTTTCGGGGTGCTTGCCCCTCGTCAGTGCAAAGTATGGGGGTGTCTGATCTGGCTCATGAGAAAGCTATGTGGGGACCACGGGGGAACACTATTCTCCTTAAGGAGACTTTGCAAGCCAGTCTGGCTGCCAGGTAAGGGGACTTATAGCTGCAATGCCCCTAAAATTCCACGGGGGAACACTATTCTCCTTAAGGAGACTTTGCAAGCCAGTCTGGCTGCCAGGTAAGGGGACTTATAGCTGCAATGCCCCTCTGGGAAATATTCAAATTGTCTCTCCAGTAAAGGAGACAAACTCTAGCACAGCGCCACCTATTGGAAGTAGCGATCCTAAAAGTCACAAGTGGATTTTTGACAATCCTTTGCAATATGACTCAGGATATATAAGCCAGATCAGAATCCCAATTTGCAGACACGGTGTTTCGGGGTGCTTGCCCCTCGTCAGTGCAAAGTATGGGGGTGTCTGATCTGGCTCATGAGAAAGCTATGTGGGGACCACGGGGGAACACTATTCTCCTTAAGGAGACTTTGCAAGCCAGTCTGGCTGCCAGGTAAGGGGACTTATAGCTGCAATGCCCCTAAAATTCCACGGGGGAACACTATTCTCCTTAAGGAGACTTTGCAAGCCAGTCTGGCTGCCAGGTAAGGGGACTTATAGCTGCAATGCCCCTCTGGGAAATATTCAAATTGTCTCTCCAGTAAAGGAGACAAACTCTAGCACAGCGCCACCTATTGGAAGTAGCGATCCTAAAAGTCACAAGTGGATTTTTGACAATCCTTTGCAATATGACTCAGGATATATAAGCCAGATCAGAATCCCAATTTGCAGACACGGTGTTTCGGGGTGCTTGCCCCTCGTCAGTGCAAAGTATGGGGGTGTCTGATCTGGCTCATGAGAAAGCTATGTGGGGACCACGGGGGAACACTATTCTCCTTAAGGAGACTTTGCAAGCCAGTCTGGCTGCCAGGTAAGGGGACTTATAGCTGCAATGCCCCTAAAATTCCACGGGGGAACACTATTCTCCTTAAGGAGACTTTGCAAGCCAGTCTGGCTGCCAGGTAAGGGGACTTATAGCTGCAATGCCCCTCTGGGAAATATTCAAATTGTCTCTCCAGTAAAGGAGACAAACTCTAGCACAGCGCCACCTATTGGAAGTAGCGATCCTAAAAGTCACAAGTGGATTTTTGACAATCCTTTGCAATATGACTCAGGATATATAAGCCAGATCAGAATCCCAATTTGCAGACACGGTGTTTCGGGGTGCTTGCCCCTCGTCAGTGCAAAGTATGGGGGTGTCTGATCTGGCTCATGAGAAAGCTATGTGGGGACCACGGGGGAACACTATTCTCCTTAAGGAGACTTTGCAAGCCAGTCTGGCTGCCAGGTAAGGGGACTTATAGCTGCAATGCCCCTAAAATTCCACGGGGGAACACTATTCTCCTTAAGGAGACTTTGCAAGCCAGTCTGGCTGCCAGGTAAGGGGACTTATAGCTGCAATGCCCCTCTGGGAAATATTCAAATTGTCTCTCCAGTAAAGGAGACAAACTCTAGCACAGCGCCACCTATTGGAAGTAGCGATCCTAAAAGTCACAAGTGGATTTTTGACAATCCTTTGCAATATGACTCAGGATATATAAGCCAGATCAGAATCCCAATTTGCAGACACGGTGTTTCGGGGTGCTTGCCCCTCGTCAGTGCAAAGTATGGGGGTGTCTGATCTGGCTCATGAGAAAGCTATGTGGGGACCACGGGGGAACACTATTCTCCTTAAGGAGACTTTGCAAGCCAGTCTGGCTGCCAGGTAAGGGGACTTATAGCTGCAATGCCCCTAAAATTCCACGGGGGAACACTATTCTCCTTAAGGAGACTTTGCAAGCCAGTCTGGCTGCCAGGTAAGGGGACTTATAGCTGCAATGCCCCTCTGGGAAATATTCAAATTGTCTCTCCAGTAAAGGAGACAAACTCTAGCACAGCGCCACCTATTGGAAGTAGCGATCCTAAAAGTCACAAGTGGATTTTTGACAATCCTTTGCAATATGACTCAGGATATATAAGCCAGATCAGAATCCCAATTTGCAGACACGGTGTTTCGGGGTGCTTGCCCCTCGTCAGTGCAAAGTATGGGGGTGTCTGATCTGGCTCATGAGAAAGCTATGTGGGGACCACGGGGGAACACTATTCTCCTTAAGGAGACTTTGCAAGCCAGTCTGGCTGCCAGGTAAGGGGACTTATAGCTGCAATGCCCCTAAAATTCCACGGGGGAACACTATTCTCCTTAAGGAGACTTTGCAAGCCAGTCTGGCTGCCAGGTAAGGGGACTTATAGCTGCAATGCCCCTCTGGGAAATATTCAAATTGTCTCTCCAGTAAAGGAGACAAACTCTAGCACAGCGCCACCTATTGGAAGTAGCGATCCTAAAAGTCACAAGTGGATTTTTGACAATCCTTTGCAATATGACTCAGGATATATAAGCCAGATCAGAATCCCAATTTGCAGACACGGTGTTTCGGGGTGCTTGCCCCTCGTCAGTGCAAAGTATGGGGGTGTCTGATCTGGCTCATGAGAAAGCTATGTGGGGACCACGGGGGAACACTATTCTCCTTAAGGAGACTTTGCAAGCCAGTCTGGCTGCCAGGTAAGGGGACTTATAGCTGCAATGCCCCTAAAATTCCACGGGGGAACACTATTCTCCTTAAGGAGACTTTGCAAGCCAGTCTGGCTGCCAGGTAAGGGGACTTATAGCTGCAATGCCCCTCTGGGAAATATTCAAATTGTCTCTCCAGTAAAGGAGACAAACTCTAGCACAGCGCCACCTATTGGAAGTAGCGATCCTAAAAGTCACAAGTGGATTTTTGACAATCCTTTGCAATATGACTCAGGATATATAAGCCAGATCAGAATCCCAATTTGCAGACACGGTGTTTCGGGGTGCTTGCCCCTCGTCAGTGCAAAGTATGGGGGTGTCTGATCTGGCTCATGAGAAAGCTATGTGGGGACCACGGGGGAACACTATTCTCCTTAAGGAGACTTTGCAAGCCAGTCTGGCTGCCAGGTAAGGGGACTTATAGCTGCAATGCCCCTAAAATTCCACGGGGGAACACTATTCTCCTTAAGGAGACTTTGCAAGCCAGTCTGGCTGCCAGGTAAGGGGACTTATAGCTGCAATGCCCCTCTGGGAAATATTCAAATTGTCTCTCCAGTAAAGGAGACAAACTCTAGCACAGCGCCACCTATTGGAAGTAGCGATCCTAAAAGTCACAAGTGGATTTTTGACAATCCTTTGCAATATGACTCAGGATATATAAGCCAGATCAGAATCCCAATTTGCAGACACGGTGTTTCGGGGTGCTTGCCCCTCGTCAGTGCAAAGTATGGGGGTGTCTGATCTGGCTCATGAGAAAGCTATGTGGGGACCACGGGGGAACACTATTCTCCTTAAGGAGACTTTGCAAGCCAGTCTGGCTGCCAGGTAAGGGGACTTATAGCTGCAATGCCCCTAAAATTCCACGGGGGAACACTATTCTCCTTAAGGAGACTTTGCAAGCCAGTCTGGCTGCCAGGTAAGGGGACTTATAGCTGCAATGCCCCTCTGGGAAATATTCAAATTGTCTCTCCAGTAAAGGAGACAAACTCTAGCACAGCGCCACCTATTGGAAGTAGCGATCCTAAAAGTCACAAGTGGATTTTTGACAATCCTTTGCAATATGACTCAGGATATATAAGCCAGATCAGAATCCCAATTTGCAGACACGGTGTTTCGGGGTGCTTGCCCCTCGTCAGTGCAAAGTATGGGGGTGTCTGATCTGGCTCATGAGAAAGCTATGTGGGGACCACGGGGGAACACTATTCTCCTTAAGGAGACTTTGCAAGCCAGTCTGGCTGCCAGGTAAGGGGACTTATAGCTGCAATGCCCCTAAAATTCCACGGGGGAACACTATTCTCCTTAAGGAGACTTTGCAAGCCAGTCTGGCTGCCAGGTAAGGGGACTTATAGCTGCAATGCCCCTCTGGGAAATATTCAAATTGTCTCTCCAGTAAAGGAGACAAACTCTAGCACAGCGCCACCTATTGGAAGTAGCGATCCTAAAAGTCACAAGTGGATTTTTGACAATCCTTTGCAATATGACTCACTCTCCAGCCCATTGTTTTTTATATAGCAATTAGGAGCTGAGAGGGAGGTGAGCAGCTGACAAGCTGCTGTTCAAAATTCACCAGTCTATAACATCGGCTTCTAAGAGAGCAGTTCTCTTAACCATTGCTGCCACTGTTTGGAGTTGTGTGCTTGTTCAAATGCCCTGTTAGCTATGTGTAAATACAGTGTAGACTCCAGAACAAATGTGTTACAGCAGAACATAGCCTTATACAGTACTTCTAACACTAAAACTCCGCTACGCACCAGAACTTAGGAGAACCTGCCCTGCTAGAGAAAAGGAAGTAAGGAGACTGTAAAGAGACTGCATAGCTCTGAGCTGCTCAAGAGACAACTTGAAAAAACCCCTTTAACGCCTTAAACAAATGTGTTTCACTACAGATTTGAGTATTTCTGGACAGTGGCCATACCTCTTCTGACCTGAAGGCTTGTTTAGTATGAGTGTACTTGAGAAATCTAAAATAAAAAAAAGAAATGTAAATGCTGATTTTACAACATAATATTTTTTGTTGTCATTGCATGCATTAAAGGGCATAGCTTTATATAGTATGTAGTATAGGTTTGCTATACTACAATTCCACATCTGGTCAGTGTAGCCATTGCTCATTGACTCCTTACCTGGCGATGGGAAGCACGTTGGAACCAGTGTACATCATGATAAAGAAGAATACTCCAGTGAGATAGAAACGAGGCAGCTGTGGGTTGTCTTGCATGATGTGAAAGACCAATATGGAAACCTTCTCTACCAGGATGGGGTCAAACGTCAGCAAAAGCTGAGGAATGAAATGGAAACACAAAAGCATTCAGCCAAAGCAGACACACCACATCAGTGGCCTGAGGAAAATGCTTCAATGGCCGGTGAATAAAATGTTCAGAGATGGTTTCTAAACCTTTTATTCATCATTTAGCATATCATGTATAGAAAAATAAAGGCAAAGAGGTAGATGGGGAGAATAGTAGAGCCCAAAAAGAAAAACGTACTGAGGAATCTGGTGTTCAGCAATGAAAGCCACTGACCTGTGTGATATGAGGAAGGCAAGTGTTATCTGACAGCAATCTTTTGATTTTAGGCAGGGGTCTAATAATGGCATTGTCTTGGTCCCTGAGGAAAGAAAACAACAACTTTAAGTCATCAATTATAGATAACTTCTTCTAATATTAAATCCTGCATACTCTATAGTGGCCCTGTATTTACTTATGCCAGAGATTTACAAGTCACCAAAATCACTTAGATTAATTTAGACTAATATTCCATGGTCATGCGATTAGCATAGCTGCTCAGCCGAGAAAAACATTTCATTTACATAGAAAAAAAAAAAAACTTTGGGGAGATGTATGCTCATCAGGACACCACTGCTATTCTGGCAATTAAAGGGAAGCTGTCAGCAAGTTTTTGCTACCTCACCTGAGAGCAGCATGATGAGGCCAAAGAGATCCTGAATCCAACAATGTATCACTTAGATTACTGGGTGCAGTGGTTCTGACACAATCAGAATTTTTAGCTTTAGCCATGTAGCAGAGCTGAGAGAGCTGTTCTGCCCACACCAGGTTCTCAATAGAGATTGTACATTGACAGTGATGTGCCAACCACTGGAGGTGGCGTGCCGGACTGCAGTGAGCATGACATTGTGGTCCGAGCAAAGATAAATCCTGCTGCTTAAACAAACATAGCAAATAAACAGATCGGACCTTGACAAAACAGGCATTCCTGAATTCTGTTTTAACCCTTGCGGCATGTTTTCAGCTTGCATAGCAAAAATCTGCTGACAGATTCCCTTTCAAAACATCCAGGCATATTTATATGCCCAAATTATTGAAGCAAGCCCACCATGACAGAGGGTTTAATGACCCAAACTGACAGCATTATTAGACCAGCTGGTGTGAAAAATGACCCAAGTTGAAATTTAGCAGAATGGTAAACTAGAACGCATAAATAAAAATGACTCACCTGCTGGGAAAGTATCCACACATGGTTATAAGCATATTTAAGATAAGGGTGGCCAAATCGGTTTCATTCAGAACAGCTTGTCCACTTGCTAGCAAACACCATTTTAATTGGGGAATGACTTGTAGTGGGCGCCAACCATCCATACCCTGGGCCCAGCAGCGAGTTTTGGGGCTTAACACTCCTTTGGCCCAGAATTCTTGCATCTATCACAGAAAAAAACAAATATGAAATTCAGACCAATACTAAAAAGTGTATTAAATGCACACCTACAGAAAACGGGAATCTGGGCACGTCTCCATAGTATTATGTACAATTTATTTATTGTTTTATATCATTTCATAGATCATTTTAGTAAAAAAAAGAGAATTTTGTTTACTTACCGTAAATTCTTTTTCTTATAGTTCCGTATTGGGAGACCCAGACATTGGGTGTATAGCTTCTGCCTCCGGAGGACACACAAAGTACTACACTAAAAAGTGTAGCTCCTCCCTCTGAGCCTATACACCCCCTGGAGAACCAGATCTAGCCAGTTTAGTGCAAAAGCTGAAGGAGAATAGCCACCCACAAGTAAAGACAGAGCAAGAACCGGAACAACCGGAGACTCTGTCCACGACAACAGCCGGTGATAACACGCGGAACAAGAAACTGCCAACAGGCAACAGGGAGGGTGCTGGGTCTCCCAATACGGAACTATAAGAAAAAGAATTTACGGTAAGTAAACAAAATTCTCTTTTTCTTTATCATTCCTATGGGAGACTCAGACATTGGGACATCTCAAAGCAGTCCATGGTTGGGAATAAACAGAAAAACTGAGAAGTAGGCAGAGCCTAACTTCACAAATGGGCGACAGCCGCCTGAAGGATGCGTCTGCCCAAGCTCGCATCTGCCGAAGCATGAGCATGCACTTGGTAGTGCTTTGAAAAGGTATGCAGGCTAGTCCAAGTGGCAGCCTGACAGACTTGCTGAGCCGTAGCCTGGTGCCTGAAAGCCCAAGAGGCACCGACAGCTCTGGTCGAGTGTGCCTTGATCCCCGGCGGGGGAGGCACCTGAGAACACTGGTAGGCATCGGAAATGGTCGACCTAATCCAACGAGCTAAGGTCGGCTTAGAAGCAGAGAGGCCCTTACGCCGACCTGTGGTTAGCACAAAAAGAGAGGTGCACCGCCTAAGAGCAGCGGTGCGAGACACATAGATCCGGAGCGCCCGCACCAGATCCAGAGTATGCAACGCTTTTTCAAAGCGATGAACAGGAGCCGGACAAAAAAAAGGCAGGGAAATGTCCTGGTTAAGGTGGAAAGGAGAAACCACCTTAGGGAGAAAGTCCGGAGTCGGACGGAGAACCACCTTGTCTTGATGAAAAACCAAAAAAGGTGACTCCGAAGAGAGCGCAGCCAAATCAGAGACTCTCCTGAGGGAAGTTATGGCCACTAGAAAGACCACTTTCTGTGAAAGACTAAACAAAGAAACCTCCCTAAGAGGCTCAAAGGGGGGTTTCTGCAAGGCCGTGAGGACCAAATTGAGGTCCCAGGGATCCAAGGGCCGCCGGTAAAGCGGAATGATGTGAGACGCGCCCTGCATGAAGGTGCGCACTTGAGCCAGCCTGGCGATACGCCGCTGGAACAGTACTGACAGAGCCGAGACTTGCCCCTTGAGGGAATTGAGGGATAGTCCTAGCTGCAGACCAGACTGTAGAAAGGACAGAAGGGTCGGCAAGGAAAAAGGCCAAGGAGCATGGCTGGAAGAGCGACACCAGGACAGGAAAATTCTCCAAGTCCTGTGATAGATTTTGGCCGAGGAAGACTTCCGAGCCCGAGTCATAGTGGAAATGACTTCAGGAGGAATACCAGAAGCCGTCAAGATCCAGGACTCAAGAGCCACGCCGTCAATCTGAGAGCCGCAGAATTCTGGCGGAAAAACGGACCTTGTGAGAGAAGGTCTGGACGGTCCGGAAGATGCCACGGCACCTCTACGGACAGATGGAGCAGGTCTGGGTACCAAGCTCGCCTGGGCCAGTCCGGAGCACTGAGGATGACCCGACGGCCCTCCATTCTGATCTTGCGCAGAACTCTGGGCAAGAGAGCTATAGGGGGAAACACGTAGGACAGACGAAACTGGGACCAGTCTTGAACCAGAGCGTCCGCTGCAAAGGCCTGAGGATCGTGGGAGCGAGCCACGTAAACCGGAACCTTGTTGTTGTGACGGGATGCCATTAGGTCCACTTCCGGAGTGCCCCACTTGCTGCAGATTGACTGAAACACTGCCGGATGCAGGGACCACTCGCCACTGTCCACTGTTTGACGGCTGAGATAATCTGCTTCCCAGTTTTCCACGCCTGGGATGTGGACTGCGGATATGGTGGACTTGGAGTCCTCCGTCCATTGAAGGATGCGTTGAACCTCCAACATTGCCAGGCGGCTGCGTGTCCCGCCTTGGTGATTGATGTAGGCAACCGCTGTCGCGTTGTCTGACTGGACTCGGATGTGCTTGCCCGCCAACAGGTGGTGAAAGGCTAGGAGAGCTAGAAGCACAGCTCTGGTTTCCAGCACATTGATCGAGAGGGCTGACTCGGACGGAGTCCAAGTGCCCTGCGTTCGGTGGTGGAGACATACCGCTCCCCAGCCGGATAGACTGGCATCCGTGGTGAGGATCACCCAAAACGGGGCCAGGAAGGAGCGCCCCTGAGACAGAGAGAGGGGCCGAAGCCACCACTGAAGAGAGCTCCTGGTCTGTGGCGACAGAGCCACTAGCCTGTGCAAGGAGGAAGTCCGCTTGTCCCAACAGCGGAGAATGTCCAGCTGCAGAGGACGCAGATGGAACTGGACAAAGGGAACAGCCGCCATTGACGCCACCATCTGACCCAGCACCTGCATTAGGTGCCTGTTGGAATGACGGCGGGGCCTCAGCAGAGAGCGCACCGCCAGTTGGAGGGACTGCTGTTTGACTAAGGGCAGCTTCACAAGTGCCGGCAGAGTCTCGAACTGCATCCCTAGGTACGTGAGCCTCTGGGTCGGAGTCAGAGTGGATTTGGGCAGATTGACAAGCCACCCGAATTGGGCTAGAGTGGCGAGAGTGAGCGAGACACTCCGCTGACAGTCTGCGCTGGATGAAGCCTTGACTAGAAGTTCGTCCAGGTAAGGAATCACTGCCAACCCCTGGAGGTGCAGAACGCAACCACTGCTGCCATGACCTTGGTGAATACCCGGGGGGCCGTGGCTAACCTGAAGGAGAGAGCCACGAATTGGAAATGTTCCTCTCCGATTGCAAAACGTAGCCAACTCTGGTGTGAAACTGCAATTGGCACATGCAGATAGGCATCTCTGATGTCGATGGATGCCAGGAAATCCCCTTGGGTCATTGAGGCAATGACTGATCGCAGAGACTCCATGCGAAAATGCCGCACCTGAACATGCTTGTTGAGAAGCTTGAGATCCAGGATGGGCCGGAAGGAACCGTCCTTTTTGGGGACTAGGAAGAGATTTGAGTAGAAACCTCTGAACCGTTCCCGGGCGGGAACCGGTACAATTACTTCGTTGGCCTGCAAGGATGCCACGGCCTGAGAGAAGGCGGCGGCCTTGGAGCAGGGGGGAGTTGACAGAAAAAATCTGTTTGGCGGGCTGGAAGAGAATTCTATCCTGTGGCCGTGGGAGATGATATCCCGCACCCACTGATCGGAGACGTGTTGAAACCACACGTCGCCAAAGTGGGAGAGCCTGCCACCGACTAAGGACGTTGCTGGCGCGGACAGATAGTCAAGAGGAGGCTGCCTTAGTGGCAGCAGCTCCTGCGGTCTTCTGTGGACGCGCTTTTGGGCGCCAGTTGGATTTCTGGTCCTTGGCTGAGTTAGTGGACGAGGCCGAGGGCTTAGAGGATGACCAGTTGGAGGAACGAAAGGAACGAAACCTCGACTGGTTCCTACCCTGGACAGGTTTCCTGGTCTTGGTTTGTGGCATGGAAGTACTCTTCCCGCCAGTAGCTTCCTTAATAATTTCATCCAGTTGTTCACCGAATAGCCTGGACCCAGCAAAAGGGAGCCCAGCAAGGTACTTCTTTGAAGAAGCGTCTGCCTTCCACTCTCGAAGCCACAAGATCCTGCGGATAGCGAGGGAATTAGCCGAAGCCACCGCAGTGCGGTGAGAAGCCTCCAGCATGGCAGACATGGCATAGGATGAAAAAGCTGAAGCTTGGGAAGTTAAGGCAACCATTTCGGGCATAGATTCCCTGGTGAGGGAATGCATCTCCTCTAGAGAAGCAGAGATGGCTTTGAGAGCCCACACTGCTGCAAAAGATGGGGAGAACGAGGCCCCTGCCGCCTCATATACAGATTTGGCCAGAAGGTCAACCTGGCGGTCAGTGGAATCCTTAAGAGAGGTGCCATCAGCCACTGATACAACGGTCCGGGCTGAGAGTCTAGACACTGGGGGGTCTACCTTTGGTGAATGAGCCCACTCCTTGACCACCTCAGGTGGAAAGGGAAAACGGTCATCAGAACCACGCTTTGGGAAGCGTTTGTCAGGACAGGCCCTAGGCTTGGTCACAGTGGCCTGAAAACTGGAGTGGTTAAAGAACACACTCTTTGTCCTCTTAGGCAAGGTAAACTGGTGCTTTTCTGCCAGAGAGGGTTGCTCCTCTGATACTGGCGGATTGAGGTCCAGTACAGAATTAATGGACGCAATCAAATCACTAACATCTGAGTCACTTTCGGACAGATCAATGGGGCACATGGAGGTAAGCCTCCGAGCCCCCAGTAAAGGCATCCTCCTCGTCCGGCGAGTCCGCTTCTGAAACAGAGCCGCGGGACGAGGAAGGAGAGGGAGCCCTGCGTCTCCTTTTAGGAGGACGGGGTCTGGGACCAGATGATGAATCCTCTGTGAGCTCCGCTGAGAGAGCCCTAGCAGCAGAGGCACCCTGTGAAGGGGGCTGATGCATGTTCAGCAAAGTCCTGGACAGCTGTCCCATGGAGTCGGCAAAAGACTGGGAGATAGACCTAGAAAAGGATTCTACCCAAGCCGGGGGTTCAGCCACAGGAGCCGGAGCAGCCGGAGAGACCACTGGGGGGGCGATTACAGGCTGAGGCATTGTCAGGTTAGAGCAGGCATCACAATGTGGATATGTGCTCGGTTCAGCAGCACGAGCTTACATGCAGTGCATACTGAATATAGCTTTGGAGCCTTGCTCCTCGTGTGAGACATGCTGCTGGAGTGAGGGCTCTGCCAGAATGACCCCCAGAGAGTATATACAGAGGCCCACAACCAGAGGTTGTGGCTTACCAGACCGCTGGAGCGGTGTTGTGTGCCCTCCAGATCCCGAAGCCCGGACCCCCAAGCACCTCAGCAGGGATGCTGCAGCCAGTGCTGATTGCAGAGAAAACGCTGATAAAATGGCGCCGGAGGGAGGAGAGTGGGCGGGGCCAACCCTGAGAGCGGGATCTGGAGGGCCAAAGAGACTTACAGGGGAGGAGACATGTACTCAGTGAGGAGTGTCTCTCCCCTGTGCAGAACGGCCGCTGGGCGGAGCCACACTGTCCCTCTGCATGAATGACATGCGAGGGCAGTGAAACCGAAAGTAGGCCTCCGGCGAAGCCGGGGCCTAAATTTGAGCGGTGCGGCCGGCGCGCAGGCACCCTCGGTGCGGTTCTCAGGCGACAGCCAGAGAACCGGCCGGAAATGTCAGAAAACTCACTCAGCACACTCTCCCCACATAATAAAGTACAGGGACCCCCAGAATATAAACGTCTCGGGTACTTAGCTTGCTGAGACGCAGGGCCATGTCCCTGGGGATGAGTGCTCCGTCCAGCAGGATCCTGAAGGGCTGCGGATGGAGACCGGTCTCCTGCAAAGCATGGAGAACCGTGCTGGCTCCCACTTCAAGCCAGAGCCCGAGGGATGGTGAAGGAGCGCGGCATGTAAGGCTCCAGCCTTGGAATCAACCTTAACAGCACCACCGACACATTGGGGTGAGAAGGGACATGCCGGGGTCCAGACTTGGACCCGCTTTTCTTCAAAATCTTTCCAAAAATGAAAAATCAGATGAGAATGCATGTGTGGATGTATGCCTCCTGAAGACAAAGCAATGAACTGGCTAGATCTGGTTCTCCAGGGGGTGTATAGGCTCAGAGGGAGGAGCTACACTTTAGTGTAGTACTTTGTGTGTCCTCCGGAGGCAGAAGCTATACACCCAATGTCTGGGTCTCCCATAGGAATGATAAAGAAAAAAAAAAAAACAAAAAAAAAAAACAAATAAGAAAATGATAAACAAGTAAAGCATGAACATTATGACACTTAAGCGTTCACTTATATACCAGCTGCAAATCTACCTCCACAAAGCTGTACGGACCACTCCTTTCCTTGTCGGCATTGCCAAAATACCATTCCTTCTCACTCTCCCTTTTCATATCAGGGGATGCTTCAATGACATTGCTCTAGGAAAGAAATCAAATACGGTTTTGCAGATTTGTATATTTTACACAACAATGCTGTAAATTCTTATTCACAACTAATACTAATGAATTGGGGAATGCACACGCAAAGCACAGACACACCAAAGTCAGACCGCATTAGCTTAGTATCGCTAATTTCCTTCTTATATACGGTAGTTTTTTGAGGTTTTTTTCTCTCGTGGTGTTACATGGCCTTCTGCTGAGAAAATTAGCATCCAGTTGACAATTCTTTCATGGACTTCCAGGAGGAAAAACAGAGCTGTAAGGTTTTAAAGCGAACCTGTCAGGTCCCCAATGCCCTCCAACCCTGCTGTGTTTGTATATTTATTACTAAATACCCAATCTAGCCAGCCCATTATTATTGTGTTTTGGTCCTAATAACATTTTTAAAAAAAAAAGTCTTCAGAAACCCTGTCTTTAAAATGCTAATTAGCCTTTTGACTGGTTGATAGGGCGTAAGTTTCCCTGGACTAGTAAGCCCTTTCTGCATGTTATGACGCCCCTATGGGCATGATAACATGATTTGCAAGTGCCAGCGTCATTGCCATCTCTCTGCAAATCTTGCGCATGCACCCGGCTTTCTTCAGTACATAAGAAAAGAGTTTAGAATGCACAGCCAGAATATTGATTTCTTCAGGCTTTCTTCAGGATATCATCGACTAGTCAACAGACTAATTACTGATTACTATTACACATTAATTACTATTAAAAAAAAAAAAAGTTTCTAAAGACTTTTTTTAAACATGCGATTAGAAGAAGGGAATTTTGTTACTTACCGTAAATTCCTTTTCTTCTAGCTCTTATTGGGAGACCCAGACGATTGGGGTATAGCTACTGCCTCCGGAGGCCACACAAAGCACTACACTAAAAAGTGCAAGGCCCCTCCCCTTCTGGCTATACCCCCCCGTGGTATCACGGGTTCTCCAGTTTTAGTGCCAAAGCAAGAAGGAGGAAAGCCAATAACTGGTTTAAACAAATTAACTCCGAGTAACATCGGAGAACTGAAAAACCGTTCAACATGAACAACATGTGTACCCGCAAACAACAAAAACATCCCGAAGGACAACAGGGCGGGTGCTGGGTCTCCCAATAAGAGCTAGAAGAAAAGGAATTTACGGTAAGTAACAAAATTCCCTTCTTCTTCAGCGCTCTATTGGGAGACCCAGACGATTGGGACGTCCAAAAGCTGTCCCTGGGTGGGTAAAGAAATACCTCATGTTAGGGCTGCAAAACAGCCCTCCCCTACGGGGGTGTCACTGCCGCCTGCAGGACTCTTCTACCTAAGCTGGCATCCGCCGAAGCATAGGTATGCACCTGATAATGCTTGGTGAAAGTGTGCAGACTGGACCAGGTAGCTGCCTGGTACACTTGTTGAGCCGAAGCCTGGTGTCGTAATGCCCAGGACGCACCCACGGCTCTGGTTGAGTGGGCTTTTAGCCCTGAAGGAACCGGAAGCCCCGCAGAACGGTAGGCCTCTAGAATTGGTTCTTTGATCCATCGAGCCAGGGTGGCTTTAGAAGCCTGCAACCCCTTGCGCGGACCAGCGACAAGGACAAAAAGTGCATCGGAACGGCGCATGGGCGCCGTGCGGGAAATGTAGAGTCTGAGTGCTCTCACCAGATCTAACAAACGTAAGTCCTTTTCATACCGGTGAACCGGATGAGGACAAAAGGAAGGCAAGGATATATCCTGATTAAGATGAAATGAGGATACGACCTTAGGGAGAAACTCCGGAATGGGGCGCAGCACTACCTTGTCCTGGTGGAACACCAGGAAGGGAGCCTTGGATGACAGAGCTGCCAGCTCAGACACTCGCCGAAGCGATGTGATCGCAACGAGAAACGCCACCTTCTGTGACAGGCGAGAAAGGAAACTTCCTTCAGAGGCTCGAAAGGCGGCTTCTGGAGAGCAACTAATACCCTGTTGAGATCCCATGGATCTAACGGCCGCTTGTACGGGGGTACGATATGACAGACCCCCTGTAGGAACGTGCGCACCTTAGAAAGACGTGCTAGACGCTTCTGAAAAAACACGGATAGTGCCGAGACTTCCCCCTTAAGGAAGCCGAGCGACAAGCCCTTTTCTAACCCCGATTGCAGGAAGGAAAGAAAAGTAGGCAATGCAAATGGCCAGGGAGACACTCCCTGAGCCGAGCACCAGGTTAAGAAAATCTTCCACGTTCTGTGGTAGATCTTAGCAGAGGTGGACTTCCTAGCCTGTTTCATGGTGGCAACGACCCCTTGGGATAATCCTGAAGACGCTAGGATCCAGGACTCAATGGCCACACAGTCAGGTTCAGGGCCGCAGAATTCCGATGGAAAAACGGCCCTTGGGACAGTAAGTCTGGCCAGCCTGGTAGTGACCACGGTCGGCCGACCGTGAGATGCCACAGATCCGGGTACCACGATCTCCTCGGCCAGTCTGGGGCGACGAGTATGACGCGGCTGCAATCGGATCTGATTTTTTGCACAGTACTCTGGGCAAGAGTGCCAGAGGTGGAAACACATATGTGAGCCGGAACTGCGACCAATCTTGCACTAAGGCGTCTGCCGCCAGAGCTCTGTGATCGCGCGATCGTGCCATAAATGCCGGGACCTTGTTGTTGTGCCGAGACGCCATTAGGTCGACGTCCGGCACCCCCCAGCGGCGACAGATTTCCTGAAACACGTCCGGGTGAAGGGACCATTCCCCTGCGTCCATACCCTGGCGACTGAGGAAGTCTGCTTCCCAGTTTTCTACGCCCGGGATGTGAACTGCGGATATGGTGGATGCTGTGTCCTCCACCCACATGAGGATTCGCCGGACTTCCTGGAAGGCTTGCCGACTGCGCGTCCCTCCTTGGTGGTTGATGTATGCCACCGCTGTGGAGTTGTCCGACTGGATTCGGATCTGCTCTCTTTCTAGCCACTGCTGGAAAGCTAGTAGGGTAAGATACCCTGCCCCGATTTCCAGAACATTGATCTGAAGGGTGGACTCCTGCTGAGTCCACGTCCCCTGAGCCCTGTGGCGGAGACAAACTGCTCCCCACCCTGACAGACTCGTATCTGTCGTGACCACTGCCCAGGATGGGGGTAGGAAGGATGTTCACTGTGACAATGAGGTGGGAATAAGCCACCATTGCAGAGAGTCCTTGGCCGTCTGGGAAAGGGAGACTTTCCTGTCCAGGGAGGTTGACTGCCCGTCCCATTGGCGGAGAATGTCCCCTTGCAGTTGGCGCAGATGAAACTGCGCAAAGGGAACTGCCTCCATGGCTGCCACCATCTTCCCTAGGAAGTGCATGAGGCGCCTTAAGGGGTGCGACTGGCCTTGAAGGAGAGACTGCACCTCTGTTTGCAGTGAACGCTGCTTGTTCAGCGGAAGCTTCACTATCGCTGATAGAGTGTGAACTCCATGCCGAGATACGTTAGTGATTGAGTCGGTGACCGATTTGACCTTGCCAAATTGATGATCCACCCGAAAGTCTGGAGAGTCTCCAGCGCAACATTCAGGCTGCGTTGTCATGCCTCGAGGGAGGGTGCTTTGACGAGTAGATCGTCCAAGTAAGGGATCACCGGGTGTCCCTGAGAGTGCAAGACTGCTACCACTGCTGCCATGACCTTGGTGAACACCCGTGGGGCTGTCGCCAGACCGAATGGCAGAGCTACGAACTGAAGATGGTCGTCTCCTATCACAAAACGTAGAAAACGTTGGTGCTCCGTAGCAATTGGCACGTGGAGATAGGCATCTTTGATGTCTGTTGAGGCAAGGAAGTCTCCTCGAGACATTGAGGTAATGACGGATCGGAGGGATTCCATCCGGAACCGCCTGGCGTTCGCATGCTTATTGAGCAGTTTTAGGTCCAGAACAGGACGGAAGGAGCCGTCCTTTTTTGGAGCCACAAAGAGATTGGAGTATAAACCCTCGCCCTCGTTCCTGAGGGGGGACAGGGATCACCACTCCTTCTGCTCTTAGAGCGTCCACCGCCTGCAGCAGGGCATCTGCTCGGTGGGGAGGTGGGGCCGTTCTGAAGAATGGAGTCGGAGGACGAGAACAGAACACTGTCCTGTGCACGTGAGCACAATGTCCGTCACCCACCGGTCTGTGACCTGTGGCAGCTAAATGTCGCCAAAGGCGGGGGAGTCTGCCATCAACCGCGGATGCGGAGAGAGAGAGAGAGCTGAGAGTCATGAGGAGACCGCCTTGGTAGCGGTTCCTCCGGCTGCCTTCCTTGGGCGTGATTGAGCCCGGCCGGAATCTGAGCCCGTCTGAGGTTTTGTAGCCCTTTTGCACGAGGACAATTGGGACCTGCCCGAGCTTGGGAAGGACCGAAACCTCGACTGTACTTTTAGGACAGCATTAATAGGGTAAGTCGCAGTGCAGACATTGCGGAGTTACGGATGCCTCTGCGGTACAGATGTACATGTGCTCAAGGCCAGCTGCGCAAGAACAGCTGAAAAGGTTAGGTTGCCTATACGGCTGTGAATGCCGGAGCAACCGACACGCCGATAGCCTCCTAGACAGATTTCAACCAGAGTCCATCTGTCTGTGAATGGCATCTTTAAGTGAAGCCCCATCTCCAGTGCAACTATGGCTCTAGACGCAAGCCTGGAGATTGGAGAATCCACCTTTGGACCCTGGGCCCAGCGCTTGACCACGTCAGGGGAAAAGGGATAACGTGTATCTTAAAAACGTTTGGAGAAGACGCTTATCTGGTAAGCGTGGTGTTTCTGGACTGCTTCTCTGAAGTCAGCGTGGCCAGAAAAATACTCAATATCCGTTTGAGATACTGAAAAGGGACTTCTCCTGCTGTGAAGCTGACTCCTCCACTGGGGGAGTTGAGGGAGAAAGATCCAACCTTCCATTGATGGACGCTATAGGATCATTCCGTATGGCGTTACCATCCGGTGTATCCGGATTGATAGCGATGTCAGGATCAAAGTCCTGGAGAGCTGCCTTATCATACAGAGAGTCCTCCTGGGACCCCCCCGTTCCAAATGAGGTTGGTCAGGAAGATTGCCCATGGCCTGTCTGGACTGCAAGTCTCTATCTTATGACAATATATCTGTCGAAACTGCAACTCCGTCCCTGTCCTTGGACAGGGATGACAGGTGGTTTCTTTGGCCACGACTAGTAGAGACCCCGGCAGACGAAGTGCTAGAGACCCCGGCAGACGAAGTGCTACAGGGGAGCATGCACACAATGGGACGGTGTCATGAACAGCATCCCATGTAGTAAAAACAGCACTGAAAATCTGTGTTGCTTTTTTGCCGCTGCCGACTAGCCATCTAGAAGTATATAGCCAAGATTGGTGACCGTACAGTGCAATGTATAGCATACAAGCATAAAGTACAAATGAACACTGCAGCACAAGCAATACAAGCAGCATAGAAGCCTGTGCCCTGGCACCTCTGCTCTTCTGCTGCTGTAGACTAGTCATCTAGGGGAATATAGCCCAGAAGAGTGACCATACAGTGCAATGTATAGCATACAAGCACAAGTACAAATGCACACTGCAGCCCATGCAATACAAGCAGCATAGAAAAAAACCTGTGCCCCAGCACCCTTGGTTTTCTGCTGCTGTAGTCTAGCCATTCCAGGAGAATATAGCTAAGACTAGCGACTGTACAGTGCAGTGTATAGCATACAAGCATAAACACAAATGAACACTTCAGTACGTTACGTGCAATACAAGCAGCCTAGAAAGCCTGTGCCTTAGCACACCTGCTTTCCTGCTGCTGATGTGTCGCTCTCCAAGCGGGCATATAGCGACCTATGCAGTTAAAATACACATGTACACACTGCAGTATATATTGGGGTCAGCACTATGTGTGCCGCTTACCGCCCGCCTATAAGCGGGTGTATGGTCGCCACCGTCCTGCCTGGTTGCCGAAAGTCCGAGCTCGGACTGCAGTAATGGCTGCCGGCGTCTTCCCCAGCTCGTGTGAGGAGGGGCGGGCCGTGGGCGTGCCCCAAGTCAGAGCGGGAATCCGGCGTCCGACAGTGTGCAGTGAGAGGGCTGGAGCATGTAAATAAGGCTCCAGCCCTCGGCGCTGCTGATTGCTCAGCGTCTGTCCCCTTCCCTGAGTGACAGGGAGGAGGCGGGAACGAAGCGGCACTAGGCCGCAGAAGCCGGGGACTGGATTTATAAGCGCCGCCGCCGTAAAAGCGCGGTCGGCGCCCAGTCCCCGGCGAACTACAAGTCCCAGCCGCGCCGCCGCTCCCGGAGCGTCCGGCGCGGTAGTTCCCAAGACACAAAGTCACTCAGCAAAGCTGCAGTGACTGTAACCCTTTACTGTCCCCGGCGCACTAGCACACCCAGCAAGTCTGGAGTGTGCTGTGCCTGTGTGTACGGGGACACAGAGTACCTGTAATGGTGCAGGGCCATGTCCCTGAACGGTACTCCAGCTCCGTATCCAGCAGGTTCAAATGGGTCTATGGATGGAGCCCGGCGTCAGAGCTTTGAGGCCGGCAGGATCCCACTTCCTCAGAGCCCCCCAGGGGGATGTGGAAGGAAAGCAGCATGTGGGCTCCAGCCTCCGTACCAGCAATAGGTACCTCAACCTTACAACACCATCAACGGGTGAGAAGGGAGCATGCTGGGGGCCCTATATGGGCCCTCTTTTCTTCCATCCGAAATAGTCAGCAGCTACTGCTGACTAAAATCTGTGGAGCTATGCATGGATGTCTGACCTCCTTCGCACAAAGCTTGAAAACTGGAGAACCCGTGATACCACGGGGGGGGTATAGCCAGAAGGGGAGGGGCCTTGCACTTTTTAGTGTAGTGCTTTGTGTGGCCTCCGGAGGCAGTAGCTATACCCCAATCGTCTGGGTCTCCCAATAGAGCGCTGAAGAAATAAAACATAATACCGGATTAGCCAGTGAATTTTGTAATAAATATACAAATACTGATGGGTTGAAGGGCTTGTGGGACCTGTATGGTTCCTTTTAATAAAGACATGTCTAGAAAGCAGACAGATCCACTAAAGGTTAATAAGGCCATAACTTTTGGTTGATGTTAGTGTTAAAGATGCTGCCTGGGGTTAGAACAGCATCACCCTTTTTTTCATGAGGGTAGTTATACAGCTCAACTCCATACATGAGAGATCTTAGACAACTACTGTAATTAAGCACAATCACAATGTAGAACTGTTTTGCAAACTCTGGTTAAATTTTACATTGTGCATGCAGATGCTAAGCAAACCTGTGTGACAATGACACAAATTTAATAAAGACTACAATTATAGAAAGCCCCCCAAGTCAAACTCACCTGAAGTGGAACCGTGGCTCTGCTGGTGTGAAGATGTGCTAAGGTAAGAAGATCAACCAGGATCCTTACTCCATTGGAGTCCATTACATCTTTCACATTTTTCTAGAAAACATAGATCATTGATTGCCTTTACTGGACATTGCACACCAACAAACCAGAATACTAAGATGTAGGATTTCTTGCAGATACGGTGTAACTTCTGTGCTACCCACCTTATTAAGAATCAGCTTGTTTAAAAATAAGATGAGCCTGTCCCTTTCCAGTCTGTCAGTGCACTGAAAGCGAGAAGACACAAAACCAGTGAGGAGAAGGGTCAGAGACCATCTATACGATTTAGCTCCAATTCATCATTTGCACTTTAAGTTCCTTTTTTTTTTTTTTTTTTGTCTTGTGGGATTCACTGACTTTTATTGCTCCAAGTTCATCAAAATGGCGTACATGGTTGATGAACTTTGCACAAAGCAAAAAATTTGTTTTTTTTTTTTTTTTTCTTACTGTCATTAACCAACCTTGCGAATTTTAGAGAAAAATTGAATACATTTTTCAAAATGAAACACAAATTGAGACTTTTAGAAATGCATGCATAAAATGACAACGGGGGAGTGGGGGGGGGGGGGGTCTTTGGAGTGGAGTTATGCAGCTTTCTAAAAAGTCTCAATTGATAAAACGAACTAAAAAAAAATTTAGAGTTGCCAGTGCACCCACAAAGTGGGGAAGAATAAGCCGGCGAGCACATCTAATATAGACTTCAAAAAAGGCACAAAAATAATAAATTGGGCAAAAACAACAACAAAAAAAAAAAAAAAGGCGCAAAACACACATAATTAGATAAAAAACAGGCATAAAGGCAAAACGGAGTCTTTGTTAGTCTGGTGTTCCTCTCCATGATTCGTGAACTACAGTTGAGGGAAAAATCCTCTAACCTTCAGATTTTACTGGTGCTACAATCAGATTGCATCAAAAATGTTCTCTTAAGCCCGTTCTCCAGTCTCCTTCATTTACATATTGAACTTTTACATTAGATATTCTGTACCACACAGGCATTCTTCTATAGCTTTAGGTACTGCACAGTCCAAACGTAAAGGGAAACTGTCAGCAGGTTTTTGCTATGTAATCTAAGGACAGTATGCTGTAGGGGCTAAAATTCAAAAATCAACTCTTATCAGGATGAGAGCTATTCTTTACTTAAAGTAAAGGCTTTATCACCTAGTGATCATCATTGCTGGTCTACAATGTCACACACACACGGCCGTCTGGCACGCCCCCTCCTCTGATTGACACCTCACTGTCAATGTACAATCTCTATAGGGAGCCTAGTGTGGAGCTGGACAGCTCTCTTAGCTCTGTGGCTTTGCTAAATCTACAAATTCTGATTCTGTCAGAACAGCTGCACCCAGTAATCTAAGTGATACATTGTTGAATTCAGGGTCTCCTTAGCTACATTGTGCTGCTCTCAGATGAGATGTCAAAAACCTACTGACAGGTTCTAGCGGAGAAATTCTGACAATGCTAAAAAGAAATGCAAACCCAAGAAATAATAATAAATGCCCCAATATTGCCAGCTATTGTTATAGGTACTATAACATATAGTAATGAAACAGATGATACCCTATCAAGCATTCCAACAATGTACTTGGTATCTGTAAATGCCCCTATTTCTTCATGGCACCGGCCATACACAATTGCCAGGGCTTGTAAACATAAACACTTCATGTTCACTTTTGGGGTAAGGAGAAATCGGTGGTAGAGTTCATTGAAGAAATCATACCTATAAAAACAAATAAGGAAACAACTTTAAAGGGTTTCTCCACTTTCAGGAAAGAATATCCCAACCACTGTAAAATACCTAAAACAATAAGCAGGTACTCACCCTCCCGGAGTCCAGCGCTGGCTCCCTGGTGATACTACGGTCTCATTATATTGTGGCTGCAGTGATGAAGTCATGTTGACCACAAGCATCACCATTAGGCTACTTTCACACATCCGGATTTTTGCTCTGCGGCACAATACGGCGTTCTGCAGAAAAACCGCAACCGGCTTTTGTAACGCCGGTTGGGTTTTTTTTTTTACATAGACTTACATTAGTGCCGTATTGTGCCGCAGGGGCTTGCGTTCGGTCCGGTTTTTGCCGCATGCGGCAGATTTAGCCGATGCCGCGGCCGGATCGAACGTTCCCTGCAACGTTTTTTGCTCCGGCAAAAAACACCGCATCGCGCCGCATCCGGCCGCTGCGGCGCATTTTTGAATGCATACCTATGGAGGCCGCATGCGGCGCGATGCGGAAAAAACTGCATCCGGTCGCCGCATGCGTTTTTTTCCACTGCGCATGCTCAGTAGCATGCCGCAATCGGAAAAAACGGACGGGCCACATGTAAAAACTTATGCAACGGATGCAGTGTTTTCGCCGCATCCGTTGCATAGTTTTCACAGCCGGATTGAGCCGCAGTGCTCAAACCGGATGTGTGAAAGTAGCCTTAGAGCTAATCACTAAGGCCAGTGGCTGTGCCAAGGTAGACGTTGTGAGCCGCTGAACTCAGTGACTGGCTACTATGCTCATGTGCGCTGCTGACGTTATGTCACTACCGCAGCCAAAACACTGGAGCAGCCATAGAGCCAGCACTGGACCTAGAGAGGGTAACCGCTGTGCATTTGAGACGTTTTGCACCATCTGGGGTCCACTATCCTCAAAGTGGAAAACCCCTTTAAACTAATAGATCCGTATACAGAACCATACAGTAAACCATATAATAAATCATGACTTACGATTGCTTTATGACACTATTCTCCTCATTCTCGTCTTCTTCCAACAGCAATCGTAGATAGTAGTCTCCTATTTTTATCTCATCAGCGAGACATTCGTATTTCACCTTGAAAAGAAGGACAGAAACCATGCAAGATCAATCGAGGGCTAGAGAGAATCCGCCAACTTCTGATACCCACAAGGTCTTTGTGCACATTGACCTCTACATGAAATGCAAAACATACCCTCGCCTCTAAGCTTATACTATGGAAGCTATATATAACAATAGGTCACATCCATAAGTCAGTGTTTCATGAGGGTTGCAACCACATGCTTGCCTTTAAAAGCGGCAGACCTGCTGGTTCAGGCTCCAAAAGGAGCAGTAAGTGGCAGTGTGAACATTGTCAAATATGCAAACTACTTATATTTTCTATCATCATAAAATAAAGAACGTACCAAACATTCTCAATTTCATACGTTCATGTGTTGCTTCCTCGCTTATCACATCATGCGTTCACTTAATATATCTTAGGAGAATTTTTAGAACTCAATTTTTGAAAATTTAAAGGGATTGTCCACTACTAGGACAAACCCTTTTTATGCCACAGGTTTTCCTCAGGTAAAATTAATCTATATTTAATACTAAATGGAAGAACACTTAAAGAGTAATTCCATTGAACACAACAAGAAATGATGTAGAAGTAACTAAAGATTGATAATTGGGTTTCTTTTACTTAATGCACAAAAAACCCTGACACTCCTTAGTTGCAGGGAAGAAAATTTGTATGGGGATTCTCGACAGATGATTGTCGGGCAACAAACATTTTTGCATTTGGTGTGTCAGATTTCAGACTGCCGATGGTTTTGTTCTCCAAGAGATAAGACACCAGAGAAGGAGTCTTTAATCTCTCATAAAAAGCACAGAAGCACGTGGCCAGATAGGCACTCTCGTCTAAAGGAAAGTCACGAGAGATAACTGCAGGAGAAACAATCGGCCAAATCATCAGTCAGCCAACAGCGATCTAAGGCCTCTTTCACACGTCAGTGAAAAAGACACGTTTTTCACTGATGTGTTTTAGACGCATATGGCCCTCCGTGTGCCATGATTTTGGCATACATGTGTTCTCCATGTGCTATCCGTGATAGCACACGGAGATCAGGCACTTCTATACTCACCTGTCAACGCTCCTGCTGTCCATGGTGCTGAAGTCTTTCACGATGCTGTCTCCGGCAGCTGCTGTCTTCACCGCTGCTGTTACTTCTGGGTTGCGGTGCAGTGAATATTCATGAGCATAATTAGCCGGCGTGGAAGCAGGAGACAGACAGCAGTGCTGGAGACAGGTGAGCAAAAAATCATTTTATTTCAGAGACACATTTTCTCTGGTATGTGTTACATGAATCACACCAATATGTGGTCCATGTGACATCTGTGATTCCAAAGAAAAATGGACTAGTTTCTGTGGAAACAAACGGACACGCGTGCACGCTGCTTAGAGACACGGTCAGTGAGAAATCATTGATGTGTGCACAGACCCATTGATTTTAATGGGTCTGCGTATGTCAGTGATTCTGGGACGTATAAAAATGCAACATACCTACTGATGTGTGAATGGGGCCTAAACTGTATAGGGAACTTAAGATATCAGTATTAAATCACTGATGGTAGTCTTAATTAATTAAAATATAGTTGCTTAACCCCTTCACGACCTTTGATGGATCTATCAGTCATGGAGCGTGTGAGGTTAAGCCCCGCCCCTTGCAGGATGCGGTGATCCGCGAACATATTAGCTGTTTTTAACAGCTGACATGTGTGCCTGCATGTTCCGAGTGGAATCGCATTCCACCCGGAACATTTAACCCCTTACATCTCGCTGCCAAAGTCTGGCAGTGAGATATATATGCGCGCGGCCATGATTTTCACTTACCGCCACCCCCACCGGAAGTCACGTGCGCGATCACGTGACTTTCGGTGGTTGCCATGGTAGCACAGGGTCATGTGATGATGCCTGTAGCTAACATGACTCACTTCCTCTCAATGCCGGAATACAGCCGGCATTGAAAGTAAAGCACCATATCTGCAGTTCTCAGCTCTGTAGCTGTGATCTGCAGATAGGGCAGAGCAATCGGATTGCTGATCGCTATAGCCCCCTAGGGGGACTAGTAAAATAAAAAAATAATAAAAAAAAACCCTAAAAGTTCAAATCACCCCCCTTTTGCCCCATTGAAAATTAAAAGGGTTAAAAAAAAATAAAAAATATACACATATTTGGTATCGCTGCGTTCAGAAACGCCCGATCTGTCAAAATATAAAATCAATCTGATCAGTAAACGGCGTAGCGGCAAAAAATTTCCAAACGACAAAATTACGGTTTTTTGGTCGCCGCAAGTTTTGCACAAAATACAATAACAGGCGATCAAAGCATAGCATCTGCTCAAAAATGGTACCATTAGAAACGTCAGATCAAGACAAAAAATAAGCAGTCACTGAGCCATAGATCCAGAAAATTGAGAATGCTATGGGTTTCAGAAAATGGCGTAAAACATGCACCACTTTTATTGGACAAACTTGTGATTTTTTTAACCCCTTAGATACAAGTAAACCTATACATGTTTGGTGTCTACAAACTCGCACCGACCTCAGGCATCACAATGACATCAGTTTTACCACATAATGAACACTGTGAATAAAATATCCCAAAAAAGATTACGCAATCACACTTTTTTTGCAGTTTTTTCACACTTGGAATTTTTTTGCTGTTTTCCAGTACACTATACAGTAAAACTTATGGTTTCATTTAAAAGTACAACTCGTCCCGCAAAAAATAAGCCCTCATATGGCAAGATTGACGGAAAAATAAAAAGGTTACGGCTCTCAAAAGAAAAGGAGCAAAATACAAAAACGCAAAAACGGAAAGTGCCCGGGGGCTGAAGGGGTTAAAGAGAATCTCTACCACTAGGTTTTTGATAAATTACTTGTTGCAGCTCTGCTAGTCTTCTCAGTGATAAGCTTCTGCTACATAGTCCTTAATATTCAACAACTCTGATGATTCCCGCCCCCTCACCATTGATTGGCACATTTCAACCTTTGCAAGGTGAAGGCAGAAAATTGACCATCAATTACGTGGGCAGGGTTAGACTGAGCTCATTACTGAAAAGACTAGCCGATCTGCAACAGTTAAAACAGTGATTTTATCCAAACTACAAAATAAAGCCCAGTAAGTAATACATTGCTGGAATCAGAGATCCTGTCTCTGCTAGACTGGAATCATAAACCAGGTGACAGATAGTGGATTTTTGTGCTGCTGCAGTAATTGCTGAAGACCCTATAAAGGATGGCTGCGATACCTCAAACTCCTGATGATTCCATGATATCACTGTTGCACTTCCAAGCTCCCGATCAACATTAAATGCTCTCATCTCAGCTTCAAGAGTGTCTCTTAACTCCTCCCTTGTTTTAAAGTTCCAGATCAAGTTTGACCGAGCATGATCCTGGTGAAACCTTCAAACATATAAACAATTACAACATTTCAATTGTGAATTAATGCAAAGAACAAATCTATAATCTTTTATGAGAATTTTAAATAAAGCAGAAAAAAGTTTTGGTTTAATTAGTCTCAGGCCTCATTCTGCAAAACAGACCAAGCTCTGGGGGAGTGAATGGTATACATTGGTATTTTTCTTATAAGGGTGGGTGCACATAATCTGGATACGCTGCGTCCCAGATGCAGTGTGGTCCCGCAAGTGCTTTCCACAGGAGACTGCAGCAAGCAGTGCCCACGATCAGGGTTTGGGTGACTGTGGACTTTCTCTCTGTCCTCCCTGCAGAGAACGCTTGCGTCTCCGTACAATAAATTAACAAGCTGCAGCTCGGAAAGCTGCGCCACATATCAGTTTATGCTGCGAAGATAAGCACCATGGACATGGAATTTCTTTAAAGGGAACCTGTCTCCAGGTTTTCCCTTTATAAGCTGCAGCCACCACCATTCAGTCCTTATATACAGCATTTTAGAATACTGTATATAAGTGCACAGGCTGCTCTGTAGAACGTAAAATAACACCTATAGTATACTCACCAAGGGGACAGTACGGTCCGATAGGTGTCGCTGCTCTCCGTCCAGCGCCTCCTTCATCTTGAGCGATCGCCATCGTCCTTCCCAGTCCCGTGTGTATGACGCGTCCTACGTCAACCACACACAGGCCTCCATTGTGCCCCTGCGCATTTTGATATGCCCGCCTGAGGGCACATCAAAGTATTGTAGTGCGCATGCGGTCTATAACCTTTGCTTGCGCCTGCAGATTACAGCACTTTGGTCTGCCCTCAGCAGTCCCATCCACTGTGCTTCTACTGTACAAAACTGGGCTTCAACTGTCGAAAAAGTTATTTTATAGGAAATCTATAATGTAATATAGTTTTTTTTATTCTTCTCAGAAATCCAGAATATCCTCCTTTGCAGTTGTTTACTTAACATTAGCTCTGGTAAATGAAGGGAATTTAAATGGAAATAATGAATCAAGAATAATAAAATAATGAGAACCAGACAAACTTTGTGATTTTTTTTCGCAAAAATCAATATTTTGTCTTTCACCTGTAGTAAAAAAGTTCCCAATTGGCCTCTATCTTTATCCGTTGTCGCCTTTTCCGAAGGATGACGGGTTTTTGGTTAATATTCTGCAATTATAACAAAAAAAAAAAAATTATCAGAAACTTGTTTAGCAAGCAAATTTATGTCACTAAAAGGGTCCTTCACATCTGTCTGGTGGATTATCCTCAGATCCACACTTTCTATTTATGCCCTTTGACCTTGCACAGGATAAACTGCCCATGTATGATGGCCCTAATGAATGATACAATGTGGACATCACATACACAATTATACATAGGGGTTCACGTCTATTTAACAAGTGGCTATACAGCCCATAAAGGATACCAGGAGTATATTCAATCAACAGAAGAGAAGTAGAGATTTGGAAGGCCTGAAATATATTCTATTCAAAAGCCAGAAGGTCAATGTGAGTCTGCTAGAGGTGTAGAAAATACTGGGTCTGCCTCATATACTCGCTACAATTCATTACACATAATATGACGGTGTGGACCGTGTACATATAAAGAGACGGCTGTACATTAGATACAGATACTGCATTTTATAACTTCTACATCAGTATGGCCTTCAAAATGGCCTCTTCATGGGCTAAATGTGGTTTACAATTAAGCAGGGCTTTTTAAAAGGTTCTCTCTATCCAGGTTTATGTTTTTCATGCTGCGGTTCTGCTAGCTGAGTATCAATATTCTACCTACCCTGTGCATACGTAGGAAGCTGCCAATAAATGTATGGAGGGCAAGGTGGTAAGGACAGCTAGAGATCATAAATATAAAAAACACTACATAGTGGAAGCTCACCACTGAGAGGACTAGCAGGGCTGCAGCGGAGAAAACTGCGATATATCACTACAGTAAAGGTACCGTCACACTAAGCAACTTACCAGCGATCCCAACAACGATAGGGATCGCTGGTAAGTTGCTAGGAGGTTGCTGGTGAGCTGTCACACTGCGACGCTCCAGCGATCCCACCAGCAACCTGACCTAGCAGGGATCGCTGGAGCGTGGCTACACGAGTTGCTGGTGAGCTCACCAGCAACCAGTGACCAGCCCCCAGCGCCGTGTGGAAGATGCTGCGCTTGGTAACTAAGGTAAATATCGGTAACCAACCCGATATTTACCTTGGTTACCACTGCACGGAGCTACACGTGCAGAGAGCAGGGAGCAGCGCACACTGTGCGCTGCTCCCTGCTCTCCTAGTACAGCACACATCGGGTTAATTACCCGATGTATGCTGCAGCTAAATGTGCACAGAGCAGGGAGCAGCGCACAATGCTTAGCGCTGGCTCCCTGCTCTCCTACTTACAGCACACATCAGGTTAATTACCCGATGTGTGCTGCAGCTACATGTGCACAGAGCAGGGAGCAGCGCACAATGCTTAGCGCTGGCTCCTTGCTCTCCTAGCTGCAGGACACATCAGGTTAATTAACCCGATGTGTCCTGCAGCTAGCTACATGTGCACAGAGCAGGAGCCGGCAGCACAGGCAGTGAGAGAGGCTGGTATCGAAGGTAAATATCGGGTAACCAAGGACAGGGCTTCTTGGTTACCCGATGTTTACATTGGTTACCAGCCTCTGCAGAAGCCGGCTCCCTGCTCACTGCACATTTAGTTGTTGCTGTCTCGCTGTCACACACAGCGATCTGTGCTTCACAGCAGGACAGCAACAACTAAAAAATGGCCCAGGACATTCAGCAACAACCAACGACCTCACAGCAGGGGCCAGGTTGTTGCTGGATGTCACACACAGCAACATCGCTAGCAACGTCACAAAAGTTGTTCGTTAGCAGCGATGTTGCTAGCGATGTTGCTTAGTGTGACGGGGCCTTAAGTCCAGAATGTCCTCCATTACTGTAATCTGGGTCTGCGCCTCTATTTTATGCAGTTTTCAGATGAGACAGAAAAAACCTGGAGACACTCTTTAAATGTTTCAGATTGGCATACTTTAATTTCTAAATCATATGATTATTTCTAAGCTTAATTAGTTCAGCTTTGCATACAGAAGGTTTTTACTGCAGTTTCCATTACTGATATGACTACACTGTTTATACAGTATGCAAAAAAAAAGTGGGAAATTTTTTTTTAAAACACCTAAAATATATAAAAAGGGTGCAAGAGCATTTTTGTGGTTGTAAATGGATGATGATGACCTTTTGTTAAAAAGACAATAACTGGAAAAAAAGATAACATACAGATAGTTATGTTTTAGCTATAACAGTGTGGAGAGAGTCTATTGCTGTAATGGAAGGCAGATAAGTGTTGGAACCCTCTTGTACAAGCACCAGGCGAATTTGATCCCCAGTTACAATGTAATAGGCCAGGAGACACATATCTTCAATGTTGTCCCATGAAAATATATAATAAAGTATTTACAAAAAGTGTGAGGGGCATAGTCACTTTTGAGATAATATTAATATATAATATTTTATATATATATATATATATATATATATATATATATATATATATATATATATTTTATTTTTTTTTTAATTTTTTTTTTTCACACACTCACGTGTGCATGTATTCTGCATGACAACTTGGTAGGCTGACAACAAAGAACAATAGGACTGGCCCTTTAAATTCAATCTGCCTGATCCTTCAGGTGATGACGGGGGAAGAATAAGGCGGGCCCCGTGTACATTAGATGGCAATGTGGTTCAGCCAAAATTGTCATGTTTTGTTTAACAGACTTTAATGTAATGTATATGTGGGCCGATAGCCATAATCAGCACTTGATGAATGTATTTACAAAGTTGCTCCACAGGCACAGCATATCTCCATATGTAAAATGATGTTCAATATGGATTAACAATCATTTCATCGTGTGGCGTAAGTCAGTGAAAATTATGAACAAACAAAAACAAAGGAGGCAGGCAAGCAAAAAAACTCCAAATAATCCCGGGTAGTAAGCTATACATGCATATATTTAAAGTAATAATAACATTTCATAGAAATAAAAAAAAGCATGCAGGATAATTAAAGTTGTGGAAAAAGATTCACAAGACCATGGTCCGGAATCCCTGTAAGTACTTTCTGTGTAGTACTATACTATATAGCACTATAGCAAGGCAACCTTCCTCGGCTATCATGCGAATGTTGGTATTCTGGGTTCCTCTTCTGATTACAAGGCCCCTGAATCACGCGACGTAATAAGATTGTGGGGGCCCAGTAATCACAGGGTGTCCTCTGGATGTGGATATGCAAGCCCAGAGTGAGGAAGGTAGCCTAGCTCCAGTCGCTGGCTACTATTGAGTACTGGATCAGGGTTCTGCGAATCATTTTATTCTACTCTAATAGTAATACATCACCATAGACAAATGACAATCAGATTTTACAGGTAGGAAATCTGAGACCCAAACACCGCTTTATACCCTTCACCACTTACAGGAAATATGAGCAGATGTAATTTGTGTTTACTGTAAGAAGAACAATGAACTCAGCCGAAGAAAGACAGAGAAGACAAAGACTAACTCACCAGATTATTTCTGTCCTGATAAGGGAATGTAGGGAAAATAAAAACAAGGAAAGTAGAGATTTAGACAGCAGAACGGTATTGACAGCACCCCAAATAGTCATGTATATTTTGAGTTAATATTCAAGACTTAAAGGGGTTTTCCACTGCTAGGACAACCCCTTCTGATTCCCCATTTCCTCCAGGTAAAAATAAAAGTCTACACTCTCTTCTCGTGACGGTGTGGTTCCAGCGGCGCCGGAGCTCACGTGACGTTGTGACATCACGCAAGCCGTGTCCAAATAGCACCGGCTTCTTTCTCCCCGCCTTTGGGCACAGGAGCAAACAACAGGAAGTAAGTGGCAGCCACAGCACTCCTTACCTGTTGATTACCTTGTTTGTCCAAAGAATCTGGCACTGATTAGACGCATGACATCACAACGTCATGTGAGCCCCAAGTCACTGGAACCACACCGGCACGGGAGGAGACATGGAATCAGAAGCGGTTGTCCTAGTAGTAGACAACCTTTTTAAATTGGATTTACAAGGAAGTGTCCTGTATAAACATCTTCTGACACGTCACCGAGAAACATAGGACAATATAACAAGTGTCGTCATACTCTGACATTTTTTCCTCTGGTTGGACAATTTCCATTTGACTTATTGGACTGTAACGTGCAAGCTTCTTCATTTTCTATCCAATGATGAGGCTACTAGGACAAAGACTCAGCCAGTGATATCTTCTGACAAATCTCAGTAACATGTCAGAAATTAAAGGGAAAAATTTCCCATTAAACCTAGAATATACTGGAGGGACATACAGTTAGTATACAAAACAATGCAGAGCGAGTTCAAGGATGTGTTTTGAAACTACACATATACAGACGTATAATTAAGTACACCGAGCATGAGTGATCTGGACCGTATATCGAAAAAATGAGATCCTATTAAATTCTATAATGAACAGCATATTATTATACTGTTGTAAGCTTGACCCTCCTGAGACCTAATGCACAATCTCAATCAGGGCCCAAACGTTCATGGTTTTCTAAGAGCACGGGTCTTGTTGTATGGACCAGAGGGAGCTTTGGACCCCAATTGGATTCAGGGCGCTGATGCGACTGCAAACCCTGCACCCGCTATAGTTAAGCACCAGACAATTGCCTTTCTATAACGGACAGCATACCATGTTACGTCCGGAATAGAAGAAGAAAGGAGGTGGCATTAAAAAAGTAAAAATCTTTGTTTATTCTTTATAAAATAGACATCAAAAAGCAGGGAGGAATGCGGGGGGCGTCAGAGACGACGACGGCCATTTCACGCTCACGGGCGCTTCGTTGGGTCCAGACTTTAAGTCTGGATGTGACGAAGCACCCATCAGCGCAAAAAAGAGAATTTTGTTACCGTAAATTCTTTTTCTTATAGTTCCGTATTGGGAGACCCATACCATGGGTGTTTAGCTTCTGCCTCCGGAGGACACACAAAGTACTACACCTAAATGTGTAGCTCCTCCCTGTGAGCTTATACACCCCCTGGTAGCCAGTCCTAGCCAGTTTAGTGCAAAAGCTGAAGGAGAATAGCCACCCACAAGTAGAACTGAGTAAGAACCGGAACAACCGGAGACTCTGTCCACGACAACAGCCGGTGATAACACACGGAACAAGGAAATTGCCAACAGGCAACAGGGAGGGAGCTGGGTCTCCCAATACGGAACTATACGAAAAAGAATTTACGGTAAGTAACAAAATTCTCTTTTTCTTTATCGTTCCTTTGGGAGACCCAGACCATGGGACGTTCCAAAGCTGTCCCTGGGTGGGAATAAACAGAAAAACTAAGAAGTAGGCGGAGCCTAACTTCACAAGTGGGCGACAGCCGCCTGAAGGATGTGTCTGCCCAAGCTCGCATCTGCCGAAGCATGAGCATGCACTTGGTAGTGCTTCGAAAAGGTATGCAGGCTAGTCCAAGTGGCAGCCTGACAGACTTGTTGAGCCATAGCCTGTTGCCTAAAAGCCCAAGAGGCACCGACAGCTCTGGTCGAGTGTGCTTTGATCCCCGGCGGGGGAGGCACCTGAGTACTCTGGTAGGCGTCCGAAATGGTCGATCTAATCCAACGGCCCAAGGTCGGCTTAGAAGCAGAGAGACCCTTGCGCCGCCCTGTAGTTAGCACAAAAAGAGATGTGCACCGCCTAAGCGCAGCGGTGTGAGACACATAAATCCGGAGAGCACGCACAAGATCTAGAGTATGCAGCGCTTTCTCAAAGCGATGAACAGGGGCCGGACAGAAGGAAGGCAAGGAAATATCCTGGTTAAGGTGGAAGGGAGAGACCACCTTAGAAAGAAAGTCCGGGGTCGGACGGAGAACTACCTTGTCTTGGTAAAAAAACAAAAAAGGTGACTCCGAGGAGAGCGCAGCCAAATCAGAGACTCTCCTGAGAGAAGTTATGGCAACTAGAAAGGCCACCTTTTGAGAAAGACGATACAAAGAAACCTCCCTAAGGGGCTCGAAAGGGGGTTTCTGCAATACCGTGAGGACCAAGTTAAGGTCCCAGGGATCCAAGGGCCGCCGATAAGGCGGAATGATGTGAGACGCACCTTGCATGAAGGTGCGGACCTGAGCCAGCCGGGCGAGACACCGCTGGAACAGCACTGATAGAGCTGAGACTTGTCCCTTGAGAGAGTTGAGGGACAGTCCTAGCTGCAGACCGGACTGTAAAAAAGACAGAAGGGTCGGCAACGAGAATGGCCAAGGAGAATGGCCGGAAGAGCGACACCAGGACAGGAAAATTTTCCAAGTCCTGTGATAGATCTTGACGGAGGAAGACTTACGGGCCCGAGTCATAGTGGAGATGACTTTAGGAGGAATACCAGAAGCCGTCAAAATCCAGGACTCAAGAGCCACGCCGTCAATTTGAATGCCGCAGAATTCGGGCGGAAAAACGGACCTTGCAAGAGCAGGTCTGGACAGTCCAGAAGATGCCACGGCATCTCCACGGACAGTTGGAGCAGGTCCGGATACCAAGCTCGCCTGGGCCAGTCCGGTGCAATGAGGATGACTCGACGGCCCTCCATTCTGATCTTGCGCAGGACTCTGGGCAAGAGAGCTAGAGCGGGAAACACGTAGGACAGACGAAACTGGGACCAGTCTTGAACCAGAGCGTCCGCGGCGAAGGCCTGAGGATCGTGGGAGCGAGCCACGTAAACCGGAACCTTGTTGTTGTGACGGAATGCCATTAGGTCCACGTCCGGAGTGCCCCACTTGCGGCAGATTGACTGAAACACTGCCGGGTGCAGGGACCACTCGCCACCGTCCACGGATTGACGGCTGAGATAATCTGCCTACCAGTTTTCTACGCCAGGGATGTGGACTGCGGATATGGTGGACCTGGAGTCCTCCGCCCATTGAAGAATGCGTTGGACCTCCAACATTGCCAGGCGGCTGCGTGTCCCGCCTTGGTGATTGATGTAGGCAACCGCTGTCGCGTTGTCTGACTGGACTCGAATGTGCCTGCCCGCCAACAGGTGGTGAAAGGCTAGGAGAGCTAGAAACAGCTCTGGTTTCCAGCACATTGATTGAAAGGGCTGACTCGGACGGAGTCCAAGTGCCCTGTGCTCTGTGGTGGAGATGTACCGCTCCCCAGCCGGAAAGGCTGGCATCCGTGGTGAGAATCACCCAGGACGGAGTCAGGAAGGAGCGCCCTTGGGACAGGGAGAGGGGTCGAAGCCACCACTGAAGAGAGCTCCTGGTCCGTGGCGACAGAGCCACTAACCTCTGTAAGGAGGAAGGCCGCTTGTCCCAACAGCGGAGAATGTCCAGCTGGAGAGGGCGCAGATGTTACTGGGCAAAGGGAACCGCCTCCATGGAGGCCACCATTTGACCCAGCACCTGCATCAGGCGCCTGAGGGAATAACGGCGGGGCCTCAGGAGAGAGCGCACCGCTAGCCGGAGAGACTGCTGTTTGATTAAGGGCAACTTCACAAGTGCCGGCAAAGTCTCGAACTGCATCCCTAGGTACGTGAGACTCTGGGTCGGAGTCAGAGTGGATTTGGGAAGATTGACAATCCACCCGAATTGGGCTAGGGTGGCGAGAGTGAGCGAAACACTCCGCTGACAGTCTGCACTGGATGTACCCTTGACCAGAAGGTCGTCCAGATAAGGAAGCACTGCTAACCCCTGGAGGTGCAGGACCGAAATCACTGCCGCCATGACCTTGGTGAATACCCGAGGGGCCGTTGCTAACCCGAAGGGGAGAGCCACGAATTGGAAATGATCCTCTCCTATCGCAAAACGTAGCCAACGCTGATGTGACACTGCGATTGGCACATGTAGATAGGCATCTCTGATGTCGATGGACGCCAGGAACTCCCCTTGGGTCATAGAGGCAATGACTGATCGCAGAGACTCCATGCGAAAATGCCGCACCCGGACATGCTTGCTGAGAAGCTTGAGATCCAGGATGGGCCGGAAGGTACCGTCCTTTTTTGGAACTAGGAAGAGATTTGAGTAAAAACCTCTGAACCGTTCCTGAGCGGGAACTGGGACAATCACTCCGTTTGCCTGCAAGGACGCCACGGCCTGCGAGAAGGCGGCGGCCTTGGAGCAGGGGGGAGTTGAGAGAAAAAATCTGTTTGGAGGGCTGGAAGAGAATTCTATCCTGTAGCCGTGAGATATGACGTCTCTCACCCACTGATCGGAGACTTGCTTTAACCAAGCGTCGCCAAAGTGGGAGAGCCTGCCACCGACTAAGGACGTGGCTGGAGCGGGCCGAGAGTCATGAGGAAGCTGTTTAAGTGGCAGAACCTCCTGCGGTCTTCTGCGGACGCGCTTTTGGGCGCCAGTTGGATTTCTGATCCTTGGCTGAGTTAGCGGACGAGGCAGAAGGCTTAGAGGATGACCAGTTGGAGGAACGAAAGGAACGAAACCTCGATTGATTCCTACCCTGGGTGGGTTTCCTGGTCTTGGTTTGTGGCATGGAAGTACTCTTCCCGCCAGTAGCTTCTTTAATGATTTCATCCAGCTGTTCACCAAACAGCCGTGAACCAGCAAAAGGGAGCCCAGCAAGAAACTTCTTGGAAGAAGCATCTGCCTTCCACTCTCGAGGCCACAAAATCCTGCGGATAACAAGAGAATTAGCTGAAGCCACCGCAGTGCGGTGAGCAGCCTCTAGCATGGCAGACATGGCATAAGATGAAAAGGCTGAGGACTGAGCAGTTAAAGTAACCATCTCAGGCATAGATTCCTTGGTGAGGGAATGCATCTCCTCTAGAGAAGCAGAGATGGCTTTGAGAGCCCACACTGCTGCAAAAGTTGGGTAAAACGCGGCCCCCGCAGATTCATACACAGATTTGGCCAGAAGGTCAATCTGACGGTCAGTGGAATCCTTAAGTGAGGTGCCGTCAGCCACCGACACAACGGTCCGGGCTGATAGAGGGGAGCCAGCACGATCTGAAAATGGCATGCATCATATAAAAAGTGCAAATTCACAGATTTATTCCAACTGTACTGTAATATAAATGAGATTTTTAGCAAATAATTGATCAATTCTTTGAGCCACCCCTGCCAACGTCACGGCAAATCTCAATAGGGGGGTCCTACTCTATATTCTGTATTTCATGTGCCATGCGGCCTCCTAGATAAAGTTAAAAGCAGAACCATAATGGAGCACACATACCTGTAACCTGTATATATAACCGCTTCTATGTTGCAAAAGAGGCAATTGTGAATAGAGGCCAGCCCAGGTCCCAGCATGTGGAGCAAGCTCTACACATACCAGGACTATATCAGAACTGACCCTCCCAGTGCCAGAGAGCAACCATTGATAAAGGTGGACCAGATCCAAGTATGGTGCTTAATTAGCAATAAAAATTGATCAATTATTTGCTAAAAATCTCATTTTTTTATTATAGTACAGTTGGAATAAATTTGTGAATTTTCACTTTTTATATGATGCATGCCAATTTCAGATCGTGCTGGTTCTCTTTTTTTCTTTGGTCCGGGCTGATAGCCTAGACACCGGAGGGTCTACCTTTGGGGAGTGAGACCACTCCTTGACCACCTCAGGTGGAAATGGAAACCGGTCATCAGAACCACGCTTTGGAAAGCATTTGTCAGGGCAGGCCCAGGGTTTGGTCACAGCGGTCTGAAAACTGGAGTGGTTAAAGAACACACTCTTCACTCTCTTAGGCGAGGTAAACTGATGTTTTTCTGCCAAAGAGAGTTGCTCCTCTGACACTGGCAGATTGAGATCCAGCACAGAATTAATAGAAGAAATCAAATCACTAAGATCTGAGTCACCCTCAGAGAAATCGATGGGATACATAGCTTCCGAGCCCCCAGTGAGGGCATCCTCCTCATCTTGAGAGTCAGCTCTTGAGACAGAGCCGTGGGATGGGGAGGGGGAGGAAACCCTGCGCCTTCTCTTAGAAGGACGGGGTCTGGGATCAGATGATGAATCCTCCGTGAGCTCTGATGGACGGAGGTCAGAGGATAGGAGTCCTCTGTCAAGAGTATTAGACACACCCTGTGAGGGGGGCTGATGCATATTCATCAAAGTCCTGGACAAAAGTCCCATGGACTCAGCAAATGACTGGGATATGGACCTAGAAAAGGACTCTACCCAGGCCGGGGGTTCAATCACAGGCGCAGCAGCAGCCTGAGAGACCACTGGGCCTTGCTCCTTGTGTGAGACATGCTGCTGGTATACAGAGGTCCACAACCGGAAACCGGCTGTGGCTTACCAGACCGCTGAGCGCGGTGTTGTGTGCCCTCCAGATCCCGAAGCCCGGTCCCCCAGTCGCAGCACCTCAGCAGAGATGCAGAATGCAGGATGTCCCAGAGCAGAGTGAACTCTGCCTGAGAAGAGGGCGTTCCTATAAAAGAGCGGGAAATGGAGGGCTATAGAGACCTGCAGGGAAGGAGGGACGCCCCAGCAGTGGGGAGTGTCCCTCCACTGTGTAGAACGGCCGCCGGGAGGAGCCGAACCTGTCCCTCTGCATGAGTGACATGTGAGGGCAGGAAAATGAAACTAGGCCTCCGGCGAAGCCGGGGCATAAATTTAAGCGGCGAGGCCGACAAGCAGGCACCATTGGCGCGGTTCTCAGGCAAAAGCTAGAGAATCCGCCGGAAAAGTTAAAACAATCACATACAGCATACTCTCCCCTTACAATAAAGAACCGGGACCTTCAACATAAACGTCTCAGGTACTTAGCTGCTGAGACGCAGGGCCATGTCCCTGGGGATGAGTGCTCCAGTCCAACAGTATCCTCAAGGGGCTGTGGATGGAGACCGGACTCCTGCCAGGCATGGAGACCGTGCTGGCTCCCACTTCAAGCCAGAGCTCAGAAGGGATGGTGAAGGAGCACGGCATGTAAGGCTCCAGCCTTGTAAATCAACCTTAACAACACCGCCGACACAGTGGGGTGAGAAGGGACATGCCGGGAGTCCAGACATGGACCCGCTTTTCTTCAAACTCTTTCCAAAAGTCAAACAAATCAGATGAGAATGCATGTGTGGATGTATGCCTCCTGACACAAAGCAATAAACTGGCTAGGACTGGCTACCAGGGGGTGTATAAGCTCATAGGGAGGAGCTACACTTTTAAGTGTAGTACTTTGTGTGTCCTCCGGAGGCAGAAGCTAAACACCCAAGGTATGGGTCTCCCAAAGGAACGATAAAGAAACAGGCGTATTTCAGGACTTCCTCCTGTTCGTGCCGCCATCCTCCCAGACTACACAGAACTCCTGTTCTCACAATGGCTGCTGTTGGAGGAGTATATGACCACACCTTTTCATTAGCTTCCTCCAATAGAAAGCTAGCTCACATGGAATTCTGTTTTTTTTCATTGGAGGAGGCTGATGGACAGGACGGGTCACATGCTCCTCCATCAGCAGCCATTTTGGGCACAGGACAGCTGTACAGTGTGTGAATAAGGTCTTGCTAACAAGTGCAGGAGAAGAACATAGAATGCTTATATACATATTAGTCTCACAACAATACAGGAAAAGTGGCCAACCCCTTAAACAGTTTAGAACTTTTTGCAGATTATCAACCCAAACGTATATTAGAAAAAACTCACTAGAATTATATGTTTTGATCTCGCAAATTTGCTGGACTGTCTACAGAATCCATGTCAGGAAGTTGTTAATTTTATTTGTTGTTTAGTCATGTTTTGCAAAAAGCTAATTCATAAGCAATTGATTTGACCAACAAAATATACTGCTTGATGTATCAACACTAAAACTGGGGGGGTCAAAATATGTGAATTTTCTTAACCTTGTTATTACTATCTATATGTCCTTAAATTTTCTAACGCATGATTTCAAGATTTGTTAACTACAAAACCTAATAAAAAAATCATTTGAACGAGAAAATGATTAAGACACAAAGACAGAGGTTCGTGGGCAAAGACAGTATATATAAGAAAGTGAACATTCAATCAGCCATACGTATGATGCATCCTTACCTCTTTCTGCGCTATTCCCATCCTATCTCTCCAATGCAATAGAACCAAGTCAACTTTGTCCTTAGCAAATTTTTCCACTTCTTTAGCAGCTTTCCCGGCTAACCTTTGCCATTCAGGAACTTTGTTAAATTTGCCGTACTGGTCCTGGTTAATCAAAACATGGACAAAGTAAATTTATAAGGAAAAATAAAAAATATTAAGGTAAGCAAAGTAAAAAAGCTGGACTTTCTGCAGGGACTTGAGTTTGCTTTTGCAGTTAGCTATTAAATAAACACTTAACATTAAACACAGATATACTGTGTAATTCCTCACAAGCTGGTACATGACACAATGATAGAAGTCATCAACTGCCCCTTCAGGCCTTACATTAGGCACTGATTACTGGAGAGTTTATTATAGGATGAATTTATGTATGTATGTATGTATGTGTGTATGTGTGTATGTGTGTATGTGTGTATGTGTGTATGTGTGTATGTGTGTATGTGTGTATGTGTGTATGTGTGTATGTGTGTATGTGTGTATGTGTGTATGTGTGTATGTAGCATTGTAATGTGGTACACCTGTCACCAGATTTCACCGTACAATAGTAAATAGAGCTTTTACACCAGATGAGGCTGGTGTACCTACTTTGAAAATCCATGTCCAAATGGCAAGAAAAACATAATGGCATTTTGTTCTTTTTAATATCAATCTTGAATACGTTCAAAGAGGTTTATACAGCCATTTATGACATGCATTGTCAAAGTAAGTACACCGGCTTAATCAGGTCTAAGGCTATGTTCACACTAGAAAAATGATTTTTCTTAAGAAATTTCTTAAGAGTGAAGGATTAGTGCACCTGCGTTAAAAAACGCATCATAAACGCACCTGCGTTTTTGCCGCGTTTTTGGTGCGTTTTCGGTGCGTTTTTACCGCTGGTTGCTCCCTGCGTTATTGTGCCAATTATCTATGGCAAAAAACGCAGTTAGCTGCAGAAAAGAAGTGACATGCTCATTCTTTTTCTTACGAAAATCTACAGAAAGAATTTTCTTAAGAAAAAAAACGCAGTGTGTGCACAGCTAATTTTTTTTGCCATAGGTTTTGCTGGGGAATGTCTGCAGAAAGGTTACAAGAATTTCTCAAGAAATTTATGCAGCAAAAACGGACCCAAAACGCAGGTAAAAAACGCAGTGTGTGAACATAGCCTTAGATATCTATTAAATGAAGGGGTTACCCAGTACATGTGTATTGATGGTATATGCTTCGGCTAGGTCATCAATATCAGATCAGTGGGGTACATCATACAGCACACTCACCAATCAGCTATCCGAGTGCCTGTTAATGTGCAGCATCCAGCCAGGACCACAATACAGTTGTGTGCAGATACGCAACTGATCACAATCGGCAGCTGCCAACACCGAGAAATAGCTGATCGGGGGTGCAGAGTGTTGCACCCCACCAATCTCCTAATGACCCAAGTCTCCTAATGGGACATCTATATAAAAGTACTGACCAACTCCTTTAAAGAGCATGGTTTGTGATATGAGGGTCAATTGTCAAATCTGGTGGCAGATCTAAGGCTTTGGGATTGATCCTTTTTTTAATAATTGATGCCATCAGCCTCTCACTCAATAATACCACTAAAATAGAAATAACTTGGATAGTAGCGCTGTTAAAAGTATGATTCAGTGATTGCCATGCACTGGACTACTTCAGAGGATGTCTTTATGCAATTAAACTTTTTTGGGGGTTGTGATCAATAATTCTTAAGTTTAAAACGAACAAGAAAAGGGGAATTTATGGGCAACAGGACGCATTAAACTGGTTGCTGCTCTTTGTGTAGGTAAGACACAGACTGTTTGGTCTTGGCTGCCAGGCCTTGCACTTACCTGTGTCTGGAGCACACAAAAGAAAATACAATTAAAGAAATGCAGAAAAACTTACAGAAGCAATTTTCAGATTATCCCTGATGTGCATTCGGTCAATATCTTTTTCTGGAACAGGATCTTTGCTATCCAGGTATGCCAGCAAACCTGGGGGCTAGAAAAAGAAAAAAAAAACAAAACATTTTAGCGCAACTTTACCACAAGGAACAATTAACTTATTAGAAAAAAAACACAAAATACTTGAGATGTTTACAATGGTTAACCTGCCTTTTAATTTACCATCTCAGATTAGTCACTGATTGGCGTCAGACAATGTTTGTCGCTCAATCAGTGTCAAAAAGTGCAGAGACGCATTCACTAGAGAAGAAGGGAATTTTGTTTACTTACCGTAAATTCCTTTCCTTCTAGCTCCTATTGGGAGACCCAGACAATTGGGTGTATAGCTTCTGCCTCCGGAGGCCACACAAAGTATTACACTTTAAAAGTGTAACCCCTCCCCTCTGCCTATACACCCTCCCGTGCATCACAGGCTCCTCAGTTTTGGTGCAAAAGCAGGAAGGAGGAAACTTATAAATTGGTCTAAGGTAAATTCAATCCGAAGGATGTTCGGAGAACTGAAAACCATGAACCAAAAGAAACGATTCAACATGAACAACATGTGTACACAAAAGAACAAACAGCCCGAAGGGAACAGGGGCGGGTGCTGGGTCTCCCAATAGGAGCTAGAAGAAAAGGAATTTACGGTAAGTAAACAAAATTCCCTTCTTCTTTGTCGCTCCATTGGGAGACCCAGACAATTGGGACGTCCAAAAGCAGTCCCTGGGTGGGTAAAAGAAAACCTCAATAAAAAGAGCCGAAACGGTCCCCTCTTACAGGTGGGCAACCGCCGCCTGAAGGACTCGCCTACCTAGACTGGCGTCTGCCGAAGCATAGGTATGCACCTGATAGTGTTTCGTGAAAGTGTGCAGACTAGACCAGGTAGCTGCCTGACACACCTGCTGAGCCGTAGCCCGGTGCCGCAATGCCCAGGACGCACCCACGGCTCTGGTAGAATGGGCTTTCAGCCCCAAAGGAAGCGGAAGCCCAGAAGAACGGTAGGCTTCAAGAATCGGTTCCTTAATCCACCGAGCCAAGGTTGACTTGGAAGCCTGCGAACCCTTACGCTGGCCAGCGACAAGGACAAAGAGCGCATTAGAACGGCGCAGGGGCGCCGTGCGAGACACGTAGAACCGGAGTGCTCTCACCAGATCTAATGAGTGCAAATCCTTTTCACATTGGTGAACTGGATTAGGGCAAAATGAAGGTAAGGAGATATCCTGATTGAGATGAAAAGGAGATACCACCTTAGGGAGAAATTCCGGAACAGGACGCAGAACCACCTTATCCTGGATGAAAAATCAGGAAGGGGGCTTTGCATGACAGCGCTGCCAGCTCCGACACTCTACGGAGCGATGTAACTGCCACTAGAAATGCCACCTTCTGCGAAAGACGTGATAAAGAAAGAGACATCCCGCAGCGGCTCGAAAGGTGGTTTCTGAAGAGCCGTTAGCACCCTGTTAAGGTCCCAGGGTTCCAGCGGACGCTTGTAAGGTGGGACTATGTGGCAAACTCCCTGCAGGAACGTGCGGACCTGCGGAAGCCTGGCTAGACGCTTTTGAAAAAATACGGATAGCGCCGATACTTGTCCCTTGAGAGAGCCGAGAGACAAACCCTTGTCCATTCCGGATTGAAGGAATGAAAGAAAAGTGGGTAAGGCAAAAGGCCAGGGAGCAAAACCCTTATCAGAGCACCAGGATAAGAAGATCCTCCAAGACCTGTGATAGATCTTGGCGGACGTTGGTTTCCTGGCCTGTCTCATGGTGGCAATGACATCTTGAGATAACCCGGAGGACGCTAGGAGCCAGGACTCAATGGCCACACAGTCAGGTTGAGGGCCACAGAATTCAGATGGAAAAACGGCCCTTGTGACAGCAAGTCTGGGCGGTCTGGGAGCGCCCACGGTTGACCCACCGTGAGATGCCACAGATCCGGGTACCACGACCGCCTCGGCCAATCTGGAACGACGAGAATGGCGCGACGACAGTCGGACCTGATTTTGCGCAGCACTCTGGGCAGCATCGCCAGAGGAGGAAATACATAAGGCAGTCGAAACTGCGACCAATCCTGAACTACTGCGTCCGCCGCCAGAGCTCTGTGATCTTGAGACCGTGCCATGAATGCCGGGACTTTGTTGTTGTGCCGTGACGTCATGAGATCGACGTCCGGCGTTCCCCAGCGGCGACAGATCTCTCGAAACACGTCTGGGTGAAGAGACCATTCCCCCGCATCCATGCCCTGACGACTGAGAAAGTCTGCTTCCCAGTTTTCTACGCCCGGGATGTGAACTGCGGAGATGGTGGAGGCTGTGGCCTCCGCCCACAGCAGAATCCGCCGGACTTCCTGGAAGGCTTGACGGCTGCGCGTGCCGCCCTGGTGGTTGATGTACGCGACCGCCGTGGCGTTGTCCGACTGTATGCGGATCTGCCTGCCCTCCAGCCACCGATGGAACGCCTTTAGGGCTAGATACACTGCCCTTATCTCCAGAACATTGATCTGAAGGGAGGACTCTGTCGGAGTCCAGGTTCCCTGAGCCCTGTGGTGGAGAAAAACCGCTCCCCACCCTGACAGACTCGCGTCCGTCGTGACTACAGCCCAGGATGGGGGCAGGAAGGATTTTCCCTGCGACAGAGAAGTGGGAAGAAGCCACCACTGAAGAGAGGTTTTGGCTGCAAGGGAAAGAGAGACGTTCCTGTCGAGGGACGTCGACCTCCTGTCCCATTTGCGGAGAATGTCCCATTGGAGTGGGCGCAGATGAAACTGCGCGAAGGGGACTGCCTCCATTGCTGCCACCATCTTCCCCAGGAAGTGCATGAGGCGCCTCAAGGGGTGTGACTGGCCCCGAAGAAGAGATTGCACCCCTGTCTGCAACGAAAGCTGTTTGTCCAGCGGTAGCTTGACTATCGCTGAGAGAGTATGAAACTCCATCCCGAGGTAAGTCAGTGATTGGGTCGGTGTCAACTTGGACTTTGGGAAGTTGATGATCCACCCGAACCGCTGGAGAGTCTCCAGAGCGACGGTCAGGCTGTGTTGACACGCCACCCGGGAGGGTGCCCTGACTAGGAGATCGTCTAAGTAAGGGATCACCGAGTGGCCCTGAGAGTGTAGGACCGCCACAACGGATGCCATGACCTTGGTGAAGACCCGTGGGGCTGTCGCCAGGCCGAAAGGCAGTGCCACGAACTGAAGGTGTTCGTCCCTGATGGCGAAACGCAGGAAGCGTTGATGCTCGGGTGCGATCGGCACATGGAGATAAGCATCCTTGATGTCGATTGATGCTAGGAAGTCTCCTTGTGACATCGAAGCGATGACCGAGCGGAGAGATTCCATCCGAAACCTTCTGGTGCTCACATGCCTGTTGAGCAGTTTGAGGTCCAGAACGGGACGGAATGATCCGTCCTTCTTTGGCACCACGAACAAGTTGGAGTAGAAACCGTGACCATGTTCCTGAGGGGGAACGGGAATCACCACTCCTTCTGACTTCAGGACGCCCACAGCCTGAAAAAGTGCGCCGGCCCGAGATGGGGGCGGAGATGTTCTGAAGAAACGAGTCGGAGGACGAGAGCTGAACTCTATCCTGTAACCGTGAGACAGAATGTCTCTCACCCATCGGTCTTGGACATGTGGCCACCAGGCGTCGCAAAAGCGGGAGAGCCTGCCACCGACCGAGGATGCGGTTTGGGGAGGCCGAAAGTCATGAGGAGGCCGCCTTGGAGGCAGTGCCTCCGGCGGATTTTTGGGGACGTGACTTAGACCGCCACGCTTAAGAGTTCCTTTGGCCCTTCTCTGGCCTGTTGGACGAGGAGGATTGGGACTTGGCTGAGGGCCGAAAGGACCGAAACCTCGATTGTATTTTCCGTTGCTGAGGTCTCTTCGGTTTGGACTGGGGTAAGGACGAGTCCTTTCCCTTGGATTCCTTAATAATTTCATCCAATCGCTCGCCAAACAATCGGTCGCCAGAAAACGGCAAACCGGTTAAGAACTTCTTGGAAGCAGAGTCTGCCTTCCATTCGCGTAGCCACATGGCCCTGCGGACTGCCACCGAATTAGCGGATGCTACCGCTGTACGGCTAGCAGAGTCCAGGACGGCGTTCATGGCGTAGGACGAAAAAGCCGACGCCTGAGAAGTCAAAGACGCAACTTGCGGAGCAGAGGTACGTGTGACCGCATTAATCTCAGACAGACAAGCTGAGATAGCTTGGAGTGCCCACACGGCTGCAAAAGCCGGGGCAAAAGACGCGCCCGTGGCCTCAAAGATGGATTTCATTAGGAGCTCTATCTGCCTGTCAGTGGCATCCTTGAGCGATGAACCGTCAGCCACTGATACTACGGATCTAGCCGCCAGTCTAGAGACTGGAGGATCCACCTTGGGACATTGAGCCCAACCCTTAACTACGTCAGACGGGAAGGGGTAACGTGTGTCATTAAGGCGCTTAGTAAAGCGCTTGTCCGGAAATGCTCTGTGCTTCTGGACAGCATCTCTGAAGTTAGAGTGATCGAAAAACGCACTCCGTGTACGTTTGGGAAACCTAAACTGGTGTTTCTCCTGCTGCGAAGCTGACTCCTCTATAGGTGGAGTTGGGGGAGAAAGATCTAGCACCTGGTTGATGGACGCTATAAGGTCATTTACTATGGCGTCCCCTTCAGGTGTATCAAGATTGAGAGCAACGTCAGGGTCAAAGCCCTGGGCTGCGACCTCCGCCTCATCCTCCAGAGAGTCCTCGAGCTGAGACCCCGAGCAGCGTGAGGAAGTCGGGGAAGATTCCCAGCGAGCCCGCTTAGCCGGTCTGGGACTGTGGTCCGTGCCGGAGTCCTCCACGTGAGACCTAGGGGCCACCCCGGGAGCATGCTGCGGCGCAGACCAAGAGGGGCCTGGAGGCGATGATCCAACAGTGCCCGGGGCCTGTGTAAAGACCGATCTGGACTGCAAGGCTTCTAGTAGCTTGGCAGACCATTTGTCCATAGACTGAGCCATGGATTGTGAAAGTGACTCAGAGAGTTTCTCAGCAAAAACTGCAAACTCTGTCCCTGCCACCTGGACAGGGAAAGCAGACGGGTCTGCCTGAGCCGAGGGTCCCACTAGTGCCCGAGGCTCCGGCTGAGCAAGTGCAACAGGGGCCGAACATTGTTCACAGTGAGGGTAGGTGGAACCTGCAGGTAACATAGCCGCACAAGAGGTATAGGTTGCAAAATAACCCTTTGCCTTAGCGCCCTTGCTCCTTGTGGACGACATGCTGTTGTCTCCTAGGAGAGTGATCACTGAGGGTATATAGCCAAAAGCAAAACAACTCGGCTGAACAGAGAAAATATATACAAATATATATATATATATACATACATACATACATACATACATACATACATACATACATACATATACACACACACACTTCGGCACCCTAGGGGGACCAGCACCGGGTGACCGTTGTGGCTTACCAACCGCCCAAAGCGGTGTGTGTCCACCAGATTCCCTACCTTGGGTCTCCCAGAGCTGCAGAGCTCGTTCCTGAAATCCTCCATGATCCAGTGATCAGTGAGGAGGGGGAGGAAACCTAAAGTATGCTCCAGCCCTCACTGCCGACGTCAGGTCGACCGTCCCGCCCTTACCCCTGACTGGCAGGCCCGGGGGCGGGAGTTATGGTACTAGGCCGCATGAAGCCGGGGACTAAATTTAATACCGCGGCCGACAAACAGGCGCGGTCGGCGCGGAAGTCCCGGTCGTCACAAAACCAGCAGCAGCTGCGTCTGTGAAACGAGCGCTCCATGCACCGTCCCCATGGGGACACAGAGTACCTTTAGATGCAGGGCCCTGTCCCTGATGATACATGTCTCCTGTCCGGCAGATTCCCCCAGGGGCTGCAGAGGGAGCCCGGTCCCAGTGAATGGATAACCGGTTAGGATCCCACTTCTCCCAGAGCCTCTAAGGGATGGTGAAGGAAAACGGCATGTGGCTCCAGCCTCTGTACCCGCAATGGGTACCTCAACCTTAACAGCACCGCCGACTTAGTGGGGTGAGAAGGGAGCATGCCGGGGGCCCTGTGGGGGCCCTCTTTTCTTCCAACCGATAAAATCAGCAGCTGCTGCTGACTAAAATGGGAGCATGAGTGGATGTGTGCCTCCTTCCACACAAAGCATAAAACTGAGGAGCCCGTGATGCACGGGAGGGTGTATAGGCAGAGGGGAGGGGTTACACTTTTTAAAGTGTAATACTTTGTGTGGCCTCCGGAGGCAGAAGCTATACACCCAATTGTCTGGGTCTCTCAATGGAGCGACAAAGAAATGGTAATTTAATCATACATTTCCAGGAGGAATATTAGAGGAATGCACAAATAGCACTTCAAATAAAAGATGCTTTGCAACAGTAATTTAATGTGGAATTCATGTATTCAATAAAAAAGGTCAGCGGGCTCTTTTATTGGGTTATGGAGTCCACTGGCTTCAAGTATAATGACCTAAACTGTTTTGGGTATGCCAGCAATTCACAATTAGGATTAAAATGTTAAAAAAAAAAAGTCAAGATGCATTTAAATTGTAAAAGAATAACGGGATTTTTGGTACTCACCGTAAAATCCCTTTATTGGAGTCTTCATTGGAGAACAAACACCATGAATGTATGCTGCCGCTAGTAGGAGGCTGACACTAGGCTATAACATTAGCTCCTCCTCAGTAGGATACACCCAATAACCAAAGCAAAGCTGATCAGTTAGGGCCGTATCACACTTGCGTTGTTTTGACGGAAACGGAATCCGTCACATTTACAGTACAGTTCATTTATTTACAGTTGAAGCGCGACACCAATGCGGGTTGTGTGTTTCATTCAGTACCCGCACGTGTCCACATGATGTCGCGCTTCCACTGTAAATAAATGAACTACACTGTATTGTGTGACAGAACCAGTTTCCGTCAAAACAACGCAAGTGTGAAACGGCCCTTAGTGTGAAAGCAGTACGAGAAGCAATCTGAAACAAAATACAGACTGGCCCAAGAGAAGCATTTAAGCAGGGTACACCCACAAAGTGGCAAGAAGATAATCAGTTAATTAGAAAGCAGAAGCAACAGTAAAGTAAGAACATACCTGAAAACTACACCAGAGTGGGAACTGTGTCCCCAAATAAAGACTCTGAGAAAAGAATTTTGCGGTGAGTACACAAAATCCTCTTTTCTCATTTGTTTCATTGGGGACACAGAAGACCACGGAACGTCCAAAAGCTGTCCCAAGGATGGGATAAGAAAAACATGAAGCTTTCACATGAGCATCCACGAGAAAGTTATTACTTTTGCATACCATGCTCTTCTGTCTGGGTCAATTTGGTGCCACAAGGCTGACTGGTCCTCCTCCTGTCTTGATTTTCTTGACTAGTCTGGTAAACAGGGGTAGAGGTGGAAACCGATATGGGAGGACGAATTGAGACCATGGGAGGACTAGGGCATTGGAGCCGATCGCTAGAGGATCGTGGAACCTTAAAAAGAATTGTAGAACCTTCTTGTTCACTCTGAAAGCCATCAGGTCGACGTCGGGGATCCTCAAATCTTTGATAGATTTTATTGAAGACTTCTGGATTCAGAAGCCATTTGCCTGAGGAGAGACCTTCACAGCTTAAGAAATCAGCAACATAATTGTCTATGCTGGGAACAAGCACTGCCAAGATTATCGGTATCCTCTATTTGGTCCATAACAAGGTACAGAAAACTTTTGCCATGACTGACTTGCTTTGGGTTTTAACTTGGTGATTGATGTATAAAACGTCTGTGCCATTGTCGAACTGGATACGTACTGGACGGCCTGACAGAAGGTCCTCCCTGTGACAGACAGAGGTAAATGGCCCTGACCTCTAAAAGGTCAATGGGGAGGCTGGACTCTGGAGTTCTAGCATCTCTGCATTGTGAGCTGGCGAAACACGACACCCTATCTGAGGAGACTGGTATGATCCAGAGTCGCGATCTTGTCATAGAAAGACAGGAGAGCAAATTTGGGGGGAGGGGTGACAGTGTGAAACTGTGCAAAAGGCCACCACTTTCCACTCATACAGCGCTGAAGGGGGCAGGGCTAAGGGCATTCGAGGGAGAGAATTCAGAGTAGTAGGGCAGAAAACTTTTCTTCGAGAAGAAAAACTCTGGGATGTGCAGTATCAAACCACATACCCAGGAAAATAAGGCGTTGAGCAGGGATCAGAGACAACTTCAGCTTGCAAAATGATCTAGTCCAGTCGAGAGAGTGATCTGAAGACTCTCACAGCAGGCTTGATTGGACGGAGCCTTAATTAGAAGGTTGTCCAGGTAAGGGATGACCACAATTCCCCCGGGATGCAGGATGGCCATGACTGTCGCCATCACCTTTGTGAAAACTCTGGGAGCAAAGGACAGACCAAAGGGAAGGGCCGTAAACTGGAAGGGACAACCTTGTATTGCAAAATTGGAGTAATCATTGAAGCGATGCGCAGATTGGAATGTGAAGATAGGCGTCCTGGATGTCCACTGAACACAGGATCTGCATGGAGACAATTACTGATAGGAGGGACTCCATCCTGAAATGACGGAGGCAGTGTCGCTTGATCAGGAGCTTGTGGTCCAAGATGGGATGGACGGAACCATCCTTCTTTGGAACCACAAAAAGGTTTAAAGAGAAGCCTGAAAAGTGCACCTGGGAAGGGACGGAAATGAAAACTCCTGACTGGAGGAGAAAATGGATGGATTGGAAAAAATGTGAACCAAGGCCCAGTCCTTGGAAGGATGTGACCTGAAAAAATTATGATAACTAGGGAGAGAAGAACACTTTTTTTAAACGGTGGAGACTCATTCTCAGACTCAGGTGTTTATGCTTTTGGAAAACCAGATGTCTTGGTAAAGACGACAACGTTTGCCCACCTTAAAAGGAACCCCGGTTTAGGGCACCAAGTCATGCAAAGTAAAACTTGTTGGATTTGGGACAGGAAGACTTGCTTTAGCGACCGTGTGGCTGCCAGGAAGCAGCTGGTTTGATCGACTGCTTTGTCTCCTGCTGGCGAGGAGGCTGATAACGATAGTTGTAGGACTCAGAGGATGAGAACTTATGAAATGGTCAAAAGCTGAATTGTGCGTCTCCTAACTTGGAGATACTTGGTCTTTAGCTGGGGAAGAAAGGTGCTCTTTCCACTGGAAAATGCGGCTGTAGGGAGCCTTTTTCTAAAACACAGCCTTGAGCCATAGAATCTTATGTATGGCACCGATGTTGCTGGATACTAGAGCAGAGTAAGACACTGCATCAAGAGATGTGGAGAAAAGGTGTTTCCTGGCGTGAGAGATCTGGTCTGCAAGTTCGTCGGGAAGGGCGTCAGAGAGGAGACCGATTTAGGGACCCAGGTCGAGGCGAAAACTGGGAAAAATGATGCACCAGCTGCTTCAAAGGCAGATTTGACCAGGGATTTGATATGCCTCTCTGTCAGATGATTGAGAGCGGTGCTGTCCAGGATAGGGAGCATCGTGCTGGTGGCCATCTATGACACTGGAGGGTCCATGACCGGTTACTCTGGCCAAATTTTGAAAAGGTTGGATGGAAAGGGATACTGGATATCCATATCCATTCATCATCTTCTCTGAAAACTCCTTTCTGTATGCCCCCATTCCCTGGAAAAAATCCTGTCAAACAATTTGTGGTTGGAAAACGCCCTAGGGGGACACTTTGCCTTTTTGAAGGGTACTGTCAGCTCCGCAGGTGACAAAACATCCTCTTGGACATGGGGAGTCTGACTGCCAGGATCAAGCTGCTCATCATTGTGAGGATTATGCTGAAATATATTGTGGGAGTTATAACAGAGGTCAGTTGGCTGTCACTGTACATATCCCCAACTTACCCCCCTTTCAGCGCAGCCAGGAGAACACACATCCTGTTCTGCCAGAGATCAGCCACTGGGATGGTGTCAAAATCCAATTAGGCCAGGCCTTGATCCAGCATACCCCATGCGGAGTGAATTGTCCTACACAGGAGGTGGGAGGGGAGCTCCAGGTTTATAACATAACTTCAAACAGAATCCTGCAGCCTTTCGGTGCAGTTAGAAAAAAAGCTTCATTATTGGGGTGTGCTTCGCCCAAACAAATTAGATTGGCCCTCAGGAATATGAAAATGTGCCTGACGCACATATCACATATTTCGGTAAAACTGTATGATGTGCTTAGCCCTCAATTAATAACTGGCCACAGGAAGCCTGCAGGATTCTCATATTTCCTATCAAAACGGAGATAAATTCACAACAATAAAAATGAGTGTCATATCGTCCGTGTGAGCAGCTCAGGGGCAGAGTTATGCTGGGAAATATAACGTTAGATTATTCTCAGCTAGCAGCAGGGGGAGGGAATTCCCAGCCAGAATGATGTCACGAGGGGGAGCCGTATGAGCCCAAGACAGAACAGATAAAAGTAGGTGCAGGGGTCTTCGCATTGTCTTTACTCGGGGGTTATGCGTACTATACACATGTGAGGAAGTCCATGAAAACCTGGTCAAACGGCGCCCCCCTGTGGCCAGTCGCATAAGGTAACTGCTTGAACTGACTGTTTGTGACCACGTCTTATTTGTAAATGTATTCTAACAGGTATATTCTGTAAATTCCATCCTGTATATATTGAATCTAGTGTGCCCTTAAGGCGATTAAAAATATATAATTTAATCTTGGGCTGTTCTGTTATCTCGATCCTGAATTCCACGTCTGTGGGCTCGGCGTAATAGTTATCGTAATCAATTGGTGGCAGCGAGTTTATGCCTAGGATCATTGTGGGGCATTCAGTGAGATCTGGGGAGGTTTAGATATATTCCGGTCGCAGGAGACAGCGGAATAAGGAGAATTTTGTTTACTTACCGTAAATTCTTTTTCGTATAGTTCAGTCTTGGGAGACCCAGACCTTGGGTGTTTAGCTTCTGCCTCCGGAGGACACACAAAGTACTACACCTAAAAGTGTAGCTCCTCCCTCTGAGCTTATACACCCCCTGGTAGCCAGTCCTAGCCAGTTTAGTGCAAAAGCTGAAGGAGAATAGCCACCCACAAGTAGAACCGAGTAAGAACCGGAACAACCGGAGACTCTGTCCACGACAACAGCCGGTGATAACACACGGAACAAGGAAATTGCCAACAGGCAACAGGGAGGGTGCTGGGTCTCCCAAGACGGAACTATAAGAAAAAGAATTAACGGTAAGTAAACAAAATTCTTTTTCTTTATCGTACCTTTGGGAGACCCAGACCTTGGGACGTTCCAAAGCAGTCCCTGGGTGGGAAATAAACAGAAAAACTAAGAAGTAGGCAGAACCTAACTTCACAAATGGGCGACCGCCGCCTGAAGGATGTGTCTGCCCAAGCTCGCATCTGCTGAAGCATGAGCATGCACTTTGTAGTGCTTCGAAAAGGTATGCAGGCTAGCCCAAGTGGCAGCCTGACAGACTTGTTGAGCCGTAGCCTGGTGCCTAAAAGCCCAAGAGGCACCGACAGCTCTGGTCGAGTATGCTTTGATCCCCGGCGGGGGAGGCGCCTGCGTTCTCTGGTAGGCGTCCGAAATGGTCGATCTAATCCAACGGGCTAAGGTCGGCTTAGAAGCAGGGAGGCCCTTGCGCCGACCTGTGGTTAGCACAAAAAGAGAGGTGCACCGCCTAAGCGCAGCGGTGCGAGACACTTAGATCCGGAGAGCACGCACCAGATCTAGAGTAAGTAGAGCTTTTTCAAAGCGATGAACAGGTGCCGGACAGAAGGAAGGTAAGGTAATGTCCTGGTTAAGGTGGAAGGGAGAGACCACCTTAGGAAGAAAGTCCGGAGTTGGACGGAGAACCACCTTGTCTTGATGAAAGACTAAAAAAAGGTGACTCCGAGGAGAGCGCAGCCAAATCAGAGACTCTCCTGAGAGAAGTTATGGCAACCAGAAAGGCCACTTTCTGTGAAAGACGATACAAAGAAACCTCCCTAAGAGGCTCAAAGGGGGGTTTCTGCAAGACAGTGAGAACCAAGTTAAGGTCCCAGGGGTCCAAGGGCCGCCGGTAAGGCGGAATGATGTGAGACGCGCCCTGCATGAAGGTGCGGACCTGAGCCAGCCGAGCGAGACGCCGCTGGAACAGAACTGACAGAGCCGAAACTTGTCCCTTGAGAGAGTTGAGGGACAGTCCTAGCTGCAGACCGGACTGTAGAAAAGACAGAAGAGTCGGCAAGGAAAATGGCCAAGGAGGATGGCCGGTAGAGCGACACCAGGACAGGAAAATTTCCCAAGTCCTGTGATAGATCTTGACGGGGGAAGACTTACGGGCCCGAGTCATAATGGAGATGACTTCAGGAGGAATACCAGAAGCCGTCAAAATCCAGGACTCAAGAGCCACGCCGTCAATTTGAGGGCCGCAGAATTCGGGCGAAAAAACGGACCTTGCGAGAGTAGATCTGGACGGTCCGGGAGATGCCACGGCATCTCTACGGACAGTTGGAGCAGGTCCGGATACCAAGCTCGCCTGGGCCAGTCCGGTGCAATGAGGATGACTCAACGACCCTCCATTCTGATCTTGCGCAGGACTCTGGGCAAGAGAGCTAGAGGGGGAAACACGTAGGACAGACGAAACTGGGACCAGTCCTGAACTAGAGCGTCCGCGGCGAAGGCCTGAGGATCGTGGGAGCGAGCCACGTAAACAGGAACTTTGTTGTTGTGACGGGATACCATTAGGTCCACGTCCGGAGTGCCCCATTTGCGGCAGATCGACTGAAATACTGCCGGGTGCAGGGACCACTCGCCACCGTCCACGCTTTGACGGCTGAGATAATCTGCCTCCCAGTTGTACCTCCATCATTGCCAGGCGACTGCGTGTCCCGCCTTGATGATTGAAGTAGGCAACCGCTGTCGCGTTGTCTGACTGGACTCGAATGTGCCTGCCCGCCAGCAGGTGGTGAAATGCTAGGAGAGCCAGAAACACGGCTCTGGTTTCCAGCACATTGATTGAAAGGGCTGACTCGGACGGAGTCCAAGTGCCCTGTGCTCTGTGGTGGAGACATACCGCTCCCCAGCCGGATTGACTGGCATCCGTGGTGAGATCACCCAGGACGGGGCCAGGAAGGAGCGCCCTTGGGACAGGGAGAGGGGCCGAAGCCACCACTGAAGAGAGCTCCTGGTCCGTGGCGACAGAGCCACTAACTTGTGAAAGGAGGAAGGCTGCTTGTCCCAACAGCGGAGAATGTCCAGCTGCAGGGGGCGCAGATGGAACTGGGCAAAGGGAACAGCCTCCATGGACGCCACCATTTGACCCAGCACCTGCATCAGACGCCTGAGGGTATAACGGCGGGGCCTCAGGAGAGAGCGCACCGCCAACTGGAGTGACAGCTGTTTGCTTAAGGGCAACTTCACAAGTGCCGGAAAAGTCTCGAACTGCATCCCTAGGTACGTGAGACTCTGGGTCGGAGTCAGAGTGGACTTGGGAAGATTGACAAGCCACCCGAATTGGGCTAGAGTGGCGAGAGTGAGCGAGACACTCCGCTGACAGTCTGCGCTGGATGGAGCCTTGACTAGAAGGTCGTCCAGGTAAGGGAGCACTGCCAACCCCTGGAGGTGCAGAACCACAATCACTGCTGCCGTGACCTTGGTGAATACCCGAGGGGCCGTGGCTAAGCCGAAGGGAAGAGCCACGAATTGGAAATGATCTTCTCCTATTGCAAAGCGTAGCCAACGCTGGTGTGAAACTGCAATTGGCACATGTAGATAGGCATCTCTGATGTCGATTGACGCCAGGAAATCCCCTTGGCTCACTAAGGCAATGACTGATCGCAGAGACTCCATGCGAAAGTGCCGCACCCGAACATGCTTGTTGAGAAGCTTGAGATCCAGGATGGGCCAGAAGGTACCGTCCTTTTTGGGAACTAGGAAGAGGTTTGAGTAAAAACCTCTGAAACGTTCCCGGGCGGGAACTGGTACAATTACTCCGTTGGCCTTGCAAGGCTGCCACGGCCTATGAGGACGCGGCGGCCTTGGAGCAGGGGGGAGTTGAGAGAAAAAATCTGTTTGGCGGGCTGGAAGAGAATTCTATCCTGTAGCCGTGAGAGATGATATCTCTCACCCACTGATCGGAGACTTGTTGAAACCAAGCGTCGCCAAAGTGGGAGAGCCTGCCACCGACTAAGGACGTTGCTGAAGCGGGCAGAAAGTCACGAGGAGGCTGCCTTAGTGGCAGGACCTCCTGCGGTCTTCTGTTGACGCGCTTTTGGGCGCCAGTTGGATTTCTGGTCCTTAGCTGAGTTAGCGGACGAGGCGGAGGGCTTAGAGGACGACCAGTTGGAGGAACGAAAGGAGCGAAACCTCGACTGATTCCTACCCTGGGCAGGTTTCCTGGTCTTGGTTTGTGGCATGGAAGTACTCTTCCCGCCAGTAGCGTCTTTAATAATTTCATCCAGCTGTTCACCGAACAGCCGGGAACCAGCAAAAGGGAGCACAGCAAGGTACTTCTTTGAAGAAGCATCTGCCTTCCACTCTCGAAGCCACAAGATCCTGCGGATAACGAGGGAATTAGCCGAAGCCACCGCAGTGCGGTGAGAAGCCTCTAGCATGGCAGACATGGCATAAGATGAAAAAGCTTAAGCTTGAGAAGTTAAGGCAACCATCTCGGGCATAGATTCCCTGGTGAGGGAATGCATCTCCTCTAGAGAAGCAGAGATGGCTTTGAGAGCCCACACTGCTGCAAAAGTTGGGGAAAACGCAGCCCCCGCCGCTTCATACACGGATTTGGCCAGAAGGTCAATCTGACGGTCAGTGGAATCCCTAAGGGAAGTGCCATCAGCCACCGACACAACGGTCCGGGCTGAGAGCCTAGACACCGGAGGGTCTACCTTTGGGGAGTGAGCCCACTCCTTGACCACCTCAGGTGGAAAGGGAAAACGGTCATCAGAACCACGCTTTGGGAAGCGTCTGTTAGGACAGGCCCTGGGTTTGGTCACAGCGGTCTGAAAACTGGAGTGGTTAAAGAACACACTCTTTACTCTCTTAGGCGAGGTAAACTGGTGCTTTTCTGCCAGAGAGGGTTGCTCCTCTGATACTGGCGGATTGTGATCCAGTACAGAATTAATGGAAGCAATCAAGTCACTAAGATCCGAGTCACCCTCGGAAAGATCAATGGGGCAAATGGAGTTAGCCTCCGAGCCCCCTGTAAAGGCATCCTCCTCATCTTGCGAGTCAGCTCTTGAATCAGAGCCGCGGGATGAGGAGGGAGAGGAAACCCTGCGGCTCCTCTTAGGAGGACGGGGTTTGTGCCCTGATGATGAATCCTCTGTGAGCTCCGGTGGACGGAGGTCAGATGATAGGGATCCTAAAGGACCCTTAGCAAGAGCATTAGAGGCACCCTGTGAAGGGGGCTGATGCATATTCATCAAAGTCCTGGACAGAAGTCCCATGGACTCAGCAAAGGACTGGGAGATAGACCTAGAGAAGGACTCTACCCAGGCCGGAGGTTCAGCCACAGGTGCAGAAGCAGCCTGAGAGACCACTGGGGGTGAGGCTCCAGGCTGTGGCACCTCCAAGTTAGAGCAGACATCACAATGTGGATAGGTGCTCGGTTCAGGCAGCAGGAGCTTACATGCAGAGCATACAGTATAAAGCTTTGGAGCCTTGCTCCTCGTGTGAGACATGCTGCTGGAGTGGGGACAGCTTCTACAAAGAGAATGAACCCCAGGGAGTATATACAGAGGTCCACAACCAGAGACCGGCTGTGGCTTACCAGACCGCCGGAAGCGGTGTTGTGTGCCCTCCAGATCCCGAAGCCCGGACCTCCAATGCACAGCACCTCAGCAGGGATGCAGAGTGCAGGATGGCCCAGTGCAGAGTGAACCCTGTCCAAGAAAATGGCCGCCGGAGCGAAGAGAGGGGGCGGGACGGGGGCGTCCCTGTAGGAAAGCGGGATCTGGAGGGCCATAGAGACCTGCAGGGGAGGAGTCACGCACAAGCAGTGGGGAGTGTCCCTCCCCTGTTCAGGACGGCCGCCGGGAGGAGCCGTGCCTGTCCCTCTGCATGAGGGACATGCGAGGGCCGGTAACAGAAACTAGGCCTCCGGCGAGGCCGAGGCCTAAATTTGAGCAGCGAGGCTGACGCGCAGGCACCATCGGCGCGGTTCTCGGGCGAAAGCCTGAGAACCCGCCGGAAATGCCAAAATAAATACAGCAAACACACTCTCCCCATACAATAAAGGACATAGACCCCCAACATATGAATGTCTCAGGTACTTAGCTGCTGAGACGCAGGGCCAGGTCCCTGGGGATGAGTGCTCCGGTCCAGCAGAGTCCTAAAGGGCTGTGGACGGAGACCGGGCTCCTGCCGGGCATGGAGACCGCGCTGGCTCCCACTTCAAGCCAGAGCCCAGGAGGGATGGTGAAGGAGCACGGCATGTAAGGCTCCAGCCTTGGAAATCAACCTTACAACACCACCGACACAGTGGGGTGAGAAGGGACATGCCGGGGGTCCAGACGTGGACCCGCACTTCTTCAATCTCTTTACAAAAAGCAAAAAATCATATGAGAATGCATGTGTGGATGTATGCCTCCTGAACACAAAGCGATAAACTGGCTGGGACTGGCTCACCAGGGGGTGTATAAGCTCAGAGGGAGGAGCTACACTTTTAGGTGTAGTACTTTGTGTGTCCTCCCCAGACCTCACTGAATGCCCCTCACTAAACCTCCCCAGATCTCACTGAATGCCCCACAATGATCCTAGGCATAAACTCGCTGCTGAACGATAAAGAAATATACCTTACTCTCACCGGGAACCCTTCAATCATCAGCATAGTAGAATAGCGACCTCCTTGCTTATTGTTGGGCAATTCCATAATTGGCATGACTATAAGAGGGGCGCTAGAGAGCGAGTCACGTGCTCTGTCTTGTGGAAAGGGGGGGTGTAACTTCCTCTTCCTCCCCCCTTTTCCTGACATATTGGTTGCAGCGGTGGGATCGAGATAATAGGGTGTGTGAGTGTGAGACCCATACTCCAAGGCACAAAAGACTGCCAGTAGCAGCTGTGGCTGCTGGGGTCTTAAGACCAGCTCAACACTAGAGTGTCAGAGTGCAGATACTGTCATGTGTGTGGGTGCATCAGGTGGCAGTTCTGTGTCAGTGACCAAAGTCTGCAAGAATGGCTGAGAGCACCAGGAGCAAAACTATGCAACTGGCTAAGGCTATGGCCGGAGCCGAAGAGGTGGAGAACAGTGCTGTGGGCAGCAATGAGGAGCTTATCAATGAGCCCTCCAGGCGCCAGATGCCAGAGAACCGCTCTGCAGAGGACAGCGCACAACCTGGCAATTATAGGCAAGACTAGGAGGAGCCCACCCAAGGGTCCTCAGGGAGCCAGATGCCAGTCCTCCACCCTGCAGTGGACAGCGCAGCACCCGGCTCTGCAGTGGGTCGCTCAATACCTGGCTCTGCAGCGTGCTGCAGCTCCCCACTTGCCAATCCACCGAGCCCGGCAGGCTCGGATGCCCTTCTACAAATGGCTATAGCCCTACTCCAGGCTGGAGACCGGGAAACCTACCAGGAACTCATAGCAGAGCGCAGGGCAGAGCGTCTGGCAGAGCATGAGGCTTCTGAGCGAGATCGACAGGCAAAGCATGACCACCGGCTGCAGCTAGCTCAGCTCTAGCCCTCATCATCCACCCGGGACAATCGAGACACCAAGCCTCCAAAGGTCCGTGTTGAGGACTTCCCAGTGCTGGAGAAGGATGGAGACTTGGACTCATTTCTGACGGCCTTTGAACGGACTTGCCTGCAGCACCATCTGGACAAGGACCAGTGGGCCAAGTACCTGACCCCCCGTTTAAGGGGTAAGGCCCTGGATATCGTTGGGGACTTGCCTACTGAGGCGGTTCAGGGCTATGACACCATCAAGCGGGCCCTGATACAACAGTATAACCTTACTCTAGAGTCCTACCGCAAGAAGTTCCGGAGCCTGCAGAAAGGACCAAAGGACACCTGGGCTGACCACATGCGGGCCCTTGCCAGAGCTGCCGAACACTGGACCCAAGACCTGCAGCTTACCACCGGACCGAAGATCCTGGATTTGTTCATCATGGAACAACTCTTGTGGAACTGCCCTGAGGATCTCCGCCAGTTCATCCGAGACCAGAAGCCAAAAGGGGTCTACTGCTACAGCTGCCTGGCGGATCACTACACCAACAATCGGGCCCCTGAGGCCAAGAGAGCGGCCGCCAGCAGTACCTGGAGAGGGGGTAAGATGAACCCTGCGACTGCCCCACCTGTCCCTAGACTGCAGGGGGTGTCCCCCTCGATTACCCTCTCCAGGCCAGTGGCAGAACCAAGATGGTGCCACCAGTGCAACCAAACTGGACACTTCAAGGCCATGTGCCCTCAGCGTCCCAAGGCCCCATCCCCGTCCCAAAGGCCGTCCAGGGTGATATGTGTGGGTGGGGGTAGGTCCCTGGAAAACTTCCAACCTGTCACCGTCAGCCGGTCTATGACCATGGGACTGCGAGACACAGCCGCTGAGATGACCCTCGTACAGCCTGAGATGGTGTCCCCCCAAGACTTGGTAACCGGGAAAACCCTCGCTGTCTCCGGGATTGGAGGCACTGAACCGGCGCTTTCCTTCGCAAAGGTTTATTTGGATTGGGGTGCGGGACGAGGGGTGAGGGAGGTGGGAATAACTGATAATATTCCCGCCAAGATGTTGCTTGGGACAGATTTGGGGCGGCTAGTGTCCCAGTATGTGGCCACTGAAACCCCAAGGGCTGATCTTTCAGCCAGTGCTGATCTACCGCCTGGTGATGTTGATGTGTTATATGTACCTGCGGTGAGGGAGGAGGGAGTGAGCTCTGAGTCTTCTGCTTACACTGACACCACAGACACACACGCAGCTGCAGCTGTGACAGGGGAGGGGGTCATAGAAAGGTGTGACAATGCCTTTACCGGTGATCAGCCAGTGTGATGGGACCTCCTGCCCTCTGCGGGGATAAGCAGAGAGCAGGATACTGCAGGGAGAGAGCCAGTGCATAAGGTGGGGGCTACCACAGCAAATGCGGGGCCCTGGGAACAGGCCTCATGGCAGGGTTCGGCTACCGCTGCAGGAAGGGAGCCAGTGTGTGAGGTGGGGGCTACCACAGCAAATGTGGGGCCCCGGGAACAGGCCTCACCGCAGGGTTCGGCTACTGCTGCAGGGAGGGAACAGGCAGTTAAGAGTGGGGCTGCCCCAGGAGCGGAAGTGCTCCCAGGTAAGATCTCTTTACGGGGTTCCCCAACAACTGGGATGTCAGGAAGCCAGGTAGGTCTGCCTGAATCGGCGACTTGGTCAGGAATGGAGAAGCAGGCACGACCCACGGTAGCAGCAGCTGTGGCCGCTGTCACCCGCAGTGGAAGTGCTGGAACCCAAGGGGCCTCCCGGAGATCCAATAGCTCTTCCTCTTCTGACCGAGTGGCAGCCGAGGCAGGCGGAGGCCGGGACACAGGTCCCAGGGTACTGACTAAAGATGTGGCAGTCTCTTCAATTCTAGCCACATCTAGTCAGGGGTTTCAGGCAGCGTTAGAAGCTGACGACAGCCTGAAAGCGCTGGAGGAGCAGGCGACACAGCCCACCTCGGACTCAGACCCAGAGCAGGTGGTCTGGAATCGAGGGCAGCTATACCGGGTCCCGATCCTGCAGGGTCCACCAAAGGCATGGTCCTGGGTCCGGCAGTTAGCGGTACCCAGTGACCTTCCAGATAGTGGGGAAGGACTTCCCACAGCTGGCCAAAGTTATGAGAAAGATGTACCCATAGCCTGTACGGAGGGGAAAGCTGGACACGCTGTCTGTCAGGGGGATGGAACCACGATACCCACCACCTGTCAGGATGGAGAGGACGTGTTTCCCGCAGCCTGCCCAGTTGAGGGACCGGTGTTGCCAACAACTTGTCAGGGTAGTGGGAAAGTGGTATTCCCAGCCTGTCAGAATGACAGGAAAGTGTTGTTCCCAGCCAGTCAGGCTGATGAGGAGGGGTTGTTATTCCCCGGGGAGACAGCGTGCCTAGCTGCTGTTACCCGCAGGCTGAGCGCTGAGAATGCAGGCAACGCACTGCCTTCTGAGCCCTCACTCACCAGAGGAGTGACAGAACCAGGTGCTGACCCAGACCAGGGCCCGGAGGGTCCATGTGAAGGTGGGTCTTTAACGCCTCTTCTGGCTACATCGTGCCAGAAGTTGCAGACTACCCTAACAGTACGTGTCAGTCTTGAGGTGCTGGGTGACCCCACGGAGGCGAACGTTTCCGAAAGGGAAAGTGTCCTGTGGGATCCAGGGGAGATTATGAATGGGCGAACGGGGAACCACAGGAACGTGCTACCCCTAGCGCGCTCTAAAGGGGGGAGGTGTGAGGATTATGCTGAAATATATTGTGGGAGTTATGACAGAGGTCAGTTGGCTGTCACTGTACATATCCCCAACTTACCCCCCCTTGCAGCGCAGCCAGGAGAACACACATCCGGATCTGCCAGAGATCAGCCACTGAGAAGGTGTCAAAATCCAATTAGGCCAGGCCTTGATCCAGCACAGCCCCTGCGGAGTGAATTGTCCTACACAGGAGGTGGGAGGTGAGCTCCAGGTTTATAACATAACGTAAAACAGAGTCCTGCAGCCTTTCGGTGCAGTTAGAAAAGTTTCATTATTGGGCAGTGTGTCGCCCAAACAAATTAGATAGTTACATTTTCATATTCCTGAGGGCCAGACGCACATAACACATATTTCGGTAAAACTGTATGATGTGCGTAGTCCTCAATAATTAATAACTGGCCACAGGAAGCCTGCAGGACTCTCATATTTCCTATCAAAACGGAGATAAATTCACAATAAAAATGAGGGTCATATCGTCCATGTGAGCAGCTCAAGGGCAGAGTTATGCTGGGATATATAACGTTAGATTATTCTCAGCTAGCAGCAGGGGGAGGGAATTCCCAGCTAGGATGATGTCACAAGGGGGGGGGGGGGGCGTATGAGCCCAAGACAGAACAGATAAAAGTAGGTGCAGGGATCTGCACATTGTCTTTACTCGGGGGTTATGCGTACTATACATATGTGAGGAAGTCCATGAAACCCTTGTCAAACGGCGCCCCCCTGTGGCCAGACGCATAAGGTAACTGCTTGAACTGACTGTTTGTGATCACGTCTTATTTTTAAATGTATTCTGACGGATATATTCTGTAAATTCCATCCTGTATATATTGTATCTAGTGTGCCCTTAAGGCGATTAAAAATATATAATAATTTAACCTTGGGCTGTTCTGTTATCTCGATCCTGAATTCCACGTCTGTGGGCTCGGCGTAATAGTTATCGTAATCGATTGGTGGCAGCGAGTTTATGCCAAGGATCATTGTGGGGCATTCAGTGAGATCTGGGGAGGTTTAGATAAATTCCACTCGCAGGAGTCGGGGAATATATACCTTACTCTCACCGGGAACCCTTCAATCATCGGCATAGTAGAATAGCGGCCTCCTTGCTTATTGTTGGGCAATTCCATAATTGGCGCGACTATAAGAGGGGCGCTAGAGAGTGAGTCACGTGCTCTGTCTGGTGGAGGGGGGGGTGTAACTTGCACTTCCTCCCCCTTTTCCTGACAATCATGTTTTGGAGCTTGGAGGCCTGGTATAGAATCTACTATGTCTTCTGCCTTGTCGGAATGCATTAACGGGTGAATGTGATCTTCCCCGGGTAGCAGGCGGAGTACTGGAGGTGGGTGATGGGTTAAGCAGATGCTCTATGATCTAGATCAGGTCTTGGGACACCTTGGTTAAAGCAGTAACGAAATGTGATAGATGTGTCCCACTCAGGGGTAGGAGGCACACTCACACCCTGGTAAGTGGGAGGATCCTGAGGGGCTGCATTATGGAGTTACTACATAGGAGCAGCGAGTCGTGCTTTGACCTGAAGGAAGTTTTTTATTACAAGAGGAGCAGGTAAAGTGAAGTATGATAGGAGAAGTGCAGGAGCAGGTTTCCCTCGGATTAGGCATAGGAATGTTAAGGGAGGATAACCCTGCAGAGGAGGGCTATAACAGCCTATGAGCTACAGGGACACATTCTATCCTGGTTCCTGATGGTGAAGAGGCAGACTGTGTGGTTGCGGCTCCTGGAGTTATGTGGGAATGCTGGAGCAGTAACAGGACGTCGGCTATTAGAAGATGGTGCTGGTGATGAGAAAGGGGGGCAGAGCTCAAGAGATCGCCACTGCGACTATGATTGGCCGACTGCAAAAAGCACGGTGGCTGGCCAGAAGACGAGACAGCCCCGATTGGTTGGTATGCGGTGGGCGGAATAGAGAAAGCATGCAAGGACAAAGTGGGTGGTGAAGGTCAGCTGGAGATGTGGCCTGGAAGACGTAGGCCTTGGCGAAGCCGCCCAGGCCTACATTGCGGCCGAGACCAGTAAGGTAGACTGAATCCACCGCAGTTTCTTTTAACGATAGTTTGGAAGGAGTTGTGGAGAAAGGGGAAAATGCTGTGCTGGCATCGCTCCTAGGAGGTAAGGGAAATCCCTGAATCAGAACCTTATAGGGAACCCATGTCACCATGGGTATAGGGTGGATGGGAAAACCAGGCCAGACACAGACTTTATTTCTTCTTCACAGAATGGACAGCTGTTCTTAAGGGTCCCGGGAGGAAAATCTCTGGGGATAGATCCATCCTTTCTCTTGGCGCCATCTTGCTATGGAGGATGAGCGGGCTGGGGATGGATGGCAATGACCGTCCAGGTGGCCACCCTCAGACAACTGTGATGTGTTGGTGGGGTAGGGTCCAGCCAAACAGACAGTAGAGGGTACGATGTGGAACAGACCACACTGTTCTCTTGGTTTCTCTATGGGAAGACAGAGCGAGTGGTTACACTCTGTTCCCAAGTCACAAGCTATATCTGAAAGACAAAGGGAAAAAATTAATAACGCGCAACAAATTTTAGGTAGAAATGGGTCTGAAAGCAAATCCGTTTCTCCCTCCTCATGACACCAAGCTAAAAGTAATTAGTCAGCAAGTAGGTGTACATGGCTGAGGATGAGCCAACTTTTTTAATCGCCTAGTATCAGCCTCCTAGTGGCAGCAGCATCCACCCATGGGCGTCTGTTTCCCTCAATGAAGCGAACGATAAAAATGGATTACAAAAAGTTGGGAAGATATAAACATTTTCAGACTATCACCTAATGCTTCAGTTTCATTATAAAGATACTGTGATCGGACACAAGGTAATAACTATAAGGTTATAATACAGTTAGGTCCAGAAATATTTGGACAGTGACACAAGTTTTGTTATTTTAGCTGTTTACAAAAACATGTTCAGAAATACAATTATATATATAATATGGGCTGAAAGTGCACACTCCCAGCTGCAATATGAGAGTTTTCACATCCAAATCGGAGAAAGGGTTTAGGAATCATAGCTCTGTAATGCATAGCCTCCTCTTTTTCAAGGGACCAAAAGTAATTGGACAAGGGACTCTAAGGGCTGCAATTAACTCTGAAGGCGTCTCCCTCGTTAACCTGTAATCAATGAAGTAGTTAAAAGGTCTGGGGTTGATTACAGGTGTGTGGTTTTGCATTTGGAAGCTGTTGCTGTGACCAGACAACATGCGGTCTAAGGAATTCTCAATTGAGGTGAAGCAGAACATCCTGAGGCTGAAAAAAAAAGAAAAAATCCATCAGAGAGATAGCAGACATGCTTGGAGTAGCAAAATCAACAGTCGGGTACATTCTGAGAAAAAAGGAATTGACTGGTGAGCTGGGGAACTCAAAAAGGCCTGGGCGTCCACGGATGACAACAGTGGTGGATGATCGCCGCATACTTTCTTTGGTGAAGAAGAACCCGTTCACAACATCAACTGAAGTCCAGAACACTCTCAGTGAAGTAGGTGTATCTGTCTCTAAGTCATCAGTAAAGAGAAGACTCCATGAAAGTAAATACAAAGGGTTCACATCTAGATGCAAACCATTCATCAATTCCAAAAATAGACAGGCCAGAGTTAAATTTGCTGAAAAACACCTCATGAAGCCAGCTCAGTTCTGGAAAAGTATTCTATGGACAGATGAGACCAAGATCAACCTATCAACCTGTACCAGAATGATGGGAAGAAAAAAAGTTTGGAGAAGAAAGGGAACGGCACATGATCCAAGGCACACCACATCCTCTGTAAAACATGGTGGAGGCAACGTGATGGCATGGGCATGCATGGCTTTCAATGGCACTGGGTCACTTGTGTTTATTGATGACATAACAGCAGACAAGAGTAGCCGGATGAATTCTGAAGTGTACCGGGATATACTTTCAGCCCAGATTCAACCAAATGCCGCAAAGTTGATCGGACGGCGCTTCATAGTACAGATGGACAATGACCCCAAGCATACAGCCAAAGCTACCCAGGAGTTCATGAGTGCAAAAAAGTGGAACATTCTACAATGGCGAAGTCAATCACCAGATCTTAACCCAATTGAGCATGCATTTCACTTGCTCAAATCCAGACTTAAGACGGAAAGACCCACAAACAAGCAAGACCTGAAGGCTGCGGCTGTAAAGGCCTGGCAAAGCATTAAGAAGGAGGAAACCCAGCGTTTGGTGATGTCCATGGGTTCCAGACTTAAGGCAGTGATTGCTTCCAAAGGATTCGCAACAAAATATTGAAAATAAAAATATTTTGTTTGGGTTTGGTTTATTTGTCCAATTACTTTTGACCTCCTAAAATGTGGAGTGTTTGTAAAGAAATGTGTACAATTCCTACAATTTCTATCAGATATTTTTGTTCAAACCTTCAAATTAAACGTTACAATCTGCACTTGAATTCTGTTGTAGAGGTTTCATTTCAAATCCAATGTGGTGGCATGCAGAGCCCAACTCGCGAAAATTGTGTCACTGTCCAAATATTTCTGGACCTAACTGTATCTTCTCATTCATCTTACTAAACAGATACAATGGGAAGCATGGTCTAATCAATATGATTGGTATGGGCTCAGAAAAAGAACATTAAAATGTTTGGTAAAGCTACATGCGTAATTACGGTATCTGAATGAAAAAAAATATAATATTTAAACCAAAATTAAAAAAAAAATAAATAAAATAAATTGGCAGAATAGCCATTTTATGCAGAATAGATTACCTAAAGGGTTATACCCACTGACAAGATCCTATCCCAATATGTAGTTAGATTTTGGAGATGGGTATAACCCTTTAACTTTAATAAAATGAAAAAAAAAATCTGTTTTTGGTTGTTTTTTTTAAGTTGTAAAATAATAAATAAAACAAAAATACCACACAACATTGGCAACACCCTAATCATACTGACTTGTATAACAAAGTTCTTTTTACTATAAAGTGAATGTCAATTTGACTGGTGTCATTTAAAACTGCAACTTATTCTGAAAAAAAAAAAAAACAAGCCCTGACAAAGAAGAAAAAATTCAGTATGTTCCATATTCTAGTTATCCTTCTAAAATCAATGATCACAGTGAAATCATCCTTCATCTAAGGTTGTACTTTTTTCTTCTGAAGTTGTGCTACAACCAGGTATTATGCTAAATCAAATACGCTAAATCAGCAGCTCGATTTACCAGTCAGTTGCCAGAGCTGGCATTTGGACAAATAGCATAGGAAAAAAAATAATGGATAGTCAATACAGTTGCTGGCTTAAGGACCAAATAGTGTTGTGCAATTTATGCAGGATAGAACACGCTACATGTTTCAGCAATGAAATAATACCCTTTTTTTAATTCTTTAAAGGGAACCAATCATCAGGATTTTCGTGTATAAGCTGCAGCCAGTGCAGTGCTGGCACTATCAGGCACATTGTGTACATACCATCAGGGGGCAGCTCGGGTGTTTAGTCAGTGAAATCCAACTTTATAAAGTTTGAAATTTCGTGCACTTTTTGATTGACGTGTGCACCTCTGCAGATAATGTCCGGGCGGGTTATGCAGGAGTTCCCCGCCCCCCCACCAGCCTGTTCCTCCCTCTCTCCTGATGTCCGGGCGGGTTATGCAGGAGTTCCCCGCCCCCCGCGCCGCCTGTCCCTCCCTCCCTCTCTCCCTCCCTCCGGCTGTATGTAAAATGCTAATCTTCAGAAACATGGCGCCGGAGTGGGCCTCCGCGCATAGCGCTTATCTCCGGCGCCATGTTTCTGAAGCCCGCATTACACAGCTTGGTGTCTGCAGAACAGCTGATCGGAGGACGCGATCAGCTGTAGCTATGACGACGTGCCGCCTCAGGACACCGGGCCAGGACAGGAGCCTGCCAGCGACATCGGGGGTCAGGTGAGGTAAGTTCACAATGGACTCACATGACCCCGTGACGGCAGTGCTGCGAGACCCGGTCACGGTAGTGATATCGGGCGGCACTGTCTTCACGGGGTCAGGTGAATGAAATTACTAGCACCTGTGATGTCATTGCCCCAGCAGGCACGCACACATTATACACACACATACACACACTATATATATATATACACACACACACCCACACTGCTGTGTGTGCGCCCCTGCGTTGACCTGGGCTCACCTTCTGAGTTCCAGGTCACTGCAGGAAAGCACTCACAGCTGTGTGTGTGTATAATGTGTGTATGCGCGTGTGTATAATGTGTGTATGCGCGTGTGTATGATGTGTGTGTGTATGATGTGTGTGTGCGCGCGCGCGTGTATAATGTGTGTATGCGCATGTGTGTATAATGTGTGTATGCGCGTGTATAATGTGCGTGCGCGCGCACGTGTATGATGTGCGTGCGCGCGCGTGTATGATGTGTGTGCGCGCGTGTATGATGTGTGTGCGCGCGTGTATGATGTGTGTGCGCGCGTGTATGATGTGTGTGCGCGCGCGTGTATGATGTGTGTGCGCGCGCGTGTATGATGTGTGTGCGCGCGCGTGTATGATGTGTGTGCGCGCGCGTGTATGATGTGTGTGCGCGCGTGTATGATGTGTGTGCGCGCGTGTATGATGTGTGTGCGCGCGTGTATGATGTGTGTGCGCGCGTGTATGATGTGTGTGCGCGCGTGTATGATGTGTGTGCGCGCGTGTATGATGTGTGTGCGCGCGTGTATGATGTGTGTGCGCGCGTGTATGATGTGTGTGCGCGCGTGTATGATGTGTGTGCGCGCGTGTATGATGTGTGTGCGCGCGTGTATGATGTGTGTGCGCGCGTGTATGATGTGTGTGCGCGCGTGTATGATGTGTGTGCGCGCGTGTATGATGTGTGTGCGCGCGTGTATGATGTGTGTGCGCGCGTGTATGATGTGTGTGCGCGCGCGCGCGCGCGCGTGTATGATGTGTGTGCGCGCGCGTGTATGTGTGTGTGTGTGTATAGTGTGTGTGTGTGTATAGTGTGTATACTGTGTGTATAGTGTGTGTGTGTGTGTATAGTGTGTGTGTGTATAGTGTGTGTATAGTGTGTGCGCGCGTATAATATGTGTGTGTGTGCGCGCGCGCGCGCGCGCGCCTCTCTGCTGGGGCAATGACGTCACAGGTGGAAGTGAGGGGCTGCTCTCACAATCAATGGGGGACTTTTAGTTCTGCATTAAAGGGGTGGTTCACCCATTTTTTTTTTTTCCCCAATGATCAGATGATATTGGATCCGGATTGGACGGCGCGGGACCCTAACCCAGGATTACTGCGGAGGGGGGTTTATTTCAATAAAGATGGAGTCACTAATTGTGTTGTGTTTTATTTCTAATAAAAATATTTTTCTGTGTGTTGTGTATTTTTTTTTTATCTATCATTACTAGAAATTCATGGTGGCCATGTCTAATATTGGCGTGACACCATGAATTTCGGGCTTAGGGCTAGCTGATAATATACAGCTAGCCCTAACTCCATTATTACCCGGCTAGCCACCCGGCATCAGGGCAGCTGGAAGAGTTGGATACAGCGCCAGAAGATGGCGCTTCTATGAAAGCGCCATTTTCTGGGGTGGCTGCGGACTGCAATTCGCAGTGGGGGTGCCCAGAAAGCTTGGGCACCCTTCACTGTGGATTCCAATCCCCAGCTGCCTAGTTGTACCCGGCTGGACACCAAAATTAGGCGAAGCTCACGTCATTTTTTTTTTTAATTATTTCATGAAATTCATGAAATAAAAAAAAAAAAAAAAGGGCTTCTCTATATTTTTGGTTCCCAGCCGGGTACAAATAGGCAGCTGGGGGTTGGGGGCAGCCCGTACCTGCCTGCTGTACCCGGCTACCATACAAAAATATGGCGAAGCCCACGTCATTTTTTTTTCTTTTTTGGCAAAAAACTGCATACAGTCCGGGATGGAGTATGCTGAGCCTTGTAGTTCTGCAGCTGCTGTCTTCTCTCCTGCTTACACTAGTGAATGGAGGATACTGAGGATTGTAGTTCTGCAGCTGCTGTCTGCTCTCCTGTATACACTAGTGAATGGAGGATGCTGAGCCTTGTAGTTCTGCAGCTGCTGTCTGCTCTCATGCATACACTAGTGAATGGAGGATGCTGAGCCTTGTAGTTCTGCTCCCCCTGCCTCTCCCTCCAGCATACAGTCCTGGATAGAGCATGCTGAGCCCTGTAGTTCTGCAGCTGTATGCTCTCCTGCATACACTAGTGGAGAATGAAGAACATATTGAAGAAGGAAATTACTTCAGACCTTTTTTATTTATTTTTTTTTTCTTTCAACAATCTTTCTCTGATAAAAAAAGCATAAAAACACAGAGCAAAAAACGCACCAAAACCCGGTAAAAACGCGTCTGTTTGCCACGTATGGTTTTTTTTGGGTTTTTTGACGCAAAAAAACGCACAAAAACACCGCTTAAATAAAAACGCAGTGTGTTAACTTAGCCAAAATCCACACTGTTACTTGTCATGCATGGGACTACAAGGCTCAGCATCCTCCATCCAGGACTGTATGCAGTTTTTTACCCAAAAAGAAAAAAAAAATGACATGGGCTTCGCCATATTTTTGTATGCTAGCCGGGTACAGCAGGCAGGTACGGGCTGCCCCCAACCCCCAGCTGCCTATTTGTACCCGGCTGGGAACCAAAAATATGGAGAAGCCCTTTTTTTTTTTTTATTTCATGAATTTCATGAAATAATTTTTAAAAAAAATGACGTGAGCTTCGCCTAATTTTGGTGTCCAGCCGGGTACAACTAGGCAGCTGGGGATTGGAATCCACAGTGAAGGGTGCCCAAGCTTTCTGGGCACCCCCACTGCGAATTGCAGTCCGCAGCCACCCCAGAAAATGGCGCTTTCATAGAAGCGCCATCTTCTGGCGCTGTATCCAACTCTTCCAGCTGCCCTGATGCCGGGTGGCTAGCCGGGTAATAATGGAGTTAGGGCTAGCTGTATATTATCAGCTAGCCCTAAGCCCGAAATTCATGGTGTCACGCCAATATTAGACATGGCCACCATGAATTTCTAGTAATGATAGATAAAAAAAAAATACACAACACACAGAAAAATATTTTTATTAGAAATAAAACACAACACAATTAGTGACTCCATCTTTATTGAAATAAACCCCCCTCCGCAGTAATCCTGGGTTAGGGTCCCGCGCAGTCCAATCCGGATCCAATATCATCTGATCATTGGGAAAAAAATGGGTGAACCACCCCTTTAATGCAGAACTAAAAGTCCCCCATTGATTGTGAGAGCAGCCCCTCACTTCCACCTGTGACGTCATTGCCCCAGCAGAGAGGCGCGCGCGCACACACACATATTATACGCGCGCACACGCGCGCACACACACATATTATACGCGCGCACACACACACACACACACACACACACATATTATACGCGCACACACACATTATACACACACACTATACACCCTATACACTACACACACACACACTATACACACACACTATACACACACACACGCGCGCGCGCGCGCACACACATCATACACGCGCGCGCGCACACACATCATACACGCGCGCGCGCGCACACACACATCATACACGCGCGCGCGCACACACATCATACACGCGCGCGCGCACACACATCATACACGCGCGCACACACATCATACACGCGCGCGCGCGCACACACATCATACACGCGCGCGCACACACATCATACACGCGCGCGCGCACACATCATACACGCGCGCGCGCACACATCATACACGCGCGCGCACACACATCATACACGCGCGCGCGCACACACATCATACACGCGCGCGCGCACACACATCATACACGCGCGCGCGCACACACATCATACACGCGCGCGCGCACACACATCATACACGCGCGCGCGCACACACATCATACACGCGCGCGCGCACACACATCATACACGCGCGCGCACACACATCATACACGCGCGCGCACACACATCATACACGCGCGCGCACACACATCATACACGCGCGCGCGCGCACACACATCATACGCGCGCGCGCACACACACATCATACGCGCGCGCGCACATACACATCATACACGCGCGCGCGCACACACACATCATACACGCGCGCGCGCACACACCATACACGCGTGCACACACACACCATACGCGCGCGCACACACATCATACGCGCGCGCACACACATCATACACGCGCGCACACACATCATACACGCGCACACACATCATACACGCGCACACACATCATACACGCGCACACACATCATACACACGCGCATACACACATTATACACACGCGCATACACACATTATACACACACACACTGCTGTGAGTGCTTTCCTGCAGTGACCTGGAACTCAGAAGGTGAGCCCAGGTCAACGCAGGGGCGCACACACAGCAGTGTGGGTGTGTGTGTGTATATATATATATAGTGTGTGTATGTGTGTGTATAATGTGTGCGTGCCTGCTGGGGCAATGACATCACAGGTGCTAGTAATTTCATTCACCTGACCCCGTGAAGACAGTGCCGCCCGATATCACTACCGTGACCGGGTCTCGCAGCACTGCCGTCACGGGGTCATGTGAGTCCATTGTGAACTTACCTCACCTGACCCCCGATGTCGCTGGCAGGCTCCTGTCCTGGCCCGGTGTCCTGAGGCGGCACGTCGTCATAGCTACAGCTGATCGCATCCTCCGATCAGCTGTTCTGCAGACACCAAGCTGTGTAATGCGGGCTTCAGAAACATGGCGCCGGAGATAAGCGCTATGCGCGGAGGCCCACTCCGGCGCCATGTTTCTGAAGATTAGCATTTTACATACAGCCGGAGGGAGGGAGAGAGGGAGGGTGGAACAGGCAGCGCGGGGGGGCGGGGAACTCCTGCATAACCCGCCCGGACATCAGGAGAGAGGGAGGAACAGGCTGGTGGGGGGGCGGGGAACTCCTGCATAACCCGCCCGGACATTATCTGCAGAGGTGCACACGTCAATCAAAAAGTGCACGAAATTTCAAACTTTATAAAGTTGGATTTCACTGACTAAACACCCGAGCTGCCCCCTGATGGTATGTACACAATGTGCCTGATAGTGCCAGCACTGCACTGGCTGCAGCTTATACACGAAAATCCTGATGATTGGTTCCCTTTAACAAAAAAAAACATACAGTGCTGGCCAAAAGTATTGGCACCCCTGCAATTCTATCAGATAATACTCAGTTTCTTCTTGAAAATTATTGCAATCACAAATTCTTTGGTATTATTATCTTCATTTAATTTGTCTTCAATGAAAAAAAAAAAAAGAATTTTGTTTACTTACCGTAAATTCTTTTTCTTATAGTTCCGACATGGGAGACCCAGACCATGGATGTATAGCTTCTGCCTCCGGAGGACACACAAAGTACTACACTAAAAGTGTAGCTCCTCCCTCCGAGCATATACACCCCCTGGATGACAAATCTAACCAGTTTAGTGCAAAAGCTGAAGGAGGACATCCACCCATAAGTAGAGACAGAATAAAACTCGGAAAAACCGGAACCTCTGTCTACAACAACAGCCGGTGAAACACACGGAACAAGAACTGCCAACAGGCAACAGGGAGGGTGCTGGGTCTCCCATGTCGGAACTATAAGAAAAAGAATTTACAGTAAACAAAATTCTCTTTTTCTTCATCGTTACTTATGGGAGACCCAGACCATGGGACGTCTCAAAGCAGTCCATGGGTGGGAAATAAACAGAAAACTGAGAAGTAGGCAAAACCTAACTTCACAAATGGGCGACAGCCGCCTGAAGGATGCGTCTGCCCAAGCTCGCATCTGCCGAAGCATGAGCATGCACTTGGTAGTGCTTCGAAAAGGTGTGCAGACTAGACCAAGTGGCAGCCTGACAAACCTGCTGAGCCGTAGCCTGGTGCCTGAAAGCCCAGGAGGCACCGACAGCTCTGGTCGAGTGCGCCTTAATCCCTGGCGGTGGGGGCACCTGAGAACATTGGTAGGCATCGGAGATGGCCGACCTAATCCAACGAGCTAGGGTCGGTTTAGAAGCCGAGAGACCCTTGCGCTGACCCGTGGTTAGCACAAAAAGAGAGGTGCACCGCCTAAGAGCGGCGGTGCGTGAGACATAGATTCGGAGCGCCAGCACCAAATCCAAAGTATGCAACGCTTTCTCAAAGCGATGCACAGGGGCCGGACAAAGGGAAGGCAATGAAATGTCCTGGTCAAGGTGGAAAGGAGACACCACCTTAGGGAGAAAGTCCGAAGTCGGACGAAGAACCACCTTGTCTTGGTGAAAAAACAAAAAATGTGACTCCGAAGAGAGCGCAGCCAAATCAGAGACTCTCCTGAGAGAAGTTATGGCCACCAGAAAGACCACTTTCTGTGAAAGTCGAAACAAAGGAACCTCCCTAAGAGGCTCAAAGGGGGGTTTCTGTAAGGCCGTGAGGACCAGATTAAGGTCCCAGGGATCCAAAGGCCGCCGGTAAGGAGGAATGATGTGAGATGCGCCCTGTATGAAGGTGCGCACCTGGGCCAGTCGGGCGATACGCCGCTGGAACAATACCGACAGAGCCGAGACCTGTCCCTTGAGGGAATTGAGGGATAGTCCTAGCTGCAGACCGGACTGTAGAAAGGACAGGATGGTCGGCAAAGAGAACGGCCAAGGAGCATGGCCGGAAGAGCGACACCAGGACAGGAAAATCCTCCAAGTCCTGTGGTAAATCCTGGCCGAGGAAGACTTCCGAGCCTGAGTCATAGTGGAGATGACCTCGGAAGGAATGCCTGAAGCCGTCAGGATCCAGGACTCAAGAGCCACGCAGTCAATCTGAGAGCCGCAGAATTCTGGCGGAAAAACGGACCTTGAGAGAGAAGGTCTGGGCGGTCCGGGAGATGCCACGGCATTTCTACGGACAGACGGAGCAGGTCTGGGTACCAAGCTCGCCTGGGCCAGTCTGGAGCAATGATTATAACCCGACGGCCCTCCATTCTGATCTTGCGCAGGACTCTGGGCAAGAGAGCTAGAGGGGGAAACACGTAGGCCAGACGGAACTGGGACCAATCTTGAACCAGTGCGTCCGCTGCGAAGGCCTGAGGATCGTGGGAGCGAGCCACGTAAACCGGGACCTTGTTGTTGTGCCGGGATGCCATTAGATCCACTACCGGAGTGCCCCACTTGCGGCAGATTGACCGGAACACTGCCGGATGCAGGGCCCACTCGCCGCTGTCCACGGTTTGACGGCTGAGATAATCTGCCTCCCAGTTTTCTACGCCTGGGATGTGGACTGCGGATATGGTGGACCTGGAGTCCTCCGTCCACTGAAGGATGCGTTGAACCTCCAACATCGCCAGGCGGCTGCGAGTCCCGCCCTGGTGATTGATGTAGGCAACTGCTGTCGCGTTGTCCGACTGGACTCGAATGTGCTTGCCCGTCAACAGGTGGTGAAAGGATACGAGAGCTAGGAGCACAGCTCTGATTTCCAGCACATTGATCGAGAGGGCTGATTCGGACGGAGTCCAAGTGCCCTGTGCTCGGTGGTGGAGAAATACTGCTCCCCAGCCGGAGAGACTGGCGTCCGTGGTGAGGATCACCCAGGACGGAGTCAGGAAGGAGCGTCCCTGAGACAGAGAGAGGGGCCGAAGCCACCACTGAAGAGAGCTCCTGGTCTGTGGCGACAGAGCCACTAGCCTGTGCAAGGAAGAGGTCCGCTTGTCCCAAAAGCGGAGAATGTCCAGCTGCAGAGGACGCAGATGGAACTGGGCAAAGGGAACCGCTTCCATTGACGCCACCATCTGACCCAGCACCTGCATGAGGTGCCTGATGGAATGACGGCGGGGCTTCAACAGAGAACGCACCGCCAGATGAAGGGACTGCTGTTTGACTAAGGGCAGCTTCACAAGTGCCGGCAGAGTCTCGAATTGCATCCCTAGGTACGTAAGTTCCTGGGTCGGGGTCAGAGTTGACTTGGGCAGATTGACAAGCCACCCGAATTGAACAAGCGTGGCGAGAGTGAGCGAGACACTCCGCTGACAGTCTGCACTGGATGAGGCCTTGACTAGAAGGTCGTCCAGGTAGGGGATTACTGCCAACCCCTGGAGATGCAGAACCGCAACCACTGCTGCCATGACCTTGGTGAAAACACGAGGGGCCGTGGCTAACCCGAAGGGGAGAGCCACGAATTGGAAATGTTCCTCTCCGATTGCAAAGCGTAGCCAACGCTGGTGTGAAACTGCAATTGGCACATGCAGATAAGCATCTCTGATGTCGATGGATGCTAGAAAATCTCCTTGGGTCATTGAGGCAATGACCGATCTCAGAGATTCCATGCGAAAGTGCCGCACCTGAACATGCTTGTTGAGAAGCTTGAGATCCAGGATGGGCCGGAAGGAATCGTCCTTCTTGGGGACTAGGAAGAGGTTTGAGTAGAAACCTCTGAACCGTTCCCGGGCGGGAACCGGAACAATTACTCCGTTGGCCTGCAAGGATGCCACGGCCTGTGAGAAGGCGGCGGCTTTGGAGCAGGGGGGAGTGGACATAAAAAATCTGTTTGGCGGGCTGGAAGAAAATTCTAACCTGTAGCCGTGGGAGATGATATCCCGCACCCACTGATCGGAGACGTGTTGAAACCACACGTCGCCAAAGTGGGAGAGCCTGCCACCGACCAAGGACGTTGCTGGCGCAGCCAGATAGTCAAGAGGAGGCTGCCTTAGTGGCAGCGGCTCCTCCGTTCTTCTGAGGACGCGGCTTCGCGCGCCAGCTGGGTTTTCGATCCTTGGCTGAGTTAGTGGACGAGGCCGAGGGCTTAGAGGATGACCAGTTAGAGGAACGAAAGGAACGAAACCTCGCCTGGTTCCTGCCCTGGACAGGTTTCCTGGTTTTAGTTTGTGGCAAGGAAGTACTCTTCCCGCCAGTAGCGTCCTTAATAATTTCATCCAGTTGTTCACCGAACAGCCGGGACCCAGCAAAGGGGAGCCCAGCAAGATACTTCTTGGAAGAAGCGTCTGCTTTCCACTCTCGAAGCCACAAGATCCTGCGGTTCGCGAGGGAATTAGCGGAAGCCACCGCCGTGCGGTGAGAAGCCTCCAGAATGGCAGACATGGCATAGGATGAAAAAGCCTGCGGTGAGAAGCCTCCAGAATGGCAGACATGGCATAGGATGAAAAAGCCGAAGCCTGGGAAGTTAAGGCAACCATCTCGGGTATAGAGTCCCTGGCGAGGGAATGTATCTCCGCCAGAGAGGCAGAGACTGCCTTAAGAGCCCACACTGCTGCAAAGGACGGGGAGAACGAGGCTTCTGCCGCCTCATATACAGATTTGGCCAGAAGGTCAACCTGGCGGTCAGTGGGATCCTTAAGAGAGGTGCCATCGGCCACCGATACGACTGTCCGGGCTGAGATTCTAGACACCGGAGGGTCTACCTTTGGTGAGTGAGCCCACTCCTTGACCACTTCTGGTGGAAAGGGAAAACGGTCATCAGAACTACGCTTTGGGAAGCGTTTGTCAGGACAGGCCCTGGGCTTGGTAACAGTGGCCTGAAAACTGGAGTGGTTAAAAAACATACTCCTTGCTCTCTTAGGTGAGGTAAACTGGTGTTTTTCTACCAGAGAGGCTTGTTCCTCTGACACTGGTGGATTGAGGTTCAGTACGGAGTTAATGGATGCAATCAAGTCACTAACATCCGCATCACCCTCAGATAAATCAATGGGGTACATAGAGGTAGCGTCTGAGCCCACCGTAAAAGTATCCTCCTCGCCCTGCAATTCAGCTCGTGAATCAGAGCCGTGGGACGAGGAAGGGGAAGAGTCCCTGCGTCTCCGTTTAGGACGGGGTCCTAAAACATGCTCTGTTAGCTCACAAGAGCGAGTCGGAGCAGCAGAGGCGCCCTGAGAAGGGGGCTGATGCATGGTCAGCAGAGTCCGGGACAGCTGTCCCATGGAGTCGGCAAAAGACTGGGAGATAGCTCTGGAAAAAGATGCTACCCAAGCCGGGGGTTCAGCCACCGGGGCCGGAGCAGCCGGAGGGACCCCTGAGGAGGCTCCAGGCTGAGGCACCACTATGTTCGAGCAGGCATCACAATGTGGATATGTGCTCGGTTCAGGCAGAATGAGCTGACATGCAGTGCATATAGAATAAAGCCTGGCAGCCTTGCTCCTAGTGAGAGACATGCTGCTGAGGTGGAGGCTCTGCAGTAAAGAATACACTCCTTTAGAATGACCCCCTGAGAGAGTATATAATAAAGCCCACAACCAGAGGTTGTGGCTTACCAGACCGGTTTTTGTGTGCCCTCCGGATTCCACAGCTCGGACCCCCTGTGGATGCAGAAGTTGCAGCAGCCAGCGCCGATCAGTGAGTGAACGCTGATAAAATGGCGCCGGAGTGAGGTGGGGGGGGCGGGGTTTAGCCCAAGAGCGGGAACCGGAGGGCCAAGGAGAGATACAGGGGAGGGAAACATCTCCTCAGAGAGGAGTGTCCTCCCCTCTGCTGAACGGCCGGTGGGCGGCGCCGCACTGTTCCCCTGCAAGACTGACATACAGGGGAACTGAAAACGAAACTAGGCTGCAACTGAAGCCGGGGCCTAGATTTTTACATGCGACCGACGAGCAGGCACCCTTGGCGCGGTTCTCAGGAAAAACCCAGAGAACCGGCCGGAAATCACAGCAAAGATAAAAGACATACTCTCCCCTCAATAAATGTACCCGGGACCCCTGAATAACGTCTCAATACTTAGCTTTTGAGACGCAGGGCCAGGTCCCTGGGGGGGGTAAACGCTCCGTCCGGCAGGATCCTGACAGGGCTGCTGATGGAGACCGGTCTCCTGCAAAGCAGAGAGAACCGTGATGGCTCCCACTTCAAGCCAGAGCCTCAGAGGATGGTGAAGGAGCGCGGCATGTGAAGGCTCCAGCCTTGTAAAGTCAACCTTAACAGCACCGCCGACACAGTGGGGTGAGAAGGGACATGCCGGGAGTCCAGACTGGACCCGCTTTTCTTCCAAATCTTTGAAATCAAAAATCTTAAAAATCAGAGAATGCATGTGTGTGTGACCTCCTGAACACAAAGCATTGAACTGGTTAGATTTGTCATCCAGGGGGTGTATATGCTCGGAGGGAGGAGCTACACTTTTAGTGTAGTACTTTGTGTGTCCTCCGTAGGCAGAAGCTATACACCCATGGTCTGGGTCTCCCATAAGGAACGATGAAGAAAAAAAAAATTGTCATAAAGCCAAATTGGATATAATTTCCCACCAAACATAAAAAAGGGGGTGGACAAAAGTATTGGCACTGTTTGAAAAATCATGTGATACTTCTCTAATTTGTGTAATTAACAGCACCTGTAACTTACCTGTGGCACCTAACAGGTGTTGGCAATAACTAAATCACACTTGCAGCCAGTTGACATGGATTAAAGTTGACTCAACCTGTGTCCTGTGTCCTGTGTCCTTGTGTGTACCACATTGAGCATGGAGAAAAGAAAGAAGACCAAAGAACTGTCTGAGGAATTGAGAATCTAAATTGTGAGGAAGCATGAGCAATCTCAAGGCTACAAGTCCATCTCCAAAGACCTGAAAGTTCCTGTGTCTACGGTGCGCAGTGTCATCAAGACGTTTAAAGCCCATGGCACTATGGCTAACCTCCCTAGATGTGGAAGGAAAAGAAAAATTGACGAGAGATTTCAACATAAGATTGTGTGGATGGTGGATAAAGAACCTCGACTAACATCCAAACAAGTTCAAGCTGCCCTGCAGTCCGAGGGTACAACAGTGTCAACCCGTACTATCCGTTGGCGTCTGAGTGAAAAGGGACTTATGGTAGGATACCCAGGAAGACCCCACTTCTTACCCCGAGACATAAAAAAGCCAGGCTGGAGTTTGCCAAAACTTACCTGAGAAAGCCTAAAACGCTTTGGAAGGATGTTCTCTGGTCAGATGAGACAAAAGTACAGCTTTTTGGGAAAAGCCATCAACAGAGTTTACGGGGAAAAAAAAAAAAGAGGCATTCAAAGAAAAGAACACGGTCCCTACAGTCAAACATGGCGGAGGTTCTCTGATGTTTTGGGGTTGCTTTGCTGCCTCTGGCACTGGAATGCTTGACAGTGTGCATGGCATTATGAAATCTGAAGACTACCAAATTTTGCAGCATAATGTAAATCTCAGTGTGAGAAAGCTGGGTCTTCCTCAGATGTCATGGGTCTTCCAGCAGGACGATGACCCAAAACACTTCAAAAAGCACTAGAAAATGGTTTGATAGAAAGCACTGAAGACTACTAAAGTGGCCAGCAATGAGTCCAGACCTGAATCCCATAGAACACCTGTGGAGAGATCTCAAAATGGCAGTTTGGAGAAGGCACCCTTCAAATCTCAGGGACCTGGAGCAGTTTGCCAAAGAAGAATGGTCTAAAATTCCAGCAGAGCATTGTAAGAAACTCATTGATTGTTACCGGAAGCGGTCGTTCGCAGTTATTTTGGCTAAAGGTTGTGCAACCAAGTATTAGGCTAAGGGTGCCAATACTTTTGTCTGGCCCATTTTTGGAGTTTTGTGTGAAATGATCAACGATTTGATTTTTGTTTCATTCTCTTTTGTGTTTTTTCATTGCAAGCAAAATAAATGAAGATAATAATAGCAAAGAATTTGTGATTGCAATCATTTTCAAGAAGAAACTGAGTAAAATAATATATATATATATATATATATATATATATATATATATATATATATATATATATATATATATATATATATATATATATATATATATATATATATATATATAAACACTAGCATCTATAAGAGTAAAGAAAACTAAGGGTGCCTTCACACTTTAGCGATGCAGCAGCGATCCGACCAGCGATCTGACCTGGTCAGGATCGCTGCTGCATCGCTACATGGTCGCTGGTGAGCTGTCAAACAGGCAGATCTCACCAGCGACCAGTGACTAGCCCCCAGCCAGCAGCGACGTGCAAGCGACCCTGCGCTTGCACGGAGCCGGCGTCTGGAAGCTGCGGACACTGGTAACTAAGGTAAACATCGGGTATGGTTACCCGATGTTTACATTAGTTACCAGCGCACACCGCTTAGCTTTGCTCTCCTAGCTACAGTGCGGAGAGCCGGAGCCGGCAGCACACGCAGCATGAGATCTGCGGAGGCTGGTAACTAAGGTAAATATCGGGTAACCACCTTGGTTACCCGATGTTTATCTTGGATACAGCTTACTGCAGCTGCCAGACGCCGGCTCCTGCTACCTGCTCGCTTCATTCGTCGCTCTCTCGCTGTCACACACAGCGATCTGTGTGTCACAGTGGGAGAGCGCCTTTGAAGAAAACGAACCAGGGCTGTGTGTAACGAGCAGCGATCTCACAGCAGGGGCCAGATTGCTGCTCAGTGTCACACACAGCGAGATCGCTAATGAGGTCACTGCTGCGTCACAAAAAGCGTGACTCAGCAGCGATCTCGGCAGCGAGCTCACTGTGTGTGAAGCACCCCTAAGAGACACTTGCCCTTTTTATATCAGTTTTGGATGCTATTATCACAAATATTTTTCTGATTTTAACTTACCAAAATGCGCTTCAGCAAATATAAAGATGTCATGTTATCTGCAGTCCATAGGCCAACTAGATGTCTACTCAGCTGCCTGTGAAAATAAATAAAAAAAAAATATGAAACACTTTTTTTCAGTTGTTAATTTCAAATCACATTGTAAACAACAAAGATAAACAAAACAAACAGCAGGGGATGGGTTGATAAAAAAAAAAAAAAAGAAGAAGAAGAGCAAACTATATTTACTGCTTTAATCAGCTCACTGCTCTGGATAGATTGTGCTGGGCTTTGCTTATATCCTGCAGCGCTAATGTGATTGGCTGCAGCGGTCATATGAATGATGTATGGCAAATAAACAGTAAAGGAAGTGAGCAGGGACCAGTGAGATGCAGCAGGGCTGGACCAGAGGGGATTGAAGAGGGGAGCATAGGTTTGTTGTTTTTTTGTATGATCTTTTTTACAGGATAACTTGGAATGTTACAGAGACATCTGCTGCCAGAAAGATCATCCTTTATCAGTGTGCCCTCCTTACATGATAAAGTGGTTGTACACAGTCACCATTAGTTGCAGAGTTCACCGTTTTACGGATATGCTTTAGATGTCAGTGATAAAGATGCAGAACGAGCCATGCACTCACCGGTTTGTGAGCATTCTTTGATCAACACTTATTGTAAACATAGCCGTGTGCAAGTGTCGAGGTAAGGCACCTTCACTGAGAGCAAGATCCTGCATTTTTGTTGCAATTTCTTTGTCTGCTTCCTAGACAATAAAGGTGATAATAAACTTTGCGTATAGAAAATCAGCACGTTTGTTCCAAATTTACCCTATGTGCACCATGACAAACAGTTTAAAGTCTAAGAATGTTTACACACTTCGTACATTTTTGACAATACAGAAAAATAAATTCAGAAGAAGTACTGTTTTTTTTTTTATCTGTTCATTATGTGGGAATGAATTTCATTGCCAGAGACAAGTACTCATTTTTTCTTTTCTCAATTAGTTTAGGTTGAGTTAATAAGGAAAGGTTCTCCTCAGCAGCTCACTTAAAGTCATTTGCTATTGGAAAAATTACAAGTTCCAATTTAAATTAATGGTCATCCATGTAGTGCTTGACTAGACCAAGGCCCCGATGAAAACCAGCATTCTTGGCAGCATGCTGAAGTCAGACGCTCCTGACTCATTAAGGGGTGCTTCACACACAGCGAGCTCACTGCCGAGATCGCTGCTGAGTCACGCTTTTTGTGACGCAGCAGTGACCTCATTAGCGATCTCGCTGTGTGTGACAATGAGCAGCGATCTGGACCCTGCTGCGAGATCGCTGCTCGTTACACGCAGCCCTGGTTCGTTTTCTTCAAAGGCGCTCTCCCGCTGTGACACACAGATCGCTGTGTGTGACAGCGAGAGAGCGACAAATGAAGCGAGCAGGGAGCAGGAGCCGGCGTCTGACAGCTGAGGTAAGCTGTAACTAAGATAAACATCGGGTAACCAAGGTGGTTACCCGATATTTACCTTAGTTACCAGCCTCTGCAGCTCTCACGCTGCCTGTGCTGCCGGCTCCGGCTCTCTGCACATGTAGCTGCTGTACACATCGGGTTAATTAACCCGATGTGTACAGCAGCTAGGAGAGCAAGGAGCCAGCGCTAAGCAGTGTGCGCGGCTCCCTGCTCTCTGCACATGTAGCTGCATTACACATCGGGTTAATTAACCCGATGTGTACTGTAGCTAGGAGAGCAAGGAGCCAGCGCTCAGTGTGCGCGGCTCCCTGCTCCCTGCACACACAGCTGTGCACTGGTAACTAATGTAAACATCGGGTAACCATACCCGATGTTTACCTTAGTTTCCAGTCTCCGCAGCTTCCAGACGGCGGCTCCGTGCAAGCGCAGCGTCGCTTGCACGTCGCTGCTGGCTGGAGGCTGTTCACTGGTCGCTGGTGAGATCTGCCTGTTTGACAGCTCACCAGCGACCATGTAGCGATGCAGCAGCGATCCTGACCAGGTCAGATCGCTGGTCGGATCGCTGCTGCATCGCTAAGTGTGAAGGTACCCTTAGAGGTGCATGCATCTTAAAAGGGTTGTCCCATGAGCAGAATAAATTTTAATCAAATGTTTTTGTGCAGAGATAATCTTATATATGTGTCCCTGCTATATACTGTGTAATAGCTGTGTCTGACCGTACAGGCACATGGTCTGATCATACCACATCTCCTGGTCAAGGTAAAATGTTATGAAAGAAAAAAAACAAAAAAAAAAAAAAAAAGTATTCAGCCCATAAATTTCCAACAGCACTTAGGCCGGGGCCACACGGGGACTAATGCGATCCTCGCATGACACTCGGCTCACGCTGGCAGCACTGCGGGAGCCAAGTGTCATGCGAGTGTCACTGCAACTGAGCTCCGATCATGCGATCGGACCTCAGCTGCGGGACACGGGACGGCACTTAAGAGGGGCTGGCAATCGCTGAGGAGGGGCGTGTCAGGGGGAGGGATTTATCTCCCTCTCTCCTCCGTAGCCAGCTATTGCCATACTCACCCTGCACTCGCGGGTACACCGGTGTACTGCAAGTGCAGTGCGATCTTTCTCTCGCCCCATAGACCTGAATGGGTGAGAGAGAAAAAGAGAGTTTTGTTTACTTACCGTAAATTCTTTTTCTTATAGTTCCATCTTGGGAGACCCAGACCTTGGGTGTATAGCTTCTGCCTCCGGAGGACACACAAAGTACTACACCTAAAAGGTGTAGCTCCTCCCTCTGAGCCTATACACCCCCTGGTGAACCAGTCACAACCAGTTTAGTGCAAAAGCTGAAGGAGAATAGCCACCCACAAGTAGAACAGAGCAAGAGCTGGAACAACCGGAGACTCTGTTCATGACAACAGCATGTGATAACACACGGAACAAGAAAATTGCCAACAGGCAACAGGGAGGGTGCTGGGTCTCCCAAGACGGAACTATAAGAAAAAGAATTTACGGTAAGTAAACAAAATTCTCTTTCTTTAACGTTCCTTTGGGAGACCCAGACCTTGGGACGTTCCAAAGCAGTCCCTGGGTGGGAAACAAACAAAAAAAAACTAAGAAGTAGGCAGAAACCTAACTTCACAAATGGGCGACCGCCGCCTGAAGGATGCGTCTGCCCAAGCTCGCATCTGCCGAAGCATGAGCATGCACTTGGTAGTGCTTCGAGAAGGTATGCAGGCTAGCCCAAGTGGCAGCCTGACAGACTTGCTGAGCCGTAGCCTGGTGCCGAAAAGCCCAAGAGGCACCGACAGCCCTGGTCGAGTGCGCTTTGATCCCCGGCGGGGGAGGAGCCTGCGAACTTTGGTAGGCGTCCGAAATGGTCGACCTAATCCAACGGGCTAAGATCGGCTTAGAAGCAGGGAGGCCCTTGCGCCGACCTGTGGTTAGCACAAAAAGAGAGGTACACCGCCTAAGCGCAGCGGTGCGAGACACATAGATCCGGAGAGCACGCACCAGATCTAGAGTATGTAGAACTTTTTCAAAGCGATGAACAGGGGCCGGACAGAAGGAAGGTAAGGTAATGTCCTGGTTAAGGTGGAAGGGAGAAACCACCTTAGGAAAAAAGTCCGGAGTCGGACGGAGAACCACCTTGTCTTGATGAAAGACTAAAAAGGGTGACTCCGAGGAGAGCGCAGCCAAATCAGAGACTCTCCTGAGAGAAGTTATAGCAACCAGGAAGGCCACTTTCTGTGAGAGACGATACAAAGAAACCTCCCTAAGGGGCTCAAAGGGGGGTTTCTGTAAGACCGTGAGAACCAAGTTAAGGTCCCAGGGGTCCAAGGGCCGCCGGTAAGGCGGGATGATGTGAGACGCGCCCTGCATGAAGGTGCGGACCTGAGCCAGCCGAGCGAGACGCCGCTGGAACAGGACTGACAGGGCCGAAACCTGTCCCTTGAGAGAGTTGAGGGACAGACCTAGCTGCAGACCAGACTGTAGAAAAGACAGAAGGGTCGGCAAGGAGAAAGGCCAAGGAGAATGGCCGGTAGAGCGACACCAGGACAGGAAAATTTTCCAAGTCCTGTGATAGATCTTAGCGGACGAAGACTTACGGGCTCGAGTCATAGTGGAGATTACTTCAGGGGGAATTCCAGAAGCCGTCAAAATCCAGGACTCAAGAGCCACGCCGTCAATTTGAGGGCCGCAGAATTCGGGCGGAAAAACGGACCTTGCGAGAGTAGGTCTGGACGGTCCAGGAGAGGCCACGGCATCTCTACGGACAGTTGGAGCAGGTCCGGATACCAAGCTCGCCTGGGCCAGTCCGGTGCAATGAGGATGACTCGACGGCCCTCCATTCTGATCTTGCGCAGGACTCTGGGCAAGAAGGCTAGAGGGAGAAACACGTAGGACAGACGAAACTGGGACCAGTCTTGAACCAGAGCCTCCGCGGCGAAGGCCTGAGGATCGTGGGAGCGAGCCACGTAGACAGGAACTTTGTTGTTGTGACGGGATGCCATTAGGTCCACATCCGGAGTGCCCCATTTGCGGCAGATCGACTGAAATACTGCCGGGTGCAGGGACCACTCGCCACGGTTTGACGGCTGAGATAATCTGCCTCCCAGTTGTCCACGCCTGGGATGTGGACTGCGGATATGGTGGAGCTGGAGTCCTCCACCCATTGAAGAATGCGTTGTACCTCCATCATTGCCAGGCGACTGCGTGTCCCGCCTTGATGGTTGATGTAGGCAACCGCTGTTGCGTTGTCTGACTGGACTCGAATGTGCCTGCCCGCCAGCAGATGGTGAAATGCTAGGAGAGCTAGAAGTACGGCTCTGATTTCCAGCACATTGATTGAAAGGACTGACTCGGACGGAGTCCAAGTGCCCTGTGCTCTGTGGTGGAGACATACCGCTCCCCAGCCGGATAGACTGGCATCCGTGGTGAGAATCACCCAGGACGGGGCCAGGAAGGAGCGCCCTTGGGACAGGGAGAGGGGCCGAAGCCACCACTGAAGAGAGCTCTTGGTCCGTGGCGACAGAGCCACTAACCTGTGTAAGGAAGAAGGCCGCTTGTCCCAACAGCGGAGAATGTCCAGCTGCAGGGGGTGCAGATGGAACTGGCCAAAGGGAACAGCCTCCATGGACGCCACCATTTGACCCAGCACCTGCATCAGACGCCTGAGGGTATAACGGCGGGGCCTCAGGAGAGAGCGCACCGCCAACTGGAGTGACAGCTGTTTGTCTAAGGGCAACTTCACAAGTGCCGGCAGAGTCTCGAACTGCATCCCTAGGTACGTGAGACTCTGGGTTGGAGTCAGAGTGGATTTGGGAAGATTGACAAGCCACCCGAATTGGGCTAGAGTGCTGAGAGTGAGCGAGACACTCCGCTGACAGTCTGCGCTGGATGGCGCTTTGACTAGAAGGTCGTCCGGGTAGGGGAGCACTGCCAACCCCTGGAGGTGCAGAACCGCAATCACGGCTGCCATGACCTTGGTGAAAACCCGAGGGGCCGTGGCTAACCCGAAGGGGAGAGCCACGAATTGTAAATGATCGTCTCCTATTGCAAAGCGTAGCCAACGCTGGTGTGAAACCGCAATGGGCACATGCAGATAGGCATCTCTAATGTCGATGGACGCCAGGAAATCCCCTTGGGTCATTGAGGCAATGACTGATCGCAGAGACTCCGTGCGAAGGTGCCGCACCCGAACATGCTTGTTGAGAAGCTTGAGATCCAGGATGGGCCTGAAGGTACCGTTCTTTTTGGGAACTAGGAAGAGGTTTGGTAGAAACCTCTGAACCGTTCCCGGGCGGGAACTGGTACAATTACTCCGTTGGCCTGCAAGGCTGCCACGGCCTGTGAAAAGGCGGCGGCCCTGGAGCAGGGGGGAGTTGAGAGAAAAAATCTGTTTGGCGGGCTGGAAGAAAACTCTATCCTGTAGCCGTATCGGAGACTTGTTGAAACCAAGCGTCGCCAAAGTGGGAGAGCCTGCCACTGACTAAGGACGTGGCTGGATCGAACAGAGAGTCAAGAGGAGGCTGCCTTAGTGGCAGGACCTCCTGCGGTCTTCTGCGGACGCGCTCTGGAGCGCCAGTTGGATTTCTGGTCCTTGGCTGAGTTAGCGGACGAGGCGGAGGGCTTAGAGGACGACCAGTTGGAAGAACGAAAGGAGGAGCTAAACCTCGACTGAATCCTACCCTGGGCAGGTTTCCTGGTCTTGGTTTGTGGCATGGAAGTACTCTTCCCGCCAGTAGCCTCTTTAATAATTTCATCCAGCTGTTCACCGAACAGCCGGGAACCAGCAAAAGGGAGCCCAGCAAGGTACTTCTTTGAAGAAGCATCTGCCTTCCACTCTCAAAGCCACAAGCTCCTGCGGATAACGAGGGAATTAGCTGAAGCCACCGCAGCGCGGTGAGAAGCCTCCAGCATGGCAGACATGGCATAAGAAGAAAAAGCTGAAGCTTGAGAAGTTAAGGCAACCATCTCGGGCATAGCTTCCCTGGTGAGGGAATGCATCTCCTCCAGACTAGCAGAGATGGCTTTGAGGGCCCACACTGCTGCAAAAGTTGGAGAAAACGCGGCCCCCACCGCTTCATACACGGATTTGGCCAGAAGGTCAATCTGACGGTCAGTGGCATCCTTAAGAGAGGTGCCATCAGCCACCGACACAACGGTCCGGGCTGAGAGCCTAGACACCGGAGGGTCTACCTTTGGGGAGTGAGCCCACTCCTTGACCACCTCAGGTGGAAAGGGAAAACGGTCATCAGAACCACGCTTTGGGAAGCGTTTGTCAGGACAGGCCCTGGGTTTGGTCACAGCGGCCTGAAAACTGGAGTGGTTAAAGAACACACTCTTTACTCTCTTAGGTGAGGTAAACTGGTGCTTTTCTGCCAGAGAGGGTTGCTCCTCTGATACTGGGGGATTGAGATCCAGTACAGAATTAATGGAAGCAATCAAGTCACTAAATTCTGAGTCACCCTCGGAAGGATCAATGAGGCACATGGAGTTAGCCTCCGAGCCCCCTGTATAGGCATCCTCCTCATCCTGCGAGTCCTCAGCCCTTGAATCAGAGCCACGGGATGAGGAGGGAGAGGGAACCCTGCGGAGCCTCTTAGACGGAAGGGGTCTGTGCCCTGATGATGAATCCTCTGTGAGCTCCAGTGGACGGAGGTCAGATGATAGGGATCCTAAAGGCCCCTTAGCAAGAGCATTAGAGGCACCCTGTGAAGGGGGCTGATGCATATTCATCAAAGTCCTGGACAGAAGTCCCATGGACTCAGCAAAGGACTGGGAGATAGAAAAGGACTCTACCCAGGCCGGGGGTTCAGCCACATGTGCAGGAGCAGCCTGAGAGACCACTGGGGCCGAGACCCCAGGCCGTGGCACCTCCAAGTTAGAGCAGACCTCACAATGTGGATAGGTGCTCACTTCAGGCAGCGGAAGCGTACATGCAGCACATACAGCATAAAGCTTTGGAGCCTTGCTCCTTGTGTGAGACATGCTGCCTGAGTGGGGGGAAACAGCTTCTATAAAGGGAATGAATACCAGGGAGAATATAGCAGAGGTCCACAACCGGAGACCGGCTGTGGCTTACCAGACCGCTGGAAGCGGTGTTGTGTGCCCTCCAGATCCCGACGCCCGGACCCCCAATGCACAGCACCTCAGCAGGAATGCAGAGTGCAGGACGGGCCAGAACAGAGTGAAACCTGCCCAAGAAAATGGCCGCCGGAGCGAAGAGAGGGGGCGGAACCTTGGGCGTCCCTGTAGGAAGGGCGGAATCTGGAGGGCCATAGAGGCCTGCAGGAGGGTGGGGGGGAGGGGGGAGTCGCAAACAAGCAGTGAGGAGGGTCCCTCCCCTGTGCAGGATGGCCACCGGGAGGGGCCATGCCTGTCCCTCAGCATGAGTGACATGCGAGGGCCGGTAACAGAAACTAGGCCTCCGGCGAAGGCGGGGCCTAAATTTAAGCAGCGAGGCCGACGCGCAGGCACCATCGGCGCGGTTCTCGAGCGAAAAGCCAGAGGACCGGCCGGAAATGCTAAAAAACACAGTAAACACACTCTCCCCCCACAATAAATGACAGGGACCCCCAACATATGAACGTCTCAAGGTACTTAGCTGCTGAGACGCAGGGCCAGGTCCCTGGGGGTGAGTGCTCCGGTCCAGCAGGGTCCTCAAGGGGCTGTGGCCGGAGACCGGTCTCCTGCCAGGCATGGAGACCGTGCTGGCTCCCACTTCAATCCAGAGCCCAGGAGGGATGGTGAAGGAGCACGGCATGTAAGGCTCCAGCCTTGGAAATCAACCTTACAACACCATCGACACAGTGGGGTGAGAAGGGACATGCCGGGAGTCCAGACGTGGACCCGCATTTCTTCAATCTTCTTCCAAAAAAAGGAAAAAAAGGAAAAAAAAATCATATGAGAACGCATGTGTGGATGTATGCCTCCTGAACACAAAGCGAAAAACTGGTGGTGACTGGTGACAGGCTCAGAGGGAGGAGCTACACCTTTTAGGTGTAGTACTTTGTGTGTCCTCCGGAGGCAGAAGCTATACACCCAAGGTCTGGGTCTCCCAAAGGAACGTTAAAGAAAGAGTCTCGCATTACAAGTCGTAGCATGCTGCGATTGTTTTCTCGGTCCGATTGGAGCAAAGAAAATAATCGCTCATGGGTGTTGACGCATAGGCGAATATTGGTCTGAGTGGAATGCGATGTTTTATCGCATTCCACTCGCTCCGATTTTCATGCCGTGTGTCTTAAGGTCCAGTCACACTAAGCAACTTACCAGCGATCCCAACAACGATGGGGATCGCTGGTAAGTTGCTAGGAGGTTGCTGGTGAGATGTCACACTGCGACGCTCCAGCGATCCCACCAGCAACCTGACCTGGCACGGATCGCTGGAGTGTCGCTACACGAGTTGCTGGTGAGCTCACCAGCAACCAGTGACCAGCCCCCATCGCCGCGTGGAAGATGCTGCGCTTGGTAACTAAGGTAAATATCGGGTAACCAACCCGATATTTACCTTGGTTACCAGCGCACGGAGCTACACGTGCAGAGAGCAGGGAGCAGCGCACACTGAGCGCTGGCTCCCTGCTCTCCTAGTTACAGCACACATCGGGTTAATTACCCGATGTGTGCTGCAGCTAAATGTGCACAGAGCAGGGAGCAGCGCACAATGCTTAGCGCTGGCTCCCTGCTCTCCTAGCTACAGCACACATCGGGTTAATTAACCCGATGTGTCCTGCAGCTACATGTGCACAGAGCAGGAGCCGGCACTGACAGTGAGAGCGGCGGAGGCTGGTAACAAAGGTAAATATCGGGTAACCAAGGACAGGGCTTCTTGGTTACCCGATGTTTACTGTGGTTACCAGCCTCCGCAGAAGCCGGCTCCCTGCTGCCTGCACATTTAGTTGTTGCTGTCTCGCTGTCACACACAGCGATGTGTGCTGCACAGCGGGAGAGCAACAACTAAAAAATGGCCCAGGACATTCAGCAACAACCAACGACCTCACAGCAGGGGCCAGGTGTCACACACAGCAACATCGCTAGCAACGTCACAAAAGTTGTTCGTTAGCAGCGATGTTGCTAGCGATGTTGCTTAGTGTGACGGGGCCTTTAGGCCTTAAAGGCTCACTTCCCTCCCCTTTCATCTCCTGACTGGGCTCTTATTACTCCAGCAGTTCTCCTAATCACAGCTCTCACTTTCCTAAGCTGTGTGCTTGTTCAAATGCCCTGTTATCTCAATATACTGATGTGTAGGCTCAGAACAAACACAGACTTAATGCTAATGTGTAGTAGCATTACAAAGCTCATGGATCAGAACTATCACTCAAGGAGGAAAAAAAAACTTTCCCCAAGCAACCAAGAAGCAAGGAGAATGCAGAGCTGTGAGCTGTTCAACAGCAACTTGAGAATACCAGTTTAATATGATGAATAAACCAAACCCAGGCATCAAGGCACAATATAACAACATAGGCAGACTTACTTCTATAATGGCCTTCATTACTAATCCTGCACCCTTTACAATAGCCATAGAAGGATGCTGCAATAAAGATATAAGAACACATTAGTAGAAAGCATTCAAAATTTGTAACTAAAAATATTTATATAGAAGGACAAATATTTCCAATCGAAACTTCCAGAGATATAAACTCGTCTTAGATCTTTCTAACATAGTTATTAGTTTGGTCTGGAGTGCACCTTTATATTTACCTCCAGTTATACGGGTCACCCATACTCCTTTACAGATTGTACTGAAGGCAACAATTTACATTGACACTTCTGGTGATTGCACTGGCATACATAACCCAAAGTACACGTTACTAGGAATAAAACTAAACATTTTAAGGTGAGAAAGCCACTTCCAATATTTAGAGATGTAAAGTGGAGAATACCTGAAAGAGCTTGAACAGCGTTCTACCATTTGATGCCACCATCTCGAGCAGCATATCAAACTGCTGCCCTTCTGTTGTCTCGCTGTATGGTGCGCAGAGAGCAAAAGTGAGGAAATCCAAGAGCGAGCTGATAACCAAAGCTCCAGTCCCATAATTCTAAAACAGAAATCAAAACTTGAATGATTGCATTTATTTAAAAAACATCAACATTAAAGAAAATATCTAATACACAGGAGATTCAAACTTTGTCCTTTTTTTTTATTGACTAAAAAGGACAAACACATAAGTGGAGCATATAATAAAACTACTATAATTCTTTACACGAAATCCTCCATCCAATTCATCTTAATCCAAGAGCTCTGCAGAAATTGTAATAGTAAAATCTCTGCCCAGTGACATCACTGCTTAGTTTTCACCGTGGGCATCCCTTATTCCGTGAGGGCTCGGATCGTCTCTTTGCTAATGTACAAGCTGTACATATATCACTGCATATCGATGAAAACATAACTAGGAGTGACAATAACCGGTCAGCAAAGAGTGACAGAAACAGGAACATAAGTGGGGAGCTGGGCCATTGGGTTCACAGAGGAGAATCGGCTAATTCTAAGCAAACCAAAGTGTGAAGATGAAGAGGCTTCAGATCCACCTAGTTTTGCTGCTCCTCGCCTCGATATTCACCAACTGCTATAGATTTGTTTGAAAGAGCTGATGGGGGCCAAATCCGAAATAGATTTTATCATTCAGATCAACATCAGATTTGTGATATAGTGAAGTGTTATCCTGAAGCCCATTCACAGTCTGTCTCATCTGCTCCTTGTTCATTGGTCATGTGTCGGGCAGCACGGTGGCTCAGTGGTTAGCACTGCAGTCTTGCAGCGCTGGGGTCCTGGGTTCAAATCCCACCAAGGACACCATCTGCAAGGAGTTTGTATGTTCTCTCTGTGTTTGCGTGGGTTGCCTCCGGGGTCTCCGGTTTCCTCCCACACTCCAAAAGACATACAGATTGGGGCTCACAATCTAGAGTCCCTATGGGGACAGTGTTGCCAAAGTATGTAAAGCGCAGTGGAATTAATAGCGCTATTTAATGATTATTATTATTATTATTATTATTATTATTATTATTATAGGGAAACCACAGTAAGACAATAGGTTTGTGGATTACCAATTTGTTTACTTACCACATGGGAATTAAATTTTTCTAGTAAGTTTTCCAGAAACTTTTTGGAAGAAAGAAGGGATGCTTTGTTCAGTTGCTCTTGCCTTAAGTCATAGTCATCATGCATTGGCTGAGGAACAAAGGGAATAAGAAAGCAAACATTGGACCAAGTATATAAAGAAAAGAAAATGCTGGAATTCAGAAACAATCGACGAGCAGGCGAACTGCTGCTGGTGGACTGAAGATTGTGAAACTATGTAGAGGGTGAATAGTCTATCAGAACTGTATGAAATTGCGGTTAAAGCCACAAAATGTGTTAAAAAAGCTTAATAGATACACAACAATGTAACAAAAAAAAAAAAAAAAAAAAAAAAAAAAAGGTTCAGTGGTGAGTATCTGCAACTACCTTGGTCTCTGTTAACTGCCGGCAGCAGTGACACCCTGTCAACGTGACATCACTGCTGTAGTCAAAATAACAGACAGGGGCAGCAGTGGAGACACAGCGCTGTACCCGGGTACAATAAGTAAAGATGATAAAAAAAAAAAAAAATAAAAAATGATGATTTAAAGATGATATATGGAAGGAATAAAAATGTAAATATACATACATTCCTTTAATTGGTAAATCACACTCATTTTAAGGACGTAATCCCTGTAGCACATTAAGATGGCCATTGTCTTGTTAGATTAACATAAACCTGCCTTAAGTTGATACATGTGCAGTAGCAAAGATTCCTTCTTTCATGTGTAGTAGAGGCTGCTCACACTGATGTCCACCATGTCTATTTGATCTAATGATCTAATACTGGTGACAATATTGTTACTGAGGTAAGAAGAGGCTGCTCACACTTTTTATTCTGTTTCTGAACCAATACTGCAGATATTACTGAAGTAAGAAGAAAATTTCTACGCTGCTGTCCATGTAATTGTTCCCTTATACTGGAATCATTGGAGGTGCTGTGGTACATAGAGACTGCTGTCTACTATGTCTTTCTGATGTACGGTTTCAGAGAAAGATGATGAGATAGGATGAGGCTGCGCACACCGTTGCCCACCATGTATTTTAGATGTACAATTGGAGATAACAGAGGTGCTGAGGAAGAAGAAACCACTCTGCTCACACTGCTGTCCAACCTATATCTCTGATCAAATCCTGGAGATACCAGGGGTGCTAAGGGTGGTGTCACACATAGCGACGCAGCAGCGATCACGACCAGCGATCTGACCTTATCAGGATCGCTGCTGCATCGTTACATGGTCGCTGGTGAGCTGTCAAACAGGCAGATCTCACCAGCGACTAGTGACCAGCCCCCAGCCAGCAGCGACGCGTGGAAGCGTAACTAAGGTAAATATCGGGTAACCAAGGAAAGCACTTCTCTTGGTTACCCGATATTTACCTTAGTTACTAGCGTCTGCCGCTGTCACGCTGCCAGTGCCGGCTCCCTGCTCCCTGTTCCCTGCACTCCAAGCCAGAGTACACATCGGGTTAATTACTCGATGTTTACTCCAGCTACATATGCAGGGAGCAGGGAGCCGGCACTGGCAGCGTGAGAGCAGTGGACGCTAGTAACTAAGGTAAATATCGGGTAACCAAGGAAAGGGCTTCTTGGTTACCTGATGTTTACCGTGGTTACAGCTTAACGCAGGATGCCAGACGCCGGCTCCTGCTCCCTGCAGTTCGTCGCTCTCTCGCTGTCACACACAGCGATGTGTGCTTCTCAGCGGGAGAGCAACGTCCAAAGAATGAAGCAGGACATTCAGCAACGACCGGCGACCTCACAGCAGGGGCCAGGTCGTTGCTGGATGTCACACACAGCGACAGCGACGGGACGTCGCTGCTACGTCAGAGAAAATGGTGACTTAGCAGCAACGTCGTTGTCGTCGTCGCTATTTGTGACACCACCATAAGACTAGGCTGCTCACACTGCTGTCCACCATTCAGTAGATGCCGTAACCTGGACATAACCTCATGGCATGCTCACAGGCAAGACATTTTTTATAACGACAGTTTTTTGTCACTGTCACAAGATCGCAGCAGCCATTTTAATTTACTATGGCGATTACCTCACTAGACAAAACAAGTGATTTTTTTTTTTATTGAGAACTATCTACCTACCTTTTCCCTAACCCCCTCTTTCAGCAGCCTGCTTCTAATCTGTGGTATTGGTGTATGTGTACATGTCATGCTTCATATCATATATACACAAGCCTTCTTTTCTGTGAGCTTAAAGTTCTAAATTTAAGCACGTTTCTTCCAGTCTTGGAACTTTGGGATCGTTATCTTGTTTTCATTACTTTATAGCATTCTTGTCATATATTACCTTTGTATATAAGTTATTTAGTATTCATGTAGTATACATATACTTTTGCTTATGCTGACTGTTCGAAAAGTGAGGCTAACTTTTTCAGCATGTAGCCTTAGGATTCTGAACTATTAATACCCTAGCATCCAACCAGCGCACAAGATCCACAGCCCATTTTAACTAGTACCCCACTATACACAACTGTTTTACAGTAAATTCAGCCTGTTATATCTATTATTTCAAAAGACAGTAGCTTGTTCGCAGTGTTAGGCAACTTTGGCTATGCATTCAGCAAGTTAACTGTGGTGCAGTACAATAATCACACAAAAGGATCTTTAGTTTGAGCTTCAGAGTGACAATTTTGTTAAACGCTCAAAAAATACACGTTTCATATGGTAAAAATGTGATCATCATATCACAAGTTTTTATGACTGCCATCATTCTTCATAAGAATCACATGAAAGAGTATAACTAATTTCTTAGAGAAGCCTAGATAAGGCACTCAGCAAAACCTTGTCACATGCCTTTACATATCAGACTATCAACACATTTAGTACTAATGTAAACGTTTCTACCACAGGCTCTGTTCACACTGACGTCAAGGCTTCTGCTTTTAACCATGAAGCATAGAATTGATCAATTTTAACTATTAGTATTTTCTCAGCTTAATTAGGCACAGCAGACTACTGAATACAGAAAATATTAAAAAAAAATTCAACAATTCCTCTCTTAAAAATAACCCAAACTCCGGGGTCATGCGCACTGAATCGAAATCCCCCAACGGACGCGATGGCGGTGGAGAGGTGAGTGAGATCATCCTATGACGATGCGTATTCATTTACATGTTAGCACACCCAGAGGGGCATACTAATATGCTAATGAGGGGCGACTGGCAAGAGGAACTAACGCCCAGAGGTCTAGTCCCCTCGCTCATTAGCATACGATATAAGATCTTTAGAAATACTTTTTCTAAAAATCTCTTTATCTATGCTAGTGTATACAGGGACAGTCAGGCAGGGATTAGCAACATGTACCCAGAACTGCTCGTGATACTGGGTGCAAATTGCACCTGACAGGTTCCCTTTAAGTTAAGATATTGAGATAAATTAAATTTTTCTTTTTACATTTTGGCATTTATTTTTAACATGTATTAAAGTTAAAAAATGGCCACTGTGGCTATTTAAATTCACACATATGTGGGAAAGTCTGTGGGAATGTCTGGGTGCTGCTTGATTTTGGCCCACTCAAATTGGATAAAAAAATTACATGCTCGGAGTTTAATGGATTTCCTTCTCGGATTCCTGATTTTCATGAATGTGTGAATGGATCTGTGACACAACGGGTCAGAGTGCAGCCAAAATATAAAAAAATAAGTTGTACAACACTCAGACTTTTTACATTGATTTGTGATTTCCCCCTTACATTTTAACTTCCTGCTGTTTCAGGAAACAACACATGTACACAGCTAAAATGCACAGATGTCAACCCTATCTTTTCTACTGAAGTGGCTAATGAGCCTGTGCAAAGGTCATCATGGATGGAGTACTTCTGCCTCTGATAATATGGAGCCTTGCTTAAAACTCTTCCTGAAGGGACAGGAAGTTAAAGCCTCATGCAGATCATTGTCCGGCCCAGACACTGAACAGCTCATTTGCATATAAGAAAACTGTGGCTCTCTCTGGAATAAGACATCAGATCACAGTTATCAAGGTGTCACTTTATTCAGCTTCCTATGACCTACATGCTCATATAGATGGCTTAGGAGGGCTGATCGTAATGACAGATTCCCTTTAATAAAGACTGATACTGGAAAAAAAAGTCAATTTTTTTTTAAATACATGTAACAAAAACCTGATTTAAACATTAAATAATTTTCTGATGACAGCTTCACTTTAAACTTCTTTCATCCTATTTTGTTCCATATTACACCTAACACTGAGAAATACAGTACTGTGCAAAGGTTTAAGCAGATGTGGGAAAAAACCTGCAAAGTAAGGATGCTTTCAAAAATAGAAGTGTTAATAGTTTATTTTTATCAACTGACAAAGTGAACAATGGAAACAGCTAAATCAAATCTACATTTGGTGTGACCTTCCTTTGCCTTCAAAAATAAAATCAATTTTTCTAGGTACACATGCAAAGTCCGGGATTTTGGAGGATCACAGCCAGGTATATACCGTATTTTTCGCTTTATAAGACGCACTTTTGTTCCCCCGAATTTTGTCTTATAAACCGAATATACGGGGGGGGTATATATATACAGTTAGGTCCAGAAATATTTGGACAGTGACACAATTTTCGCGAGTTGGGCTCTGCATGCCACCACATTGGATTTGAAATGAAACCTCTACAACAGAATTCAAGTGCAGATTGTAACATTTAATTTGAAGGTTTGAACAAAAATATCTGATAGAAATTGTAGGAATTGTACACATTTCTTTACAAACACTCCACATTTTAGGAGGTCAAAAGTAATTGGACAAATAAACCAAACCCAAACAAAATATTTTTATTTTCAATATTTTGTTGTGAATCCTTTGGAGGCAATCACTGCCTTCAGTCTGGAACCCATGGACATCACCAAACGCTGGGTTTCCTCCTTCTTAATGCTTTGCCAGGCCTTTACAGCCACAGCCTTCAGGTCTTGCTTGTTTGTGGGTCTTTCCGTCTTAAGTCTGGATTTGAGCAAGTGAAATGCATGCTCAATTGGGTTAAGCTCTGGTGATTGACTTGGCCATTGCAGAATGTTCCACTTTTTTGCACTCATGAACTCCTGGGTAGCTTTGGCTGTATGCTTGGGGTCATTGTCCATCTGTACTATGAAGCGCCGTCCGATCAACTTTGCGGCATTTGGCTGAATCTGGGCTGAAAGTATATCCCGGTACACTTCAGAATTCATCTGGCTACTCTTGTCTGCTGTTATGTCATCAATAAACATAAGTGACCCAGTGCCATTGAAAGCCATGCATGCCCATGCCATCACGTTGCCTCCACCATGTTTTACAGAGGATGTGGTGTACCTTGGATCATGTGCCGTTCCCTTTCTTCTCCAAACTTTTTTCTTCCCATCATTCTGGTACAGGTTGATCTTGGTCTCATCTGTCCATAGAATACTTTTTCAGAACCGAGCTGGCTTCATGAGGTGTTTTTCAGCAAATTTAACTCTGGCCTGTCTATTTTTGGAATTGATGAATGGTTTGCATCTAGATGTGAACCCTTTGTATTTACTTTCATGGAGTCTTCTCTTTACTGTTGACTTAGAGACAGATACACCTACTTCACTGAGAGTGTTCTGGACTTCAGTTGATGTTGTGAACGGGTTCTTCTTCCCCAAAGAAAGTATGCGGCGATCATCCACCACTGTTGTCATCCGTGGACGCCCAGGCCTTTTTGAGTTCCCAAGCTCACCAGTCAATTCCTTTTTTCTCAGAATGTACCCGACTGTTGATTTTGCTACTCCAAGCATGTCTGCTATCTCTCTGATGGATTTTTTCTTTTTTTTCAGCCTCAGGATGTTCTGCTTCACCTCAATTGAGAGTTCCTTAGACCGCATGTTGTCTGGTCACAGCAACAGCTTCCAAATGCAAAACCACACACCTGTAATCAACCCCAGACCTTTTAACTACTTCATTGATTACAGGTTAACGAGGGAGACGCCTTCAGAGTTAATTGCAGCCCTTAGAGTCCCTTGTCCAATTACTTTTGGTCCCTTGAAAAAGAGGAGGCTATGCATTACAGAGCTATGATTCCTAAACCCTTTCTCCGATTTGGATGTGAAAACTCTCATATTGCAGCTGGGAGTGTGCACTTTCAGGCCATATTATATATATATATATATATATATATATATATATATATATATATATATATATATATATATATATATAATTGTATTTCTGAACATGTTTTTGTAAACAGCTAAAATAACAAAACTTGTGTCACTGTCCAAATATTTCTGGCCCTGACTGTATAGAAGTCTTTACTTTATGCCTCAGGAGATCAGCTATGTCCTCTCCTCACTAAGCGGTGTGTGACTGTGAGACAACTGGCTACAGCACAAACCATTCTTCCTCTGTGCCCTGTCTACAAGAGGAGCAAAGATTGGACTGATATAAATAGACTAAATCTGGCTTTACCTTTCCAAAAATCAGTAGAAAACAGCCACCAAAACATCAGCTCAAGGCATCAGTAAGTCATTGTCAAATGTCCATGAGCACAACGATATACAGCATTTTTACCATTGCCAGTAATGGGAAAGTCATGTCTTAGCACCAGTAGTTCATTTACCATAAGGGAGCAGACGTAAATACTTACACACATAAGCGCACAGAGCATGTCAATAGCAGCGTGGGTCACCCCATCATTATTCCTCTTTAGAGCCTTCACTACTTTTACTCCCAGACGTTCCCGGAACCTTCAAAATCAACAGAAAGAAGAAGTCACCAATGCAGGAAATGTAGACATTTATAGGGAACCGGTCAGGAGATTCTCTCCAGGAGCATGAAACAGGCCCAGGCTCCCTCAATGTAGATCTATACTATACGGTGAAACTGATTTCAATAAACACACATCAATCCAACCAAAATCGTCAAGTAGCATTCACCGGATTTCACTGAATGAGGTTTGAAATGTTATAAAACTGGTAGGTGCTTGAAAATGTTACAACTTTTGGCATTTAATGCCAGTTCAGGCGGCCGCCGACATCTTTTTGTAAAGTGGGTGGAGGTTAGTGACAAGAGAGCATGGCTGCGCACACCCACCAAATTCAACTGAAGTTACAAGACAAAAGATGTATAAAACGCCAGCCTAGATGAGTCAGATATATAACAGCAGGTGCACAGACAGATTGTATGGATGATGTGTACAAGAAAGTATGGACGGTCAGTCTCAACAAGCCATTAGACAACTGCCTATTAGCTTGTATGTAGCTAATCAGCAGTCATTTATTGGCCGCTGTCGGCTCATGTAAATCCAGCATAAGTCTCATACTATAGTTGTGGCACCATAATTTGTATTTCAGGCTATTTTTGCATAAAACTAAGAACTCAGATTGCAGTCCTGAGTGATCAGATTTCTGACTAACATACTAACATTTAATGCATTTCACAGGGAATCACAATGGCTCCATCTAGTGATGAGTGAGCACTACCATACTCATTACTCGTAATGAGCCGCTGGATGCTCAGACAGGCTCAACTCGAGTACAGAGTATAATGGACGTCCATGGGAAACTCAACCATTTTTTTGGAAGATCTTCCAGAAATGCGCTTGAGCTCCTCAATGACTTCCATTATACTTTGTAAACAAGTAGAGCACGTGCGAGCATCTGACTGCACGTTACGAGTACCGAGCATGGTAGTGCTCACTCATAACTATCGTGGTTTCCCGAAAAGAAGATGCTGTCCTATATTATTTTTGCCTCGAAAAATGTACTAGGGCTTATTTTCAGGGTAGGGCTTATTTATGGAAGTAAGTCATACTTACCAAACCCTGGACATCTACGTCGCTCCCAGGTCCTACTGTTCTCCACAGCGGGCACTTCCAGCACTGTGCTCAACAGTGGTCCTCACCTACTTCCAAGCTGGCACTCCCCCTACTTCGAGCTGGCACTCACACATCACACCACAGTACCATCATACATACACACTTCCAGTGATACTGTACTGCTTCTGGCCGGCAGTGCTGTGGAAGGCATTGAGGATCCGCAATTTCTTGCCGTATTCTTTAACTTTTTTAGCTGCATGGACACTTCTTTACTGAACCACAAATAGGGCTTATTTTCCGGGTAGGGCTTATATGTAAGCCTTACTCCAAAAAGACCAAAAATTCCTGATAGGGCTTATTTTCAGGGAAACACAGTCGCTACTATGCATTTTAATCAGTAGTATTTTTACATGCACTCTGAAAATGATGCACCAGTCCGTCTCAGAGATTGATTATTGACAGCGGCCTTTCAATAAGATTATTACATTTTAGACTAAGCATATAATTGAGTTTATTTACTCAGTTTACTCTTCTTTTCCGACCTCCATTTACAAATCAATAAAGTCCAGGAAATATCATACATTTAGATCACGCAGGCTGATCATCTACTCTTCAGTATTTCTAAGTTGCACTATGGAAACTAAAATCTGGGGCCATAATTGGAATGGTCTCCCCCTTCAATGGATAAGAGTTTAGACTTCTTTTTAGATTTATTGGGAAATGTGTACATATGCACTGACATTTCCCACCAGATGACAGATTTCTTACAAGGGTATTGGTTAACCAAACACCAAAAAGAATTTCTAGTAAGAACAATAATGGTATATTTTCAAGAAGTGGATTACAATTTCAGAAATTTAAGAAAGCGGAGAAAAACTGCTGTGTAAATTGACCAGGGCTAGATGTACAATCAGCAGCATGTCACTTTAGGATAAGGTTATTATAGCACCACACAAGAAAACATTATATTGTTGCAATTTTGCCCACAGTGGAGATATGTATTGTAAAAGGGAAATATATGCATATGCTACAATTTGGATGCATTTCTACTTTTTAGACACCTTTATAAAAGTTGTGCGCCATTTTAAATGCATTTTGTCCTAAGTATCATTTTTATTTCGCTCTGAATGAAAGAGGCAAGTACCTAATATTTTCATAAAATGAGAAAAGAAAGGATGGCTCCCTCCTCCACTATTATATTGACCGGTATCTGCATCCTCAGGATGCCGGAAGGGGTGCGAAGGGCAGATGTGGCACGCAAGGCACAGTGTCCAGCCTTTATTGCTGTCCTGAGATTTTGGATGATAATTCTCTGTTAGGCTATGTGCGCACTAGACAGTTTTACCCGCGGCTTTACCCACGGCTTTGCTGCGGAAATTTCTTGAGAAAGTTTAAAAATCTTTCTGCAGACATTTCCCAGCAAAACCTATGGGAGCAAAAAAACAGCTGTGCGCACGCTGCGGATTTTTCTCAAGAAAATTTCTTGAGAAAATTTTCTCGAGAAACTTTCTTGAGAAAGAAGGGAATTTTGTTTACTTACCGTAAATTCCTTTTCTTCTAGCTCCAATTGGGAGACCCAGACAATTGGGTGTATAGCTTCTGCCTCCGGAGGCCACACAAAGTATTACACTTAAAAGTGTAAACCCCTCCGTGCATCACGGGCTCCTCAGTTTTGGTGCAAAAGCAGGAAGGAGGAAACTTATAAATTGGTCTAAAGTAAATTCAATCCGAAGGATGTTCGGAGAACTGAAAACCATTCAACATGAACAACATGTGTACACAAAAGAACAACAGCCCGAAGGGAACAGGGGCGGGTGCTGGGTCTCCCAATTGGAGCTAGAAGAAAAGGAATTTACGGTAAGTAAACAAAATTCCCTTCTTCTGTCGCTCCATTGGGAGACCCAGACAATTGGGACGTCCAAAAGCAGTCCCTGGGTGGGTAAAATAATACCTCGGTAATAGAGCCGTAAAACGGCCCCTTCCTACAGGTGGGCAACCGCCGCCTGAAGGACTCGCCTACCTAGGCTGGCATCTGCCGAAGCATAGGTATGCACCTGATAGTGTTTCGTGAAAGTGTGCAGACTCGACCAGGTAGCCGCCTGACACACCTGCTGAGCCGTAGCCTGGTGCCGCAAAGCCCAGGACGCACCCACGGCTCTGGTAGAATGGGCCTTCAGCCCTGAGGGAACCGGAAGCCCAGAAGAACGGTAGGCTTCAAGAATTGGTTCCTTGATCCACCGAGCCAAGGTTGACTTGGAAGCCTGCGACCCTTTACGCTGGCCAGCGACAAGGACAAAGAGCGCATCCGAGCGGCGCAGGGGCGCCGTACGAGAAATGTATAGTCTGAGTGCTCTCACCAGATCTAACAAGTGCAAATCCTTTTCACATTGGTGAACTGGATGAGGACAAAAAGAAGGTAAGGAGATATCCTGATTGAGATGAAAAGGGGATACCACCTTAGGGAGAAATTCCGGAACCGGACGCAGAACCACCTCGTCCTGGTGAAACACCAGGAAGGGGGCTTTGCATGACAGCGCTGCTAGCTCAGACACTCTCCGAAGTGATGTGACTGCCACTAGGAAGACCACTTTCTGCGAAAGGCGTGAAAGAGAAATATCCCTCATTGGCTCGAAAGGTGGTTTCTGAAGAGCCGTTAGCACCCTGTTCAGATCCCAGGGTTCTAGCGGACGCTTGTAAGGAGGGACTATGTGGCAAACCCCCTGCAGGAACGTGCGTACCTGTGGAAGCCTGGCTAGGCGCTTTTGAAAAAACACAGAGCGCCGAGACTTGTCCCTTAAGGGAGCCGAGAGACAAACCCTTTTCCATTCCGGATTGAAGGAAGGACAGAAAAGTGGGCAAGGCAAATGGCCAGGGAGTAAAACCCTGATCAGAGCACCAGGCTAAGAAGATCCTCCACGTCCTGTGGTAGATCTTGGCGGACGTTGGTTTCCTGGCCTGTCTCATAGCGGCAATGTCATCTTGAGATAACCCTGAGGATGCTAGGATCCAGGACTCAATGGCCACACAGTCAGGTTGAGGGCCGCAGAATTCAGATGGAAAAATGGCCCTTGAGACAGCAAGTCTGGTCGGTCTGGTAGTGCCCACGGTTGGCCCACCGTGAGATGCCACAGATCCGGGTACCACGACCTCCTCGGCCAGTCTGGAGCGATGAGGATGGCGCGGCGGCAGTCGGACCTGATCTTGCGTAACACTCTGGGCAGCAGTGCCAGAGGAGGAAATACATAAGGCAGTTGAAACTGCGACCAATCCTGAACTAATGCGTCTGCCGCCAGAGCTCTGTGATCTTGAGACCGTGCCATGAATGCCGGGACTTTTTTGTTGTGCCGGGACGCCATTAGGTCGACGTCCGGCTTCCCCCAGCGGCAACAGATCTCTTGAAACACGTCCGGGTGAAGAGACCATTCCCCTGCGTCCATGCCCTGGCGACTGAGAAAGTCTGCTTCCCAGTTTTCTACGCCCGGGATGTGAACTGCGGAGATGGTGGAGGCTGTGGCTTCCACCCACAGCAGAATCCGTCGGACTTCCTGGAAGGCTTGCCGACTGCGTGTGCCGCCTTGGTGGTTGATGTATGCCACCGCCGTGGCGTTGTCCGACTGAATTCGGATCTGCCTGCCTTCCAGCCACGGCTGGAACGCCTTTAGGGCAAGATACACTGCCCTTATCTCCAGAACATTGATCTGAAGGAAGGACTCTGGCTGAGTCCAGGTACCCTGAGCCCTGTGGTGGAGAAAGACCGCTCCCCACCCTGACAGACTCGCGTCCGTCGTGACCACCGCCCAGTCATAGTAGCAGGGCCTTGTCCCTGACGATACCCGGCTCCTGTCCAGCAGATTCCCCCAGGGGCTGCGGAGGGAGCACGGTCCCAGTGCCTGGAGACCGGTTAGGATCCCACTTCGCCCAGAGCCCCTAAGGGATGGGGAAGGAAAACAGCATGTGGCTCCTGCCTATGTACCCGCAATGGGTACCTCAACCTTAACAGCACCGCCGACCAGAGTGGGGTGAGAAGGGAGCATGCCGGGGGCCCTGTTAGGGGCCCTCTTTTCTTCCATCCGATATAGTCAGCAGCTGCTGCTGACTAAATTGTGGAGCTTGCGTGCATGTGTGCCTCCTTCGCACAAAGCATAAAAACTGAGGAGCCCGTGATGCACGGGGGGGTGTATAGGCAGAAGGGGAGGGGTTTACACTTTTAAGTGTAATACTTTGTGTGGCCTCCGGAGGCAGAAGCTATACACCCAATTGTCTGGGTCTCCCAATGGAGCGACAAAGAAATGAGCATGTTCATTAATTTCCGCAGGTACCTGCGGAATACCCCCGGAATTTCAATACTTGCATGTGTCAGGAACAACCTGCGGAAAATCCGCGGTTAAATCGCGGCAAATCCGTGGTAAAAACGCATGCGTTTTTGCCACGAATTTGGTGCGTTTTTTTTCCGCAGGTGCGGGAATCTTCAACTACCAGAATGTCTCTCAAGAAAGTTTCTTGAGAAAAAGGATATTTCTAGTGCGCACATAGCCTAAAGGATTTCTCAGAGAATGCGATAAAAATAGCCCCTGTCACATATTTCAAACAGTAACCTGCCCTAGTCAAATTTCAGGATGGGCTGCAGTCTGAAGATACCATATGTACCAGATGTCTCAACTGCCAAGGAGACATATGGACCACGGAGCAGGACTGAAGCTAGAGAAAAAAATGCCCGTTGTGCTCAGTCAGCGGAGAATATTTTACCTTTCTACTTCCGCAGCCCTGCAGATGAGTGAGCAGATCAGGTAGGTTTCCTGATGTTGCTGGTCCTCTGACAGTTGAGACACAAGTCTCAAGCAGTGTTTCTTCAGTATGCAACCCGTCATGACAGGTAACAAGGACAGGCTCCAGATTGAAATTGGGGCGGCGGACATTTTTATCACATTCTCATAAAAGCTCCTTATATAACCTAATAATACCCATATTATGCGATACAATCATATGACCACATTACCAGTGACTCTGCAATCAGTAAATGTCAATATTGGTAAAGAGATGATTGATACAAGTCCAAATAATGTAAATAGGATTTCAGACACTTTTTACTGTGTTTGCCACTCACTTTGGTAACTGAGTAAAGGCCAGGAATCCGGCTTTCGAAGCCACTAATCGTCTGACTGCCTGGAATTGGCTTTCCAACTCTGCATTAGATGCGGTCTGGTCTCCTTCTTGGGAGAGCAAGGATGTTATAGCATTATTAATTAACTTCTCCTTATTTTCAGAGAACAGGCCCTGCACAGGAATATACAACAGAAATATATTAGTTAAATGCATAGATACATTTTTTTGATCATTATGTTACATGGGAAGAAAATAAAAGGAAACTGGAAGTACAAAATACACGTGTGTATATTATGCAATTCTTTATTACAAGCTCCTGCTACAGGACAATTTAAACAAGGGAGTGTCTCATAAAAATACATATAAAATTAATGGCTGCTGCTAAAAGCTCTTAGAGTACAGCTTAGATTTTTTAGTTCTGTACACTGAGACTGACATACAGCTGAATTGAAAATTTGGAGGAATATTATAAACTACTTAAAGGGAACCTGTCATCAGAAATTGAGCTTGAAACCTAAATGTTTCCCCCTCTGCAGTTCCTGGGCTGCATTCTAGCAAGGTTCCTGTACTTTTTGTGGCCCCTTTTAAACCAAATTAAATACTTTATAAACTTGTACCTTTTGGTATGAAAATTTTGTAAATTGTCCATAGGGGCGGGCTCTCTGGTGTCCGTTGCTGTCCCTCCTGCACATTGACGCCGTCCCCCCACGCTCCATTTCATCCATCAGGACGCCGCCCACTGCGCCCGAGGTGCCGCCCATGCCAGGACTGCTGGTGACGTGGTCACAGGCACGAGTTATGGGCGGCGCTGTGATTGCATCGCAAGTGCCCGCCCATAATCTCGTGGACGCGCTGTCCCCACTGCCCCCAGCGTTCTGCGCACGCTGGCCAGATGACCCGACGTCACCTCCTTCCCATATTACCCTGCAGCAGGGCAAGATGGGAAAAAGAGGTGACGTCGGGTCATCTGACCAGCAAGCGCTTGAGCAGAACGCTGGAGGCAGAGGGGAAAGTTCGGTCACGAGGTTATGGGCGGCACTTGCTGAGGACAATCATAGCGCCGCCCATAACCTCGTGCCTGCGCAAAACGTCACCAGCGGTCACACGTGCACACACTGCACAGTCTCACAGCGCATGCGCGGGACCTCGGGCGGCATCCTGAGGTATGAAATTCAGCGTTCGGGGGCGGCGTAAATCGGCAGGATGACAGTTACGGACACCAGAGAGCCCGCCCCCATGGACGATTTACAAAATTTGCATAGCAAAAGGTACAAGTTTATAAAGTAGTTAATTTGGTTTAAAAGGGGCCACAAAAAGTATAGAAACCTTGCTAGAATGCAGCCCATGAGCTGCAGAGGGGGAAACTTTTAGGTTTCAAGCTAAATTTCTGATGACAGGTTCCCTTTAATAGGAATCTGTCAGCAGGTTTTTGTTATATCATCTGAGAGTAGCATGATGCAGGCAAAGGGACCCTGAATCCAACAATGTATCTCTTACATTACTGGGTGCAGCGATTCTAACACAATCAAAGATTTAAGATTTAGCCATGCAGCAGAGCTGAAAAAGCTGCCCCGCTTATACCTGGTTTTCAATGTACAATGCAATAGACAGTGATCTGCTAATACCAGGAGGGGGTGGAGCCGGACAACATGGCACGAGCCGTCAAGTCACAGCAATGATAATGTCCTAGTGATAAAACACTGGAGCTTAATTAAAAACTAGCACAGGAGGAGACATGGGACAATGTTAAATTCAGTGTTTTAACCCCTACAGCATGCGGTCCTCAGATTACAAGACAAAAAGCTGCAGACAGATTCCCTTTAAAGGGATTGTCCACTACTTGACAATCCTTTCTTATTCCTCTTATTCGCCCCCGTAAAATGGTTACAGCGATATCTGAAGTCGTGTTCCCGGGGCCTACGTGACATTGGTTTCAGGCTCATGTGTCATAACAATCAGTGCAGGCTTCCTTCACCCCGCCTTCAGACATTTGAGGAAAAAGTCTGCACAGTGCTCCTCAAATGTCCCAAGGTGGGGAGACTGACAGAGGGCGTTGATTGGTTGCAGGGTTCACGCGTCATGTCACATGGGTCCTGGTAATGCAGCTTCAATTGCTGCTGCAATCACAGAGGCACTGGAGGCAAACAAGGGGAAGGAGAAGGAGGTTATCCAAATATTGGACAACCCCTTTAACGCTACACCTCTGTTTTAAACCATTACTGTTATATTTTATATTTGCTTCTTTAAAAGCATCTTCCTTTCATTACAGGGGTGCAGTAAATTATGGTTTAGGAGAAAATCTAATAACACAGTACACATTTTTTGCTAGATATATACTGCAAAACAAAAGCAAACAATGTCTAGACACTGGTACCTGTAACTTGGGCCTTATTCTGATATCTATAAATCACATGAGCGCTCTATCCAGGATTTTCACAGATAACACAAATAGCTATATGGAGCTGCTCACATTTCTGCTTATTTTTTGCAGAACGACTGGTGCCCAGTTTTGATCGAAATTAAGGTTCAAAACGTGCCTCACAAGTCTACGAATTTGTGATAATCACGGACAGCACATGGATGGTATCGCTGTGGTCCTTTAGTAACTCTAATGAATAGGAGAATTTATTTTTTTTTTTTAAATGAGAAAAATTACTGATGAAACGCTGATTAACATCATATCCATAAGAATTGATGAACAACACTCCGTGTTTGTATGCATGTTTGAATGAGGCCTTATCCAAGTATTGCCCTATACTTTGAAAATATCTTCCTTCTACAATGATAAACATTATGATTTAAAATAAATAAAAAAAAACTACTTTACAGGACTATATTCTTTAAGGGGGAAAAAACTTTGTCCTACAATTAGACCCTCTTGATATGGATATTCTTTGCAGGAAAGCAACCTCTTTCTTTTGATCTTACATAAGCCCTTTTAAAAATATAAATCCAGTTTACTATAATGCTTACAAACTCTGCAAATATCTCTTTAGAAGAGAATAAAGAGAATTTTGTTACTTACCGTAAATTCTTTTTCTTATAGTTCCGACATCGGAGACCCAGACCATGGGTGTATAGCTTCTGCCTCCGGAGGACACACAAAGTACTACACTCAAACGTGTAGCTCCTCCCTCCTAGCATATACACCCCCTGGTAGCCAGTCCTAGCCAGTTTAGTGCAAAAGCTGAAGGAGGACATCCACCCACAAGCATAGACAGAGCAAAACCCGGAACAACCGGAACCTCTGTCTACAACAACAACAGCCGGTGAAAACACACGGCACAAGAAACCTGCCAACAGGCAACAGGGAGGGTGCTGGGTCTCCCATGTCGGAACTATAAGAAAAAGAATTTACGGTAAGTAACAAAATTCTCTTTTTCTTCATCGTTCCTTATGGGAGACCCAGACCATGGGACGTTCCAAAGCAGTCCATGGGTGGGAATAAACAGAAAAACTGAGAAGTAGGCGAAACCTAACTTCACAAATGGGCGACAGCCGCCTGAAGGATGCGTCTGCCCAAGCTCGCATCTGCCGAAACATGAGCATGCACTTGGTAGTGCGTCGAAAAGGTATGCAGACTAATCCAAGTGGCAGTCTGACAGACCTGCTGAGCCGTAGCCTGGGCCTGAAAGCCTAAGAGGCACCGACAACTCTGGTTAAGTGTGCCTTGATCCCCGGCGGGAGAGGCACTTGAGTACACTGGTAGGTATCGGAAATGGCCGACCTAATCCAACGAGCCAGGGTCGGCTTAGATGCCGAGAGGCCCTTACGCTGACCAGTGGTCAGCACAAAAGAGAGGTGCACCGCCTAAGAACAGCGGTGCGAGACACATAGATCCGGAGCGCCCGCACCAGATCCAGAGTATGCAACGCCTTTTCAAAGCAATGAACAGGAGCCGGACAAAAGGAAGGCAGGGAAAATGCCCCGGTTAAGGTGGAAGCAGCAACCACCTTAGGGAGAAAGTCCAGAGTCGGACGGAGAACCACCTTGTCTTGATGAAAAACCAAAAAAGGGGTGACTCCAAAGAGAGTGCAGCCAAAACAGAGACTCTCTTGAGGGAAGTTATGGCCACTAGAAAGACCACTTTCTGTGAAAGACGAAACAAAGAAACCTCCCTAAGAGGCTCAAAGGGGGGTTTCCGGAAGCCGTGAGGACCGGATTAAGGTCCCAGGGCTCCAAAGGCCGCCGGTAAGGCGGAATGATGTGAGATGCGCCCTGCATGAAGGAACGCACCTGAGCCAGCCGGGCGATACGCCGCTGGCACAACACTGACAGAGCCGAGACCTGTCCCTTAAGGGAATTGAGGGATAGTCCTAGCTGCAGACCGGATTGTAGAAGGGACAGGAGGGTCGGCAAGGCCAAAAAGGCCAAAGGATACTTCCGAACTCGAGTCATAGTGGAGATGACTTCAGGAGGGATACCAGAAGTCGTCAAGATCCAGGACTCAAAAGCCACGCCGTCAATCTGAGAGTCGCAGGATTCTGGCGGAAAGACGGACCTCGTGAGAGAGGGTCTGGACAGTCCGGGAGATGCCATGGCACCTCTACGGACAGACGGAGCAGGTCAGGGTACCAAGCTTGCCTGGGTCTGTCTGGAGTAATGAGAATGACCCGACGGCCCTCCTTTCTGATCTTGCGCAGGACTCTGGGCAAGAACTAGAGGGTGAAACACGTAAGACAGACGAAGCTGGGACCAAACTTGAACCAGTGCGTCTGCCGCAAAAACCTGAGGATCGTGGAGCCACGGTTTGACGGCTGAGATAATCTGCCTCCCAGTTTTCCACGTCTGGGATGTGGGCTGCGGATATGGTGGACTAGGAGTCCTCCGTCCACTGAAGAATGCGATGAACCTCCAACATTGCCAGGCGGCTCAGTGTCCCGCCCTGGAGGTTGATGTAGGCAAACGCTGTAGCGTTGTCTGACTGGACTCGAATGTGCCTGGCCGCCAACAGATGGTGAAAGGCTTAGAGAGCTAGAAACACAGCTCTGATTTCCAGCACATTGATCCAGAGGGCTGATTCGGACAGAGTCCAAGTGCCCTGCGCTCCATGGTGGAGATATACTGCTCCCCAGCCAGATAGACTAGCATCCTGGTGAGGATCACCCGGGACGGGGCCAGGAAGGAGCGTCCCTGAGACAGAGGGGCCGAAGCCACCACTGAAACGAGCCCCTGGTCTGTGGCGAAGCCACCACCCCGTGGAAGGAGGAAGTCCGCTTGTTCCAACAGCGGAAAAAATCCAGCCGCAGAGGACGCAGATGGAACCGGGCAAGGAAATCGTTTCCATTGACACCACCATCTGATCCAGCACCTGTATTAGGTGCCTGATGGAACAACGTCGACCGCCAGCGGAGGGACTGCTGTTTGACTAAGGGCAGCTTCACAAGTGGCGACAGAGTCTCGAATTGCGTCCCTGGGTACGTGAACTTCTGGGTCGAAGTCAGAGTGGACTTGGACAGAATGACAAGCCACCCGAATTGGTTAGAGTGGCGAGAGTGAGCGAGGCACTCCGCTAACAGTCTGCACTGGATGAAGCCCAGACTAGAAGGCCGTCCAGGACAAAAGGATCACTGCCAAACCCTAGAGGTGCAGGACCGCAATCACAGCTGCCCCGACCTTGAGAATACTCGAGGGGCCGTGGCTAACCCCAAGGGAAGAGCCACGAATTGGACCACTCTGATTGCAAAACGTAGCCAACGCTGGTGTGAAACTGTGATTGGCACATGCAGATAGGCATCTCTGATGTCGATGGATGCTAGGGAATCTCCTTGGGTCATTGATTGATCGCAGAGACTCCATGCGAAAATGCCGCACCTGAACATGCATGAGAAGCTTGAGATCCAGGTCGGAAGGCCCCGCCCTCTTCGGGGACTAGGAATAGATTTAAGCAGAAATCTCAGAACCGTTCCCAGTCGGGAACCGGTACAATAACTCCATTGGCCTGCAAGAATGCCACAGCCTGTGGAGAAGGCGGCGGCCTTGGAGCAGGGGGGAGTTGACAGAAAAAAATCTGTTTGGTGGGCTGGATAGAATTCTATCCTGTAGCCGTGGGAGATGGTATCCCGCACCCACTGATCGGAGACGTGTTAAAACCATACGTCGCCAAAGTGGGAGAGCCTGCCACCGACCAAGGACGTTGCTGGCGTGGCCAGATAGCCAGGAGGAGCCTGACTTAGTGGCAGCATCTCCTGCGGTCTTCTGAGGACGCGGCTTCGTGCGCCATTTGGGTTTACGATCCTTGGCTGAGCTAGTGGACGAGGCCGAGGGCTTAGAGAACGATCAGATGGAGGAACGAAAAGAACGAAACCTCGACTGATTCCTGCCCTGGACAGGTTTGTGGCATGGAAGAACTCTTCCCGCCAAGAGCTTCCTTAATAATTTCATCCAGTTGTTCCCGAATAGTCTGGTCCCAGCAAAAGGGAACCCAGCAAGGAACTTCTTTAGAAGCATCTGCCTTCCACTTCCGAAGCCACAGGAGCCTGCGGATAGCGAGGAAATTAGCCGAGGCCACCGCAGTGCGGTGAGAGTCTCCAGCATGGCAGACATGGCATAGGATGAAAAGACTGAAGTCTGGAAGTTAAGGCAACCATTTCGGGCATAGAGTGCCTGTGAGGGAATGCATCTCCTCTAGAGAAGCAGAGATGGCTTTGAAAGCCCGCACTGCTGCAAAAGCTGGGGAGAACGAGGCCCCTGCCGCCTCCATACAGATTTGGCCAGAAGGACAACCTGGCGGACAGCAAAACCTTAAGCGAGGAGCCATCAGCCACTGATACAACGGTCCGGGCTGAGAGTCTAAACACCGGAGGGACCAGCTTTGGTGAATGAGCCCACTCCTTGACCACCTCTGGTGGAAGGGGAAAACTGTCATCAGAACCATGCTTTGGGAAGCGTTTGTCAGAGCAGACCCTGGGCTTGGTCACAGTGGCCTGAAAACTGGAGTGGTTAAGGAACACACTTCTTGTTCTCTTAGGCAAGGTAAACTGGTGCCTTTTTGCCAGAGAGGGTTGCTCCTCTGATACTGGCGGATTGAGGTCCAGTACAGAATTAATGTACAGTGGGATCCTTAGAGAGATGCCGTCAGCCACTGATACAACTATCCGGCCTGAAAGTCTAGACACCGGAGGGACCACCCTTGGTGAATGAGCCCACTCCTTGACCACCTCTGGTGGAAGGGGGAAACAGTCATCAGAACCACGCTTTGGGAGCGTCTGTCAGGACAGGCTCTGGGCTTGGTCACAGTGGGCTGAAAACTGGAGTGGTTAAGGAACACACTCCTTGTTCTCTTTAAGGTATACTGATGCCTTTCTGCCAGAGGGGGATGCTCCCCTGATACAGGCGGATTGAGGTCCAGTACAAAAATAATGGACGCAATCAAATCATTAGCATCTGCATCACCTTCGGACAGATCAATGGTACATGAAGTAGCGTCCGAGCCCCTAGTAAAGACATCCTCCTCGTCCAGTGAGTCAGCTCGTGAATCAGAGCTGCGGGACGGGGAAGGACAGGGGACCCTGCGTCTCCATTTTAGAAGGAGGGGGTCTGAGACCAGATGAAGAGTTCCCTGTGAGCGTTGCTGAGCGAGCCGTAGCAGCAGAAGCGCCCTGACAAGGGGGCTAATGCATGCTCAGCACCACCGGAGCAGCTGGAGGGACCACTGATGAGCCTCCAGGCTGAGTGTTTATGTGCTCGGTACAGGCAGTACGAGTCTACATGCAGTGCATATTAAGAACAGCCTTGCAGCCTTGCTCTGATGTGAGACATGCTGCAGAAGTGGGGGCTCTGTCCAGAATGACCCCCAGCAGAGTATATAAACAGAGAATATAAGCAGCTGCACAACCGGAGGTTGTGGCTTGCCAGACCGTTTAACATACATTTCTGTGCCCTCCAGTCCCCCAGCCCAGGCCCCCATTTGTCACAATGTGGTATCTCTGTGCCTATGCAGACATTGAGAACGCTGAGAAAATGGCGACCAGAGCGAGGAGAGGGGGCGGGGCCTACTCTGAGAGCGGGCACATGAGGTATACAGGGGAGGGAATCTTTCCTCAGTGAGGAGTGTCAGTTCCCTGTGCTGAACAGCCGCTGGGCGGAGCCGCACTGTCCCTCTGCATGACTGACATGCAGGGGCAGTGAAAACCGAAACTAGGCCTCAGGCGAAGCCGGGGCCTAGATTTAAACATGCGGCCAGCGTGCAGGCACCATCGGCGCGGTTCTCCAGTGAAAACTGGAGAACCGGCCGGAAATGTTAACACAGTCATAAAACACACTCTCCCCAATAAATAAAGTACAAGGGACCCCTGGAAAGACCACTTTCTGTGGTAAAAACGTCTCAGTACTTAGCTTGTGAGACGCAGGTGCCAGGTCCCTGGGAGGTGAGCGCTCCGTCCGGCAGGATCCTGAAAGGGCTGCGGATGGAGACCGGTCTCCTGCAAAGCAGTGAGAACCGTGATGGCTCCCACTTCAAGCCAGAGCCCTAGGGGATGGTGAAGGAGCGCGGCATGTGAAGGCTCCAGCCTTGTAAAATCAACCTTAACAGCACCGCCGACACAGTGGGGTGAGAAGGGACATGCCGAGAGTCCAGACTGGACCCGCTTTTCTTCCAAATCTTTGAAATCCAAAAAATCAAAGATCAAAAATCAGAGAATGCATGCATGTGTGTGTGTGACCTCCTGAACACAAAGCATTGAAACTGGCTAGGACTGGCTACCAGGGGGTGTATATGCTAGGAGGGAGGAGCTACACGTTTGAGTGTAGTACTTTGTGTGTCCTCCGGAGGCAGAAGCTATACACCCATGGTCTGGGTCTCCCATAAGGAACGATGAAGAAAGTAACTTTTCCAATAGTTTCCAGAATGGGCACACCCAATAAATACTATCTATAAATAATGCAGCAAAACAATTCATTTATTATGCATTAGAAGATTTTTTTCTTGTCTTGATGGAAGCTTTTATGTCTATAACTACAGCATGATTTGCATGCAACATTTATTGTTATAGTACCAGCTGGCTGGCATTCACGCTTAAACTACCATTATCCTGCGTCAACGCTTCCACATCATACTTGAAATGATAGCACAGCTAGTAATATTGCTAACTGTAATTATAATCAGTTTAATTTCTAATTATAAAAAAAAAAAAACACAAAAAACCACACAAACAAAAAAAAATATAAACTAGATTTCATATTCTAGCATAATAAATACACTTACATCTTGCGTTACTGCATGCAGAACTCCACTGTAAGAAACGTTAGAATTGAACCTAAAAACTGCATCAGCAAACACTCCATCTGTACAAGAGAAAGAAAAAAAAAAGGTATGTATAACATTTGTACCGCCTGCTTACAGAAAGCTAGAGACACTGCATTGTGTAATGAGCTGCAGCATGCAAGTATGCAAAAAGTGCAGAGGATCTGTCTTGCAGCTTGCACCTTGACTTATGGTGCGATCAGCGCTGTGCAGTCGGTAAAACAAACCTTCGACTCAGACTCCCACATACGAGTATATTGCTTATAGTGAAGTGAAAAATGTGTTGTAGTACAAAGTGATCAGTCATTTAATCATTTTTATGATACAATAATCAAGATATTTAGATAGAACATAAAATATATTTATTGGAATACAACTTTAGAACACAAAAAACTAATAAATTGTAAATATGTAATACACTATGTAATATACAGTAGACTACACATCTTGTGTGTATATATATATATATATATATATATATATATATTGTGAGGTAGCACAGTCTGCTGCGCAGCAGAAGACACGGGATCCAGGCATTAAGGTTCACAGCACACGGTTTTAATGTCCAAACAAAAGTCCATAACACAATACATGTGCCTCTCCAGCAGAAAACTCAGGGAGTTCTGTTCACTCCCTCACACCCGGCACACCTGCCCTCGTTCCTGATTCTATTTAACCCTTCCTTCAGCCTGTAGGGAAACAGCATTAACCCTAGAGTGGATTTACTTTCTATCATGGAGTGAGCACAACCGGGGCGAGACATACCGGCCGTCATAGATAACCCCGGTCACAGTCTCACATACCCCCCCCTCAGTTCAAGCGTGCGGGGTTGAACTCCCGCCATCAAACACGGGCCGCGGGACAAGGCATCGGCGTTGCCCTGCAACCTACCGGCCCGGTGTTCAACCGTAAACCGGAAGTTTTGCAGAGAAAGGAACCACCGGGTAACCCGGGCATTCCGTTCCTTGGCGGACCTCATCCAGACCAGTGGAGAGTGATCCGTCACCAAGCGAAACTGCCGTCCCAGCAGGTAATAGCGTAGGGACTCCAAGGCCCACTTAATCGCCAGGCACTCCTTCTCCACTACGCTATAATTCCGCTCGGGAGGGGTGAGCTTCCTACTCAAGAAGGTGATGGGGTGTTCCTCCCCCTGAACCACCTGAGACAGCACTGCCCCCAGGCCGATCTCCGAGGCGTCAGTCTGTACTATGAACTCCTTCCGGAAATCAGGGTTGACCAGAACGGGCTGTCCGCACAGGACCTCCTTCAGGGCCCGGAAGGAGTCCTCGGCCTGCGGAGTCCAGCGCACCATGACGGACTTCTTGCCTTTGAGAAGGTCCGTCAAGGGGGCTGATAGTCCCGCAAAATCCTTTACAAACCTCCTGTAGTACCCCACGATACCCAGGAAGGCCCTAACCTGCTTCGTGGTCAGGGGTCTAGGCCACTTCTGGATCGCCTCAACCTTGTTAATTTGGGGCTTAATCACTCCTTGGCCTATCACGTAGCCCAAGTAGCGGGCTTCCGTGAGTCCCAATGCACATTTCTTGGGATTGGCTGTCAATCCGGCTGTTTGAAGCGCGTCCACCACCGCTTGTACCTGTTCCAAGTGGGTCTGCCAATCGGAGCTGTAAATAATGATGTCATCCAGGTACGCTGATGCATACGCCTGGTGGGGTTCCAGCACTAAGTCCATCAACCTCTGGAACGTGGCCGGAGCGCCATGTAACCCAAAAGGCAAGACAACATAGTGGAAGAGACCCTCCGGCGTAACAAAAGCGGTTTTCTCCTTGGCGGACTCCGTTAGTGGCACCTGCCAGTACCCTTTGGTCAGGTCGAGCGTGGTAAAACATCGCGCCTGTCCCAGCCTATCAATCAGCTCATCCACCCGGGGCATGGGGTAGAGATCGAACTTGGATATTTCGTTCAATCTCCTAAAGTCATTGCAGAACCTTAAGGAGCCATCGGGTTTTGGTATTAGGACAATCGGACTAGCCCATTCACTCCGGGATTTTTCGATGACCCCCAGGCGTAACATTGTCTTTACTTCCTCCGATATGGCTTGTCGTCGAGCCTCCGGTACCCGGTATGACTTCAGGCGTACCTTCAGGTGGGGCTCGGTGACAATATCATGTCGTATCAGACTGGTCCTACCGGGCAGCTCGGAGAAGACATCGGGGTTCTGCTGAACCAACCGTCTGGCCTCTTGCCTCTGTTGCTTGGTGAGGGCTTCTCCAATCCTTACTTCCGGTTCGTCCTCTCCGGAGGTCGCTGGAGCCGGATGTGAACGACCCGAAGAGGAGGGAGGTGGGGAAAAAACAGCCATCAGGCTTTCCCGTTCCTGCCAAGGTTTTAATAGGTTGACATGGTATATTTGTTCAGGTTTCCGCCTACCGGGCTGCAATACTTTATAGTTAACCACCCCGACTCTTTCCTTTATCTCGTAGGGGCCTTGCCACTGAGCCAGGAATTTGCTCTCTGCCGTGGGGATCAATACCAACACCCGATCCCCGGGTTTAAAGGTCCGCACGGTGGCTTGTCTATTGTAGCGGCCGCTTTGCGCGGCCTGAGCCTCCTGTAAATGCTCCTTCACAATTGGCATGACCGCGCTTATGCGGTTCTGCATACCCAAAATGTGTTCAATCACACTTTTATGGGGGGTGGGCTCTTGTTCCCATGTTTCCTTTGCCAGGTCCAACAATCCCCGGGGATGTCGCCCGTATAACAATTCAAAAGGCGAAAACCCCGTGGATGCCTGTGGCACCTCTCGTATGGCAAACATCAAATAGGGAAGCATCATATCCCAGTCTTTCTAGTCTTTTGAAATCACCCTTCTTAGCATGGTTTTCAGGGTTTTATTGAAACGCTCGACTAAACCGTCCGTTTGAGGATGATACACAGACGTACGCAACTGCTTGATCTGGAGTAGCCGGCATAGCTCTTTGGTCACTTTAGACATGAATGGGGTCCCCTGATCCGTAAGGATCTCCTTGGGCAATCCCACCCGGCAGAACACAGCAAACAACTCCCGAGCTATAAGCTTTGCTGCAGTATGTCTGAGAGGTATCGCCTCGGGATACCGGGTGGCATAGTCAACGATCACTAGGATGTGTTGGTGCCCTCGAGCGGACTTTACGAGGGGCCCCACCAGATCCATCCCTATCCGTTCAAAAGGGACTTCTATAATGGGTAACGGTACCAACGGACTGCGAAAATGGGTCAGGGGTGCAGTAAGCTGACACTCCGGGCAGGTTTCGCAGAACCGTTTTACCTCCCCAAAGACCCCGGGCCAATAGAACCTTTGCAATATTCGCTCCTGCGTTTTCTTGACCCCTAGGTGGCCACTCATCAGGTGTTTATGAGCCAAGTCGAGGACCCGCCGGCGATGCGGCTGGGGCACCACCAACTGTTCTACCCCTACGCCCCGTATTTCATCTACCCGGTAGAGTAAATCCTGCTTAAGAGCGAAATGGGGGTACCTTACCTGGGCACCGGGCAGCTGTGCCACCCCGTCAACTACTGTCACCCGACTCCGGGCATGTATTAACGTAGGGTCCTGGAGTTGGGCTGTCCCAAACGTATCCGGGGACGCCTCCAACTCCGGGATGGGCTCGACCGTCTCAGCCTCTCCTGCCAATACCTCTAGGGGCGACCTATCGGGTTCACACTCTGTCCCTATCATGGTGACCCCTACGGCAGGTGTCCCGGATTCAGGATTGTAGGGCTCAGGTCCCGGACCGACCAATATCTGAGGGGACTTAGGGGGTCCCCTCCATAAAGTCCAAAAATAGGGCAGATCCCTTCCTAGGATCACGTCATAAGGAAGAGTGTTAAGAAGTCCCACCTCATGTTGCACCTGACCGCAAGGTGCTGTGATGGTGACAATCCCCGTGGGATAGTCGCGGCGGTCCCCATGTATGCAAACCACCCCCACGGTGCGTCCGGTGGCCTTTACTTTAGCTCTCAAGGTGGATCGCACAAGGGTCACTAAGCTTCCGGAATCCAACAATCCTGTAACCGGACATCCATTCACCTGTATTTGGCACAAGTGGGGCTCCGTCTCTGGGGAGACCAGGTCAGCGGTACACACCACCTGAGCATACATTGAACCCCGCCGGGTAACCCCACAATCCATGGGCTCCGTGGTGAGTGGACACTGGGCTTCCATATGTCCCACCCGCTGGCACCGCCAACATCTAATGGGGACGGAAACCCCCTTGACGGGTTGTCGTTTAGGGTACAGAACCTTCCGGACCTCAGGAATGGCGGCCGCGGCCTCAGACGGGACAGTAGGGGACTCCTGTACCGTTGTCAGCGGTGGGTCCTTGGCCCTAGGCTTGGAGGGGCCGGACCGACGGGCGGTACGCAAAGTCTCAGTGTCCCGTATCAAGTCCTGCGTAGCCACATGCCGCTCTACCAGGGACACTAATTGGTCCAGGGTACTCGGGTCACCCTGTCCGACCCACCGTTGAACGGTGACGGGTAAAGTGCGCACAAAACGATCCACTACTACCCTTTCCACCATTTGCGCCGGGCTCAGAGTGTCAGGCTGCAACCACTTTTTTACAAGATGCAACAAGTCATAGGCCTGGGAGCGTACGGGTTTGGCTTCCTCATAGAACCACTGATTTACCCGCTGAGCCCGTACATAGGTATTCACCCCCAACCGAGCCAGTATTTCGGCTTTCAGGGTCACATAGTCAATGGCGTCCTCGGCACAGAGGTCCAGGTACGCTTTTTGGGGTTCCCCCGTCAGATAGGGCGACAATACCTCAGCCCACTGCGGGGTCGGCAGCTTTTCCCGCTCGGCCACCCGCTCAAACACCGCCAGGAACGCTTCCACATCATCACCCGGGGTCATCTTTTGCAACGCTTGTCTCACCGCTTTCCGGACGCTGCCGTCGTCACCCGATCCCGGGGTTGTTGCTGCCGGTCCGGCACGGATCGACTTGGCCAGGAGAACCATCTGTTCTTGGTGCCTTTTTTCCTGCAATTGCAAGGCTTGCTGCTGACGTGCATTGGCCTGCTCCATCTGTTCTTGGTGCCTTTTGTCCTGCACTTGCAAGGATTGCTGCTGACGTGCATTGGCCTGATCCATCTGTTCTTGGAGTTTTTTTTCCTGCACTTGCAAGGATTGGAGCAGGTGTGCATTGGTCTGTTGCTGCTGTGCATTAGCCTGAGCCAAATGCTTTAGTATGTCCTCCATGGCGTCGCCGGGTTTGGGCTGTAGTATAGCCACTCGAATCCAGGACATGCGCAGCTGGGTCACCAGGGATGGATGCTACACCTCACCGGCTGTCATGCCCGCCGATTCTCCACCATATGTGAGGTAGCACAGTCGGCTGCGCAGCAGAAGACACAGGATCCAGGCATTAAAGGTTCACAGCACACGGTTTTAATGTCCAAACAAAAGTCCATAACACAATACATGTGCCTCTCCAGCAGAAACTCAGGGAGTTCTGTTCAATCCCTCACACCCGGCACACCTGCCCTCGTTCCTGATTCTATTTAACCCTTCCTTCAGCCTGTAGGGAAACAGCATTAACCCTAGAGTGGATTTACTTTCTATCATGGAGTGAGCACAACCGGGGCGAGGCATACCGGCCGTCATAGATAACCCCGGTCACAGTCTCACAATATATATATATATATATATATATATATATATATATATATATATATATATATATATATATATATATATATATATATATATATATATATATATATATATATATATATATATATATATATATATATATATATATATATATATATATATATATATATATATATATACATATACATACATACATACATACACACACACACATATACACACATACATACATACATAGAGAAGGATTTTTGTGTACTCACCGTAAAATCTGTTTCTCTGAGTCTTCATTGGGGGACACAGGACCATGGGTGTATGCTGCTGTGACTAGGAGGCTGACACTAAGTGAACATAAAAAAAGTTAGCTCCTCCCTGGCAGTGTACACCCCGAGCCGGAGGCGGGATTATGCCAGTTTTGTGTAAAAGCAGTAGTAGGAGAGCCTTGAACAAACATGACTAAACAATGTAATACAATAGAACACAGTGCCTTATGGGCACGTAAACATATATAGTAGCCGGATGGAAACAAAGGTGACCCGCAAACATCCGGTAAATGAAGACCTCACAATCCAAACAGGGTGGGTGCTGTGTCCCCCAATGAAGACTCAGAGAAAGAGATTTTACGGTGAGTACACAAAAATACTTCTTTCTCTATCGCCTTCATTGGGGGACACAGGACCATGGGACGTCCAAAAGCAGTCCCTGGGTGGGTACATAAGCCGTCCCACAGAGCCAAAACAAACAACAAATTCTGTGGGAAAGCTCTGTACAAGTGCTTGCTACCTTTTTAGAGGTGTGCGACAGCCGTCTGCAACACCTTTCTCCCAAGGCAGGCATCTGCTGATGCCTGGGTGTGGACCTTGTAAAACCTGGTGAAGGTATGAAGACTGGACCACGTTGCGGCTTTGCAGACTTGCTCGGCTGAAGCCTGGTGTCTGATTGCCCAAGACGCCCCAACTGCACGGGTGGAATGGGCTCTTACTCCCCTCGGAGGGGACTTGTCCCTGATTCGGTAGGACTCCGCAATGGCTGATCTGATCCATCTGGCAATGGTAGCTTTTGGACGCCGGCATGCCCTGCTTGGAACCAGCAGGCAGGACGAACAGGTTGTCTGATTTGCGGAAAGGCGCAGTTCTCGAGACGTAAGTCCTAAGCGCTCGTACTAAGTCCAGAGTGTGTAGTGACCTTTCCAAGGGGCGAGTGGGTGCCGGACAAAAAGATGGAAGCACAATCTCCTCATTCAGGTGAAAAGGAGACACCACCTTCGGCAGGAACTCCGGAGACGGGCGCAGGACAACCTTGTCCTGGTGAAAAACAATAAAAGGTGAGCGGCACGAAAGAGCTGCCAGCTCGGACGTTCTCCTGATTGAAGTGACCGCCACCAAAAAGACCACTTTCCAGGATAAGTGTGAGAATGAAGATTCTCTGAGTGGTTCAAATGGAGCCAGTTGGAGGGATCCTAAAACCAGATTAAGATCCCATGGTTCTAGCGGAGCCCGATAGGGCGGATTCAGATGAGCAACTCCTTGGATGAACGTCTTGACCTGCGGACGTGATGCTAGGTTTCTTTGGAAAAGAACAGACAAAGCCGAAACCTGCCCCTTGATGGTTGCCAGCGAGAGACCCGCTTGCAACCATGCCTGAAGGAACACTAAAAGTGTCGGTAGTGACAGAACTAGCGGGGAGAGATTGCCGTTGACCTCGCACCACTGAAAAAAGGATTTCCAGGTGCGGTAGTAGATCTTTGACAATGAAGGCTTTCGGGCCCTAATCATAGTCTGAATCACTTCTGGAGCAAATCCTGACTGGGCTAACAGCCAGGATTCAAGAGCCATGCCGTCAAATTGAGAACCCCTGAATTTTGATGGAAGAGCGGACCCTGAGACAGTAGGTCCGGCCGATCTGGAAGCCGCCATGGGGTGTCTGCGACGAGCTGTGTGAGTTCTGCGAACCATGCTCGCCTGTGCCATTCTGGAGCGATGAGAATCACTGGAATGCCCTCTGCCTTGATTTTCTTGAGGACTCTTGGGATCAGTGGCAGCGGCGGAAAGATTAACGGTAGTCTGAACTGATTCCACGGAAGAATGAGGGCGTCGACTCCTAGCGCCTGCTGGTCGTGGTAGCGGGATATGAACTGTGGAACTTGATTGTTGAACCGCGAGGCCATCAGGTCCACATCTGGAGTCCCCCACCTGTGGCAAATCTGCTCGAAAACCTCTCTGTTTAGAGACCATTCGCCCGACGCCAGACCCTGTCTGCTGAGGTAGTCGGCCGCCCAGTTTTCCGCGCCGGGGATATGTACCGCGGAGATCCTGGCATTGTGAGACTCTGTCCACTGTATGATCCTCTTCACCTCTCTCATCACCATGACGCTCCTCGTGCCGCCCTGATGATTGATGTATGCCACCGCCGTGGCGTTGTCCGATTGTATCCTGATTGGAGACCCTTGGAGAAGGCGTTGAAAAGCTTGCAGGGCTCGTAGGACTGCTCTGATCTCCAAAACATTGATCGGGAGCCGGCTTTCCTGGTGGGACCACTGACCGTGAGCCGTGTGTTGCTGGAAGACCGCTCCCCAGCCCAGAAGGCTGGCATCGGTGGTGACCATCTTCCAGTGCACCGGTAAGAATGACGTTCCTTTGACGAGATTCTGGCTGTTGGTCCACCAGCGCAGCGAGTGGCGGACTTTCGGGGACAAACGTATCTTGCGATCCAAGGTGAATAGAGACTTGTCCCAATTGTGCAGCAGGAATAGCTGCAGAGGGCGAAGGCGGAAGCGGGCAAACGGAACCGCCTCTATTGCCGCCACCATCCGACCTAGGGCCCTCATACCAAATCGTATGGACACCGCCCTGGAGTGGTGGAGGGTCTGGACGTCTTTCCGGAGGGATACAATCTTTTCCTGAGGAAGGAACATGCGTCCTTGGATGGTATTGAACTCCATGCCTAGGCCGCGGTCAACGAGGACTTCTTCCGATTGATGAGCCAACCGAGACGGGATAGAGTGTCGATGGTGACCTGGACACTTAGACGACAGTCGTTGAAAGAGGACCCTTTGATCAGTAAGTCGTCCAGGTATGGAATTACCAAAACACCTCTGGAGTGCAGGATTGACATGGCAGCAGCCATGACTTTCGTGAACACTCGAGGCGCGGAGGCAAGACCAAATGGTAGGGCAGTGAACTGATAATGATCGTGTGCTACGGCAAAGCGTAGGAATCTTTGGTGCTGGTGTGCAATCGGGATATGCAGATATGCGTCCTGTATATCCAGAGAGGCGAGGAATTCGCCGACCTCCATGGAGGCAATCACCGATCGGAGGGACTCCATGCGAAATCTTCGGGTTCTGACGTACCTGTTGAGGATCTTGAGGTCGAGAACAGGACGCACAGTGCCATCCTTCTTTGGGACAACGAAGAGGTTGGAGTAAACTCCTCTGAACCGCTCCAAATCTGGAACCGGAATCACGACCCCTGAGCGGTGCAGAGATTCGATGGCGCGAAAAAAGGGGCGAACTCGCGCATCCGACTCGGGAGGATGGGAAAGGAAGAAGCGGCTTTGAAGAATTGACATAAATTCTATCTTGTAACCCGAGACTAGGATTTCTCTGACCCAAGCGTCTGTGATCAAAGGGAGCCAGACGTGTTGGAACAGAGAAAGGCGCCCCCCCACCTGGTCTGCGCTGACGCGCGAAGACCAGGAGTCATTTGGAGGAGTATCGCTGAGATCTAGATGCTGGTTTGGCAGGCTGGCGTGGCATCACGGAGCGATGTTCCCTGCGGTAGAGATAGAACTGTATGCGAGGCCAGACGGAAGACCGGAGGGTCGACCACCGGTGAGCCCGCCCATTCTTTCCTGAGATCCTCGGGGAAGGGATAGTGTAAATCAATCGACTTACCGTTGTTGAACGTCTTGTCCGGTTGCTGTCTGTGCTTGCGTAAGATCTCAGCGAACTCAGGATGATCGCAGAAATACCTGTGAACATGCTTAAGTCATTTGAAAGATACCTGTGAGCTCTGGGTGGTGGCAGAGTCAGGCTGTAGCTTCAGCGTCGTATTCACCGCGTCGACCAGGCTGTCCACCATACGCCTGACGTTGGCTGCCTGATCAGAGTCCATAAGGGAGGCTGCATCCGACTCTTCCCCTGAATCATCACACGGTCTCGGAGACGAGTGGCTCTCGGGCCATGGAGGGGAGAGGGACCTCTGGGAGGAATTGGAAGACGAGACCGTGCGGGTCCGCTTCCGCGCTCCAGTAGTCGGTTCTGGGTCAGACCGACTGTCATCCTGCGACGGCTGGACCTGCGGGGCCTGGCTGAGCGTAGGGAGCGACTGAAAAGCCTGCGCGATGGTCTGAGACGCCCTTGACAGGGAATCCACCGACTGGGAAAGAAAAGTCAGCCACTCCGGGGGAGAGAGCGCATTGGGGCTCGGTGCATCCTGTACTGCTGCAGAAGCGAGTGGGATGGGGGTGTCGGCGGCGTCTGGGGCAATCTGCGTGGGCTGTGGGTCAGGGACGCAAGCTGCGCAGAGGGGGGTAGCCTGGCCTTGGGAGAATTTTTCGTTGCAGGACGAGCACGCAAAATGCATTATGAAAGGGACCTGTTTGGATCGGGACGACTTAGAGTTAGGCATGGCTGCTCAGGGGGCTCCTACTAGAGACACTAGGGAGGAGACAGGAGATAGGCAGGAAAAAAGTGAGAAGAAAAAAGTGTAAGAAAAGTTGCTGGTCCTAATCAGAAACAGCACTCACCCAGGCCTGTGTCCTCCCCGGGTCAGAAGGAGGCTCAGAGTAGCTGGGGCAGCCACCGGAAAATAGAAGCTGCTGCTCAGTGGCCTGCCTGCTGAGGTGGTCCGTTTTCCAGAAAAAACGCGGGCTTTTGCCCCTTTTTTTTTTTTTTCCTGAGGGGGCGTGCTATGGATGGTCTCTGCTGTTGCTGGGCAGAAAAGGCAGGGGGTGGGCCAGGAAGATGCACGCGCGCAAACGGGGGGGGCGGAGAGCTCCGGCCTAAGGTAGGCCCGAAGCCGGGGACTAAATTTGTGAGCGGCGGCCGCCGGGAGCGCAGCGCTGCGCGCGGAGCAGGGCTTACCTGCATCCCTGCGCGGTGTCCGGATCCCTGGGTCCCATCCTGGCTGCTGAAGGCCCCCGGTGAGTGCCGGCTTGTGTTGGCAAGTGCCAGGGGAGGCTGCTGGGGGGCTGTGTGTGAAGTACTGCAGAGCGCTCCTGCGCTGCAGTGTGTGCTCCTTTGCCTGGGCCCAGTGAAACAGGGGAGAACGCTGGGGGAGGCCTGGTGCTGTGAGCGCTCCTGCGCTTGCGATGCTTCCTCGCCGTCTCCACCTGAAACACCCCTTGGGACGGTATCCTAGGGGTCGACGGGGAGTGAGCCCATAAAAAGTAAATGAGTGGGACCCCAATCAGGCCCTGGGGTGGTACCATGGGGCCGGAGGGGGATAAGGGCTGAGTCTCGAGTGGGGACGATACCCTGTAGGGCAAGAGCAGGCGAGGATACTCTCTGGTGCAGGGTCTTTAACCTTGCAGAGGAGATATAAAATGCGAAAAAAAAAAGGATGACAACGCTGAGCGGCGCCGTATGGTTGAAAAAACGGAAAAAAAGAAATAGCCTAGGCTGAGGTTGGCCCACAGAGATATGGGCCCACAACAGCCTCCTACGACACTAAGCAAAAAACTGTCATAATCCCGCCTCCGGCTCGGGGTGTACACTGCCAGGGAGGAGCTAACTTTTTTTATGTTTACTTAGTGTCAGCCTCCTAGTCACAGCAGCATACACCCATGGTCCTGTGTCCCCCAATGAAGGTGATAATATATGCATGTATGTATATGTATATATATATATATATATATATATGTGTATGTGTATACACATATACATATACACACACACATATATATACACATATATGTACATACATACACATTACATATTGCATTACATATTTACAATTTATTACAGTTTGTGTTCTACAGTTGTATTCCAATAAATATATTTTATGTTCTATCTAAATATCTTGATTATTGTATCGTAAAAATGATTAAATGCCTGATGTTCACATTTTACTACAATACATTTGTCACTTAAATAAGCAATAAAGTATTATTTAGTATGTTTTTGTTGAAAACTGTTTTTTTGCCACTTACATAGTGTATTACATAGTGTTATATATAACACTATGTAATACACTATGTAAGTTGCAAAAAAAACGTTTTCAACAAAAACATACTAAATAACATTTGTGCAGTCTATGAATTTGTTCTAAGCCATAGAATTGCCTCCATCAGATCCTCCTTCGCAGATGACCTCAAATCGGACCTGATAATTTTAAGGCTAGAGAACAACCTCTCTACAATAACTTGGGTTGGAGGCAAAGCCGTGACCACATGGGCAACATCTCTAACAATTTCCGGGTATAAAGGAATTGCCTCATGCACAGTCAGTTTTGATGAACGGTCGAATTTTTTTATTTCTTTGAGAGCAAATGAAAAAGGTTGCTGAAATCTGGTCAATCTGCTGCTATAGGAGACGGAGTGAAATCTTTTTCCCTGCGGCAACGCTTTGCCTGCTCCATGTCATCCAAATACTTGTCAAAGTTAAACTCCTCATCTGATGAGGATGAAGACATGGCAGCAGTAGCACTGTCAGCACCCAAGTCCTTTTGCGCCTGGCAGTCCTGTAGCCACTCATCCTAACTGCTACATCACTCAAAGCTTCTTTTCCTTTAGTAAGCTGTTGATCATCAAGCAGTATATGATAACTTGGGTTCACATAAACAGCTGCCAGAAGAATTTTATTTTCCAATAGCTGTGTCTCTCTCTGTTTCATTGAAGCAGAAAAGCCATCTAAGATTAAACCTCATCTGTGGGACAGGCAAAATAGCAAGTTCTTCCACTCCCTTATGAAAATGCCAGGAATTAAATCCTCAGCTTGTAATTTTTTAGTCACGGTAAATGGGTGATTAAGCAATTGCTTCAATTCAGCCACCTGTGTCCATTGACCTTCATTTATGGTTACTTGAGGGTTCACCATATCTATAAGAAATGATTTTAGTTCAAGCAATCGCTCAGTCATTAAATAAGTGCTGCCTCACAGAGTGGTTTGATCAACAATTGCCCCTTTTCCAGCACGTCTCTTCAAGATGGAATCAATTTTAGGGGTTCTGGCGGCAATAACCAACTTCCTCACTTTTCCAATCAGATTTCCCGCATGTCCGCCCAGTTTCACACATCCGGCTTTTTGCCGGTTTGGCGGATGCGGCGCACACCAGTACTGTACGACACAGTATAGTGGCAGCGCCGCAACGTCCGGGTCACATGCTCCGATCACATGACAGCATGTGACCGGCGTTTGTCGCGCTGCTACTGTCCTGTATACACTGTACTGGAGTGTGCCGCATCCGCCAAACCGGCGAAAAGCCGGATATGTGAAACCGGGGTCTCTTGCAGACTCTCTCTTCTTGCCAGCTGCAGCGTGTGCACAACACAGCACATGTGATGAATATGAAAGTGTTTTAAAGCAGCTTCAACAAGATCATCTAATCCTAAAGTATCATTTTGCTGTTCTTCTGTTGTAATATGTTTGTTCCTCAGTTACATGAACAGCACTGTGGCCTTCCATCTCACACATACTAAATCCTAAATTTTCTTCTAGCTGTTGTTCATTACTCTCATTCATCAGTTTAATTATACTTATCATGTTTGAAGCATTGTCCTTTACAATAGCAAGAACCTGTTTTTTGAGTTTGTAATCTTGCAGAACTTTTTCCACTAAGGCCTGGAGAAACTGGCTGATGTGATGAGCTTTAGTATCTTTTACTGTCAGTGTCTTGCTAACAATTTCTTTCTTGTCAGAAACATATCAAACATTGATGGCAAAATAATTCAGTGAAATGCAGTGACTCTGCCATCCAGCAAAGGCAATGGGTTTTAAGATAGGACATTCAGACACATCGTTTTGTGAGGATCCGTTTTTGGGCTCAAAAACAAATACTCACAAAAAATGAGCAAGTCAGTTTGTGTGGTGTTTTTCTAATCTGATTTTGCTATTGAAAGCATTATCTATGAGCTCAAAAACCTTTCAGGTGATGCAGTATTTTAAAAAGCTGTTCTGCTTTTGCAGCTGAAAAATGTATCCTCAAAAAATGCAGCAAAAATGCTGTGCGAATGTAGCCTTACATCCGGAATAGAACAGACATTTATAGGACATTTCATAACTTTCCCAAATTCCTATGAAAAAATATTCAGCACATTCTGTATTGAACTACTGTCCCCAATTTATTATATATTTTAGGAGTCGGAGTATCTTATACCGACTCACACTCCACCAAAATGAGCTCCGACTCCACGACTCTGACTCCACAGCTCTGGGTGCGATGATGAAGCAATACTGACATGGATTTTTAAAGTAAGTATACCAGGTACATTAAGTCTAAGAGATTATCTAATATTGTATGCAGTTTGTATTGTAAAAGCTAAAGAGGGATCCACTTTAACAGGGAAATAAAAAATACACTGTTTTAATTTCAATAGAGATTAGGTCTACTTACTTGGAGGAGTATTAAGAAACCTCAAGTGAAGGCTTTCCACCTCTTCATCCACAGGGACACTCATGAGACCCCACCGCTGGCCTCTTTGTGTTGGAGTCATTTTAACACAGACATCCCTATTGCCGGAAGCTCTAACCCCATCTAAAAGGCTCGCCAGCAAGGAATCTCTGCAAAATAAAATTAATTTAAATTATTATTTATTTTACAAACTGCATTCCTCATAAGGTCTTAAAATTTCCTCCAAAAAACTTGAATTTTTTATTGACAATTTTCACTGTAAATGGGGCTGGTAGATTAGCCCCAGTTACAAAGGAAATTTCAGTCTCTTGGTTGCATAGCAGTTATCTGGTTTTCCTAGGATCCAGCAGTGCCTGCTCCCTCCCTACACCCCATTATCACAAGTTCACTGGGTCCAGAGGAAGAACCAACTAAATGCTACTGCTTCCTAATCTATATACAGTAGTGGTAGTTCAATACTGTATAGACAGAGATCATAGACAGTATACATGGTAATATAGCATGTTTGTCTTCTCTTTGGAATATCTGGCTGTGTCTGAAAGCTGGCTCCATGACCCACAGTTTCACGATTTTGTGCAAGCTGGTTAAACTGCAGTGAGGTTTTAGAACATCAGTGCAGAAATATGCGTGGTCTGCCCGGATGCATAAATTGTATGGATAATCCAGAAGTACTTAAAGAAATAAAGTAACTAGAGATGGGCGGACTCGCAGGAAACAAAGACTGCTGGGTCCCTGTTATTTTTTTTCTTATTTTTTTTTTTAAAAAACTTAGTTTTGATCTGGAATCGGATCTCCATATAAGTCTATGAAAATCAGAAACCGGAGATAAAAAAATGTTAGTAGACGGGATGGGGAGATAAGAGCGCGTGGAGTGTACTTATCGATGCTCTGTCGTGGCTTCAAGCTACTTCTAGGTCGTGCATTCACTTGCGGAGCAGCTTTCATTGAATACACACTACATTCCCTGCCCACCGGTACCTATGATTGGCTCAGGCTCTGCTGTGAGCGTGAGCAGAATATCATGTGACTGTGACCAGATCCTGCGATCGGATGACAGCTGTAGAGGAGAGAGTGGGATTCATTGTCAGCCTGTGCGTATATTTCACTGCACTTTGATAAACTTCTGAGTGCAGTCCGATGTGTTTTCTCGCACCCATAGACTTGTATGGGTGCAAGTGATAGGAGACTCGCAGTTAGGCCGGTGTTTCAATACTCGCATGAGTCACATGCAAATGTGTCGCATCACCCAGCACAGCCTGCCGTTCTCTGGACAGGAGCGTGCATCTGCATGAATTTCAGTTCAGCTACACGCTTATGTCTGGAGAGTGGCAGGCTGGGTGATGCAACTTAATACGTGTGCGAGACACACGCAAGTGTAACACCTGCCACAATCGCAGCATGCTTCAATTTTTTCCTCAGTCCGATTAGGGCTTAGGAAAAACTTGCCAACGTGAGCTGCAGCATTGTCCTACATGGGGCCCGAGTACACTCGGGCGAGTTACCGTATTTTTCGGACCATAAGACGCACTTTTTTTCCCCCAAATGTTGGGGGAAAGTGGGGGGTGCGTCTTATGGTCTGAATGTGGCTGCGGGGAATGTGGGTGCTGCGGTGGAGCGGGTCATCGGGGGCATGAGCAGGCTGTAGCAGCCTGCCGTGACCACGTGGACCCGCTCATTTAATATGCACGCCCATCCCCCGCCCATCATCCCTCAGCGCTGAAGCCGGCGCTGACAGGTGGGCGGGATGATGGGCGGGGGATAAACAGCCGGCTCGCATGATCACCCCTGGCAACTACGGCCTGGAGTGATCATGTGCGGCTGTATTCACTGCTCCCCGCGCGTCATCATCAGCGCGGGGAGCAGTGAATCAGTGAGTGTACAGTACTCACTGTTCCCTGCAGCATCGCTCGTCCTTCCCTCTGTGTCAGCGGCATCTCCTGTATTTGTGCCGGCAGCTGAGTGGAGACAAGCGGCCGCACAGCGATTAAGTCATCGCTGTGCGCACGTGTCCACACGCAGCGGCCGGGACACTGGCACAGACACAGGAGATGATCGCGATCCAGCAGGGTAATGGGGATGGCTCCAATCAGCGGCGCTGCCACTGACACAGACGGAAGGATGAGCGATGCTGCAGGGAGTGAGGTAAAGTGAGGTGAGTATGAACGTTTATTTTTTTTATGTGCCACAGGATGCGGCCATACACCAGGATGGGGGCATATTATGAGCCGGATGGGGGCATATTATGAGCCGGATGGGGGCATATTATGAGCCAGATGGGGGCATATTATGAGCCGGATGGGGGCATATGATGAGCCGGATGGGGGCATATGATGAGCCGGATGGGGGCATATGATGAGCCGGATGGGGGCATATTATGAGCCGGATGGGGGCATATGAGCAGGATGGGGGCATATTATGAGCAGGATGGGGGCATATTATGAGCCGGATGGGGGCATATGATGAGCCGGATGGGGGCATATGATGAGCCGGATGGGGGCATATGATGAGCCGGATGGGGGCATATGATGAGCCGGATGGGGGCATATGATGAGCCGGATGGGGGCATATGATGAGCAGGATGGGGGCATATGATGAGCAGGATGGGGGCATAATATGAGCCGGATGGGGGCATATTATGACCCGGATGGGGGCATATTATGAGCCGGATGGGGGCATATTATGAGCCGGATGGGGGCATATTATGAGCCGGATGGGGGCATATGATGAGCCGGATGGGGGCATATGATGAGCCGGATGGGGGCATATGATGAGCCGGATGGGGGCATATGATGAGCCGGATGGGGGCATATGATGAGCCGGATGGGGGCATATGATGAGCCGGATGGGGGCATATGATGAGCCGGATGGGGGCATATGATGAGCCGGATGGGGGCATATGATGAGCCGGATGGGGGCATATGATGAGCCGGATGGGGGCATATGATGAGCCGGATGGGGGCATATGATGAGCCGGATGGGGGCATATGATGAGCCGGATGGGGGCATATGATGAGCCGGATGGGGGCATATGATGAGCCGGATGGGGGCATATGATGAGGATGGGGCCATATGCCATGATGGGTTATATAGCAGGATGCGGCCACATGCCAGTATATAGCAGGATGCGGCCATATGGCAGGATTACGGTGTATAGCGGATGAGGGACATATACTGTATATACCAGGCAGGGAGGATCATTACCAGGATGCGGCACCTTAGTAGAGAATTTGGGGACATTACCCCCATAACAGTGTCAGCAGCAGATCCTCGCCCCATGACAGTGTGTCATGACCACATTTTTTGCTTAAAATTTTATTTTCCTATTTTCCTCCTCTAAAACCAGGGTGCGTCTTATAGTCCGGTGCGTCTTATAGTCCGAAAAATACGGTATACATCAGTATGACTCTACCCATACGGTAAAAATGAATAAAAAATTGGGGTATGGTCCCCTCCCATATTATGATACCAGCACAGATAAAGCTCACGGCTGCAGGCTGAAGCCCCAGCCCTGCGCTAATCTTGGCTGTGTATCAAAATAAAAAGGAACCGCATGCAGTTTGGTTTTTTTTTCCAATTACTTAAATAAACAAAAAAAAAAAAGTGTGGTTCCCCACATACCTAGCCAAGATGAAGCCCGTCAGCTGGGGTTTGGTATTCTCGGACTGGGGAGGGCCATGGTTATTGGCCGCCCCCACAACCTAAAAATAGCAAGCTCCATCTGCCCAGGATTGTTGCATCCATTAGATGTGACAAGCCTGGCGCTTGACCCTGCTCTACCCGTTGCCCTGGTGTGGTGGCAATGTGGGTAATGAGGTGTTAATAACAGCCCACAGCTGCTACTAAGCCATACATTAGTGATGACAGGTGTCTGAGACCCCCCATCACTAATCTGTAAATGAAAGTAAATAAACACAGACACCAAAAATCTTTTATTTGGAATAAAATACAAAAAACACCCTCTGTCACCACTTCATTAACCCCCTAAATGCCCCTGCAGGTCTAATGTAATCCACTCTAGGGTCCACGGTGATTCCAGTTCTGCTACATCTCAGTCACAGCGAGCGGCCATAGAGCATGACTGCTCGCTATGAGCTCCAGGGAGCGAATGAATGAGCTGCGATGAGAGATTGCAGTCAGATGCGGTCACACAGGCTGGGGGCGCGTCTGACTGCAACCAATTACAGAGACCAGGCAGGCCGGCCGGCAATCGAGGAAAGCAGTGCATATGTATGAGCAACGATGAGAGGCGAGAATATGGTCGGCGCTATGCATGACCTCACCAGTGTCATCCTCATACCCGACCATAATCTCGTGCCTGCGCATTTAGCTCACCGGCGCGAGTGAGAGCAGCTATGTTTTCTGCTCTGCCCGCAATATGGTAGAGCGAAATGCGCCTGCGCAAGCACACAGAACTGCACAGGCACGAGATTTGAAAAATGCAACGAGGATGACTACGGCAGCGTCATCAAGTCAATCAAGAAAGGAGGACGGCGATCAGTGGCAAGAGGGGGGGACAGAATCAGAAAATTAGCCCGCCCATCTAGCCAACACAGGTAATTAACATACCTAACGGCCAGGTTTTCTAAAGTTATTTTTGGGGTCTGGAAGGGGAGTCAGGGCCAAGGTGCACCTTCATAGAATGCAGCCCAGGAGCTGCAGAAGGTGATTCTTTTAGTTTAATAGGGAAAAAATCTGGTGACAGGTTCCCTTTAAGTGCTTGCTTTATTTTTATTTTCTTTATTTTTCCTTTTTTTTTTGTAATTTCTCGAGTGCCGGATCCAGATCAAGCACCCAGAATCCCGGGCAACTTTGAAACAGACTTTTACAGTTTAGGTCCGCCCCCATCACTAAAAGTAACAAAATAATAATTTCATTACTTGAAATTGGTTGAAAAACGTAGAAGTAAAGTGACGGTACCTTTCAGTTGAGGAGTATTTTCGAATTTGTCCTTTGATAAACTCAATAGTAAAGAGCTGGGGGTTTTCTGGGTCATACACAAGTGCAAAAATCTAGGGTAACAAAAACACAATTATTTTATTGTAAATAATTTAAACAGGATTTTCTTTACTTCTGACAAGTCCAACCTCAGAGCTTTGCTGCCAAGAACAAGGGGCTCCTCACATTCAATATAAATATAACATACAAGAAAAGCCAAGAGACAGTGATTGGCTGCTGCATCTCCTTGGACGATCAGCTATGCAAACACAAGGTAACCTTTTAGAGACTTAGGGCCTATGCGCATATTGCGGTTTTGCCATTTTTTTCTGCGCAGTTCGAGGATAGTGTCAGGCAGGGTGGGGGGAAATGGTGTCAGGCAGGGTGGGGGGGAATGGTGTCAGGCAGGGTGGGGGGAAATGGTGTCAGGCAGGGTGGGGGGAAATGGTGTCAGGCAGGGTGGGGGGGAAATGGTGTCAGGCAGGGTGGGGGGAAATGGTGTCAGGCAGGGTGGGGGGAAATGGTGTCAGGCAGGGTGGGGGGAAATGGTGTCAGGCAGGGTGGGGGGAAATGGTGTCAGGCAGGGTGGGGGGAAATGGTGTCAGGCAGGGTGGGGGGAAATGGTGTCAGGCAGGGTGGGGGGGAATGGTGTCAGGCAGGGTGGGGGGGAATGGTGTCAGGCAGGGTGGGGGGGAATGGTGTCAGGCAGGGTGGGGGGGAAATGGTGTCAGGCAGGGTGGGGGGAAATGGTGTCAGGCAGGGTGGGGGGAAATGGTGTCAGGCAGGGTGGGGGGAAATGGTGTCAGGCAGGGTGGGGGGAAATGGTGTCAGGCAGGGTGGGGGGGAAATGGTGTCAGGCAGGGTGGGGGGGAAATGGTGTCAGGCAGGGTGGGGGGGAATGGTGTCAGGCAAGGTGGGGGGGAATGGTGTCAGGCAAGGTGGGGGGGAATGGTGTCAGGCAAGGTGGGGGGGAATGGTGTCAGGCAAGGTGGGGGGGAATGGTGTCAGGCAAGGTGGGGGGGATGGTGTCAGGTAAGGTGGGGGGGATGGTGTCAGGCAAGGTGGGGGGGAATGGTGTCAGGCAAGGTGGGGGGGATGGTGTCAGGCAAGGTGGGGGGGATGGTGTCAGGCAAGGTGGGGGGGGATGGTGTCAGGCAAGGTGGGGGGATGGTGTCAGGCAAGGTGGGGGGATGGTGTCAGGCAAGGTGGGGGGGATGGTGTCAGGCAAGGTGGGGGGGGATGGTGTCAGGCAAGGTGGGGGGGATGGTGTCAGGCAAGGTGGGGAGGATGTCAAGCAGGGTGGGGGGATATGTCAAGCAGGGTGGGGGGGAATATGTCAAACAGGGTGGGGGGGAATGTTATTCAGGGTGTGGGGAAAAAAAAAAAAAAGTGTCAGGCAGGGTGGGGGAAAGTTATTTTGAGCACAGTAGGAAAAAGTGTCATTACGAACAAAGCTCTGGATAGAAGAATATAAGAATATATTCAATCATTGCCTTTAATTTAGAGCATTTCTGAAAACTATGAACAAAGGGCTAAGGGGTGATGACCGACAGTGCATTTTCTGATTTAAGTCTTAGAGAATCTGTAGAAGTACAAATCCTAACTCACCTCTCCGAGTGGTTTCAGTGTTACAATGTTGTAGGTTGCTGGGTCCCGTTCCACTAAACAAGTTTCAGTAAGTGCTAATAATCTCTTCACTGGCTCCTAAAAATAACCCAGAATTCAATTATTGCCTTTCCACAACTTCCTCCTAATACAATTCTAGAACACAAGACTTTCTGGAATAATAATACTCGGTTATTACCCTGAAATACCTGTTACGTCTACAAAGTCAAAAGCAAAGTATGTTAAAATGCCATGTTCAAGAAACAGAGCGCAGCCAAAAAAACCCTTCCAAACAGAAATGAATGACACAGGTGAGCTGAATCAAATGCACATATAAACAAAGAGAAGTGGATACACTCAATAACTAAAAAAATACAAAAAATATGGTAAAAGGTTGTACATGTACAAGATATTGGGACTCAGAAGAAAGTGTGATTAGGAGGACATGACTTAAAGGGTTATTTCACTACTTTTGTATTTTGATTCATCTTTAGGGTAGATTACGAATGCCAGATTGGTGGGCATTCTAGATGTTGGAAAAAACGTAGAAAAAAATGACGAAAGGAAACAAGAGACAAAAGAGTGGTCAAGTCTATTCGTATACATGATTTTTGTATGAATCTTAAAAGGTGTTATCCAACAAGGAAACATTCATATTCTGAAAACAATCCTCAGCCGCTCGGCTTCCAGTGCTTTTTGGGTCTCTTGATGGCCCCAACAAGAACACGTCATCCCTGCAGTCAATCACTGGCTGCATAGGGTTGCCGCAATGATCAGTCATTGACTGCAGTGGTCATAAGTCATTGTTGGACTATCGCTACAGCTGAACGTATGGACTGGTGAAAATCCCAGGAAGTATCCGAAAGAAAGTGGTAAAGGATTAGTAAGGTGACTTTTTTATTTTATAACATTTAAAAGTAATTTTCCCAATATTTTTTCATAGCTGGAAAACCCATACAAAAAACACAATTTAGCTTGCGGTTGCAAAATCTTTGCGTCCTACAGGAAGTTGTCTTACAATACCATACATGAAGGGAACTTGACTGATCTAACAGATACATTTCACAGTTTTATTTGCAATATGAGTCTGCAGAGCATTCTCACAGTTCCTATGGGAACATAACGGAGCACTGTACAGACTCCCTCTCCTGCCATGCAAACGTATAGGATGCAATGTGAAGACTCCCCAACTCCATTTACGCCTGTCACAGAGGCCTGCAGGTCCGCTTTTGCAGAGCTCTCCTATATCTTTACAATATATGTGAGTGTTAGTGATGGGTTGTTCAGGAATGATCCAATACAAAGAAGAAGACCCCTGCTGTGAATAACAGGCGCCGATACCCCATAGAGCCAATAAATTATCTTAAAGGCTCTCACTGGGTGTAAAATTCTGCTGTTTGATGGACAAAACCCCACCCATCCAAACCAAACCCCCTCCACTCAATTTAATTGGCTGCCTGAAAGCGGGCAGGACATCAGCCGTGGGTGGGTCGGGGTTTATATTCTATAATGGGATTTTCACATTATACAGAATGTGTTTTTTGCGTGTGGCCTGACTACAGAGCCGGAACAATGCGCAGGAGGACCATCCATGTCCACATACTTTACGGCGGCCCATTCATTTTCAGTTTACTATTGTAAGGTTTATCATCCGCACATCTTGCTGTCAGATGACTACCCGTTTCAGCAGTCAGACCAGTGGCAATGAGCTGGAGAACAGAGAAGACACATTTTCAAAGGGTTTGTCCAGTTGTAATAAGCACATAATCTTACCGAATGCCTTGGCGTGATCTTCTGAACAATAAATTCTGCTAATGAGGTGATAGATTCGTCATTGCTATATTTGCCCAAACGAAGGTTCAAAAAGTGCTCAAATTCTATAGGATCTTTTCTTGTCCTCAAGGAAATTCCTATGTAGTTGCCAGCATGCTCTATGGCACTTTTAATTATTTCATCTCTTTGCTCTGTTGCAAATAAATGCTGAAAAGCAAACACATTAAATATCATGGCAGGGTCATTGGCATTTCCATTGCAAAAACTCAAAGTGCCTGTATATTACTCTGGTGCCTACATTTTCATTAATGACTTTAAACAAATTTTCCAGACATACCATAATGTAAAAGTAGTGGACAACCTCTGTGATAGCTTATCCTTAGGATAGGTCATCAATGTGTGATTGGCTAGGGTCCTACACCCTGGGCCTCCGCCATTCAGCTGTTCTTGGTACTGGTGGCGGCAGCCAGAATGCTCAGTTCCAGAGCTGCCCCATCGTCTGATAACGACCGCCTCCGGGAACTGCACATCCACCTCCTATTGATCTGAGGGGGGGACGGCTGAGCAGTACTCTGTCGCACATGCCATCAGTTGAATAGATAGCTCTGGAACTGAGCATTTTCAGCTGCCTTCTGACGCCACCGAGAACAGCTGATCGGCGGGGGTATGGGGTGTCGGATCCCGGCCGACCAGAAAATGATGACCAATCCTAAGGATAGGCCATCATTGTAAACGTAGTGGACAACCTCTTAAAATACCAATATAGGTTTACCTGCATATTGTATAACAGAGTGACATCTGCAGCAAAATACAAGGCCTGCTATTTATTTATAATCTAAACAGCCAATGAAAGGGTTTGTATCAATCATGATGCAGAGTTGTCAAGACATGTATATTGATGTCTATGGGACCCAAAAAGTGATTCAGAGGGTTAGTCTCAATATACTAAATGGTCAGCTGTTTGGAAAGTGTTCCGTGTGTTAACATAAGGGCTCTACCCTTTAATTACTACTAACTGCAGTTTCATAAATAAGGAACCTGGTACAGATGGCCAATAGACCACATTACTAATAAATTACATCACTTGGAGCCCTAGGGCTGTAAGAAGTCTAGTGTCCTTATTGATGAAATGCAGCTCTAGGGGGTATAAAAGCTAGACAAAGAACAGTTGAGCAGGGTAGAGTAGGAAAACGGATTTTAGAAATGTATCTGAACCTGCTATATAGAAAAAGGCATCCCCAGATATGAAGGCCTAATATAATAAATGGTCTTGTAGGTAGCAGTTGATAATATTTTATATACTGTACATCTTTTAATCTCTTATACATTTTGATATTAATAGTATAAGGTATATGTTACTGATCGCTCAAGGTATAACCCCCCCTATTGGCACACTGGAGTGCAGTAATCTGGCTCTGCAGAGCCCCATTGGATTTGAGCGGAGGTGCGTATGCTCGGCCTCTGCTCCAGCCCTTGGCTGTAGACCTGCCAGAAATAGCCGAAATCATTTACCATAGGTAGGTCATAAATTAAAATTTTGTGAATGAGACTTTAAAGGGAATCAGTAAGCAGGTTTTTGTTATTTAAAGGGTTGTTCACTATTTGAACAACTCCTTCTCATTTCAGATATCGCCTCCATAAAAATTAAGCCTATAGTCACCTCCAGTGTCGGCACGGTTCCATTGATGTCGGAACTCGCGTCCCTGGGGTTAGGTGACGTTGTTATGACACGCGAATCACGGAGATTCAACCACTGTTCAAGTATTTCTGGGCCTAACTGTAAATGTCAGTTCTTCATTAGTGTGATACTTAACTGTTATTCATTTCGTTCAGTGTTGGCTACTTGGTGATAAGCTACAATAGACAGCTTTATCAGCGACTCCTATATTATCAAATTTAAAATAGCTTTATTGACAGGACCATGTACATATTGGCATTGCCAAATCAAGTGGTAAAAATGGTGATAGCGGCTTGTCTAAGGTGGTGGGTAGAGGCTCCTCCAGGGTGGGGTATCTAGAGTGTCCAATGGAGCTTGAAAACTATATTATAATTAGCTATGGCGACTTCTTTGTTTCTACCCATACTTCATGAAAAATGAACCAGTAAAAGGACACACATTAAAAATGGAACTGTACCTTCAACAAACTTAGCATAAATCAATAGTACAGGTGAATATAAAACTCCAATATATCTTATCAGAGAAATCTGCTTCTTAACATACTTCTCAGACACTTCTTCCCCTCACCCTGCCTCCTAAACTTGTCAGGGGATAAATAAGGAGCAAGGAGAGAAAACAAGCAAAGAAAAATAAGGAGCAAGGAGAGGAAACAGGCAAAGGGAGAAATAAGGAGCAATTAGAGGAAACAGGCAAAGGAAGAAATAACTAGCAAGGAGAGGAAAAAGGCAAAGAGAGAAATAAGGAGCAATTAGAGGAAACAGGCAAAGGAAGAAATAAGGAGCAAGGAGAGGAAAAAGGCAAAGGGAGAAATAAGGAGCAATTAGAGGAAACAGGCAAAGAGAGAAATAGAACTAGCATGCGAAGCTTTCCAGCACCTTTTATCTCAACCCAGCTGAGGACTGCTGTATAACTCTCACTATGCTGGTGCAGCATGTTTCATTATACTAAAGAAATTGAATGAAGAGCAATAATCCTCTCAGTGCGTTGTGCTGTGTATGGGAGGAATCAGTGTCTAGTCTCCTCTTCCCCCAGCTCCCAGTGAATTGCAAATTAGAGACTGAGTATGCAGAGGAAAAAAACTGGTAAAAAATGTGTACAAGTTATGTAATGGCCAGATATAGTGTTATTTCTCAACTATACCCACAGCACAGCTCATTCTGGAGAGTTACTTGAAAGTACAGGTATCCTTTAACGTCTATGGACATTAAAGCTAGGGTGACTATTTAATGTTTAAGGGGCCCTCCAGCTCTTAACGAATAGCCAAAAATGACCATCAAACAAGCAGCAACTTACCAATCGACTAAAACCTCCATACAAGATGCAGAACCCTCCTTGGTAATCGGACAGTTCTGCAAAACCTTCAATATTCCGATAGTCATAAGAGCAGAGGACACGATTGTTTGTTGGGTCAATCTGGTCTATTCCCCCCGGAGTCACTTCCAGAGTGACTAACTTTCTAGCATCACTCCAATGATGCTTGTAGCAGTTGTATCTCTATAATAAAACCGGGGAAAAAAATCAAAGCAAAATACTGAAATGAAATATACTATAGAAGAAAGTCACTGTACCCTAAAGTAGAGCACACTTATTTTTTTATACTGACCATTCATTGCTTGTTTACATGAATATGTATCACAAGGCATCCATTAATTCCATATGTAATATATATTGGATAAATAAGTGCAATCTGAATATTTAGGAATTCATAGCACAATTCAGCTTCTATTTTATTATAATTATATAATATATCTATATATAATTTTTTATTATTTTTTTTCACAAAGGAAGTACAGATTAGAGGCTCTACTCCCTCCCTGTCTGGCAAATAGTGACTGGTTGCGGATAGTGTCAAGATTTTTCATGCTGGATAAGGCTATGTGCGCACTAGGCGATTTTTAACCGCGTTTTTGCGTTGCGTTTTTGGTCTCAAAAGTGGTTAACTTTGCTTCCACAGCAAAGTCTATGACTTTTCATTTTTGCTGTCTGCACACAGCTTCTTTTTAAAGCTGCGTTTTTGAAGTGAAAAAAAAAAAAGAAATTAACATGTCAATTCTTTTCTGTGTTTTTCCACCCATCCAATGCATTGAAAAAACGCAGCAAAATGCAGTAAAAAATGCAGCGAAACGCAATCAAAAACGCAACATTTTTACCTCTGCATTTTTGCCACGATTACGTTTGTGCTTTTTTAGCGGCCAGAAACGTAGCGTTTTTGATGCCACAAAAAATGGTTAGGTGCATGGTTAGACGCTGCGATTTTGGCCACAAAAACGCAAAAAAGCGCACCAGCGGCAAAAAACGCATGCATTTTTATTGCGTTTCGGTATGTTTTTGATCATGGTTTTTGCAATGCATTGCATGGGTGAAAAACGTAGTAAAACGCAGGAAAGAATTGACATGTCCATTTTTTTATCTAAAAAACGCAGCTTAAAAAAAAAAAAAGGTTGTGTGCGGGCAGCAAAAATGAAAAGTCATAGGCTTTGCTGGGGACGCAAAGACATGCAGTTTGGAGCCCAGAAGCGCACAAAAACGCACCCGAAAAACGCTCCGTGCGCACATAGCCTAAGACTGCCTTTCACGGCCATGAGCAGGTGTCCCGGTGTATGAACTCCAGTCAAATATTTATCATTATCCAGTGTATACATAAAACACACTTCTAGCTGGAACACTCCTTTAATGCACTTTGATCATATAATTATATTCCCCACTGAAATGTGACAAATCACATACCACCAGAGGTGCAATAGTATTTAACTACTTTTCTAGATTTAAATTTGCAGTTACTATTTTTATTGGCCCTGATAATATTTTAATATGTCCGTTGCTCGCACCTTACACCTCGATATGCCACAAACCATTAATCTTCTTCAATAATATTTCCAATTAGTTGAAAATCACTGGTATAAAAGTCTACTATGACATACATAACTATTAGTTATTGCGTTTGTGGCTATTTATGGTATACTTGCCCTTCCAGTAATCTTCCCTTCAGCAAAGTCTGTTCTGAAACGCTATTGAAAAGAAAAAAAAAAAAAAATAATTAAAACATGAGAACACAATATACAAAATTTACAAAACAGCATAAATCTGAGAAAACAAGCAAAATAAAAAAAAAAAAAAACAAAAAAAAAAAACCACACAACCTGGAATGCAAAGCATAAAACTACTCAAAACACACAGATATTCCCGAACACACGGTAAATAGTTGCCCCCCCACACAAGAAAGGCCCGTTCAGTGCCGTCTTACCAGGGCTTCAGTCAGAAGTTCTGTTCTGTGCTCTGTAGAAAACTTTAATGTTTCAGATTTCTTCCCACTGCCCTTCCGAAATGTGAGGGCAAATTCTGATCCTTGCCCTTTACCCACAGGACTGATGCCACAAATGTCTCCATAAGGCCACTGAGACAGAAAGACCAGAATCAGCATTGGAATTCTTTTTACTATATTTTGCTATAGTTATTAAGTAATGTGTTATTTTTGTACTACCACAATCAAATCCATTTTAACCCTCTACTGGTGAGGTGGGGTTGGCCACACCCCATGGAAATGTTGTTCAGCTGGCATTCATTGGAAAATGCTGGTATGAATCATCAATGTGTTACATTTTCCGATACTTGTGGATTTCAAAAATTTGGTATACGCATGTGTAATCAATCGCCAATAAGAAAACGATTTAAACAAATGTGATATTTGCATTTTCTGTAAAAATTAGAGATTTATAAACACTGGGGTATAGGAAGCCCCACATCACCAGTTGCGTGACAAAAATCTCACCTCACCAGTTGAGGGTTAAGGCAAATACCAATGTTATAGGAATGCTATTTTCTTATGAATTATCAGTATAATTAGTTAGACTAGGCTCACACTTGTGTACTCTGTATGAGGAACTGAATAATGGAGCTCTTGGCATTGATGGATCCCCTACATGATGGACCCCACTGAAAGGATGGAGGCGAGTGGGGCCAGCGATTCATGCTGTGTTGCATCCATTATCACCTGTCCCATGTATTTCCTACCATTCTAGAAGGTGTAGAGTTGCTTGCATGATTGGCAACGCGCACCTGCCCTTTTCTAAGTTATTAGTATACATGATGCCCCTGACCCCGTTCACCTCCTGACATGGAAATGAGCAAAGCTTGAATAATCCAAATTGACCACAATTTGTTGGGCTTACATTTAGGAGGACATCATTTTACCAGATAAAATTGTGCGCGATGCTGCGCTCGATGTCCTGGTGAAACTTACAAGAATTGGGACGGAGCTTTCAAACACAAAATGTGAACCTTAATGTCATAAATTGGACTTTTTTGTAGAATGAGTGCTTTTCCTTAAGTAATATAATGACTGTGTATTATTATTACGATTATACAAGGGGCTCTGTTGGACAATGATTTTATAAAAATAACAATAGGTTCATCCAACTTAAAGAGAATCTTAACTTTTTGGAATCCTGCCATTTCTTAAGTAATTAACGTGTTGCTGATTAATTTCTTACTAGATCATTCTTCTAACACAAGGCCCCAAATCCCCCCACAGAAATAAAGATTTAGAGGTATTCTCATGTTATGTAATTGGCATAGATAGAGATATTTGAGCCAGGGTCCCGGGTATACAGAGATTACCTTGCCGTTGGTTACCGGGCTCACATGCATTGGCCAATAGATAAGCTAAATATCTTTTTTTTTTTTTTTTTAAATATTCCTATAGGAGTAATGCATTGCCAGAGTTCCCTTATTCATTGTTAGCATTTTAGAGTGCAGCTGTGTTTTGTAGTTATAATGTGTTTTCAGCTGGCACCTGTTTACACCTGTTGGATGTGCGGGTCAGTCTTTTTGATATACAGTTAGGTCCAGAAATATTTGGACAGTGACACAAGTTTTGTTATTTTAGCTGTTTACAAAAACAAGTTTAGAAATACAATTATATATATAATATGGGCTGAAAGTGCACACTCCCAGCTGCAATATGAGAGTTTTCACATCCAAATCGGAGAAAGGGTTTAGGAATCATAGCTCTGTAATGCATAGCCTCATCTTTTTCAAGGGACCAAAAGTAATTGGACAAGGGACTCTAAGGGCTGCAATTAACTCTGAAGGCGTCTCCCTCGTTAACCTGTAATCAATGAAGTAGTTAAAAGGTCTGGGGTTGATTACAGGTGTGTGGTTTTGCATTTGGAAGCTGTTGCTGTGACCAGACAACATGCGGTCTAAGGAACTCTCAATTGAAGTGAAGCAGAACATCCTGAGGCTGAAAAAAAAGAAAAAATCCATCAGAGAGATAGCAGACATGCTTGGAGTAGCAAAATCAACAGTCGGGTACATTCTGAGAAAAAAGGAATTGACTGGTGAGCTTGGGAACTCAAAAAGGCCTGGGCGTCCACGGATGACAACAGTGGTGGATGATCACCGCATACTTTCTTTGGTGAAGAAGAACCCGTTCACAACATCAACTGAAGTCCAGAACACTCTCAGTGAAGTAGGTGTATCTGTCTCTAAGTCAACAGTAAAGAGAAGACTCCATGAAAGTAAATACAAAGGGTTCACATCTAGATGCAAACCATTCATCAATTCCAAAAATAGACAGGCCAGAGTTAAATTTGCTGAAAAACACCTCATGAAGCCAGCTCAGTTTTGGAAAAGTATTCTATGGACAGATGAGACAAAGATCAACCTGTACCAGAATGATGGGAAGAAAAAAGTTTGGAGAAGAAAGGGAACGGCACATGATCCAAGGCACACCACATCCTCTGTAAAACATGGTGGAGGCAACATGATGGCATGGGCATGCATGGCTTTCAATGGCACTGGGTCACTTGTGTTTATTGATGACATAACAGCAGACAAGAGTAGCCGGATGAATTCTGAAGTGTACCGGGATATACTTTCAGCCCAGATTCAGCCAAATGCCGCAAATTTGATCGGACGGCGCTTCATAGTACAGATGGACAATGACCCCAATCATACAGCCAAAGCTACCCAGGAGTTCATGAGTGCAAAAAAGTGGAACATTCTGCAATGGCCAAGTCAATCACCAGATCTTAACCCAATTGAGCATGCATTTCACTTGCTCAAATACAGACTTAAGACGGAAAGACCCACAAACAAGCAAGACCCGAAGGCTGCGGCTGTAAAGGCCTGGCAAAGCATTAAGAAGGAGGAAACCCAGCGTTTGGTGATGTCCATGGGTTCCAGACTTAAGGCAGTGATTGCCTCCAAAGGATTCGCAACTAAATATTGAAAATAAAAATATTTTGTTTGGGTTTGGTTTATTTGTCCAATTACTTTTGACCTCTTAAAATGTGGAGTGTTTGTAAAGAAATGTGTACAATTCCTACAATTTCTATCAGATATTTTTGTTCAAACCTTCAAATTAAACGTTACAATCTGCACTTGAATTCTGTTGTAGAGGTTTCATTTCAAATCCAATGTGGTGGCATGCAGAGCCCAACTCGCGAAAATTGTGTCACTGTCCAAATATTTCTGGACCTAACTGTATATGTAATTGGTGTAGTTAGATTGCAAACTTGTTTATTTTCATGCTATCAACTTGTTTTTCTATCTGCTGTGAATGTTTTTATCTTATATAAATGTACAGCTTGTTGCCATAGATCGACCACCAAAGACTGGCAGAGTAAGCACAGCAATTAGACACCAAGGTAAGGAGTTAACTCCTGAGATACCAGCCACCGCTCTCTAGCCCTTTTGTTTGCAAACAGCAGTTAGTTGCTCACCTCCTGCCCTGTCAGCTCCTAGCCTAATATAAGTCCTGTAAAATCACAAGTCCCTTGCCCCGACTATCTTTACCAGAGCACAGCATTTTTGAGAGCAGTTCTATTCATTGCTTTCTAGAGCTGTGCATTTGTGTAAGCGGCCCCATTATCTATACATGCAAATATAACCTACAGTGCAGACGTCAGAACAAGCACTGACAGGACATTCATGTGTCACAGTAGCAGGACAAAGCTCAGCAGTAGCACAAAGCTACTGATCCAGAACTGTAAACTCAAGGAAGAGTCCCCACAAAGGCGTGAAGAGACTGGGGAGCTATGTGCTGCTCAAGACACAACTTGTGAATCACCCTTTAAATAAATATTTAAATTATAATTCAAAAATTTAACTTTACCTGGCACTAAGGGGAGTTGATGGCAAAAGAAAAAAGAAAAAAAAAAGGAACAGCTGAAGCCGAGAATATCAATTTTTATTTATTTTCTTTACATGGAACCATATGGATACTCTGGTCAGAGGAATAGACTTCAAAAAATATATATAATATATATGCACAAATTTCATGTTTAAATACCTGATTTGTAACTTCAAGGGTGTTGGGATTGTATGTTGTTATGGCGTGGGTTCCCACAGAAAATACTCTTTTATATCTGTTTAAAAAAAATATGACATGCCATTACAGAGGTACAGTTAACAGATCTAAGAAGAATAACAATAATGAAGATTACCAACTTTTACAAAACCAAAGTAAGCAATGCATGGGAGGAATTCATTAGACTACTTACGTTAGTCTTTTGGTGTACAAATGTCACAAATTGAAATGCATATATGTGCTAAAATCTGCCACCTTCTCATTTTCTTGCCTCATGTCAAAAGCATTGCGAAAAGCAAGCAGATTTAGGTGGGGATGCCTGGACAACAGTCAACCCAACAGATTTATTAACATTCCCACGAGAAATAAAAGACTTTAAGGCCCTGTGAGCACGAAAAAATTGAATTTTCTTAAGAAAATTCTGCACCCTCTGAAAGATTACCACACCGGCGGAAAAAAAACGCAGCAAAAGGGACCCAAGAACCGCATGTGGCTTTACAGCGGTTTTTCTGCAAGTTGGTACCTGTGTTTTTTATGCCTACAATGCAATAAAGTACGTTTAGAAATATATATATATATATATATATATATATATATATATATATATATATATATATATATATATATATATATATATATATATATATATATATATATATATATATGTGCTGTCATTTCCTTCTTTTTAGATAGATAAGAAGGGAATTTTGTTCACTTACCGTAAATTCCTTTTCTTCTAGCTCCTATTGGGAGACCCAGACAATTGTGTGTATAGCGTCTGCCTCCGGAGGCCACACAAAGTATTACACTTTAAAAAGTGTAACCCCTCCCCTCTGCCTATACACCCTCCCGTGCATCACGGGCTCCTCAGTTTTGGTGCAAAAGCAGGAAGGAGGAAACTTATAAATTGGTCTAAGGTAAATTCTATCCGAAGGATGTTCGGAGAACTGAAAACCATGAACCAAAAGAACAATTCAACATGAACATCATGTGTACACAAAAGAACAACCAGCCCGAAGGGCACAGGGGGAGGTGCTGGGTCTCCCAATAGGAGCTAGAAGAAAAGGAATTTACGGTAAACAAAATTCCCTTCTTCTTTGTCGCTCCATTGGGAGACCCAGACAATTGGGACGTCCAAAAGTAGTCCCTGGGTGAATAAAAGAATACCTCAATAAAAAGAGCCGAAACAGCCCCCTCTTACAGGTGGGCGACCGCCGCCTGAAGGACTCGCCTACCTAGACTGGCGTCTGCCGAAGCATAGGTATGCACCTGATAGTGTTTCGTGAAAGTGTGCAGACTAGACCAGGTAGCTGCCTGACACACCTGCTGAGCCGTAGCCCGATGCCGCAATGCCCAGGACGCACCCACGGCTCTGGTAGAATGGGCTTTCAGCCCCGAAGGAAGCGGAAGCCCAGAAGAACGGTAGGCTTCAAGAATCGGTTCCTTGATCCACCGAGCCAAGGTTGACTTGGAAGCCTGCGAACCCTTACGCTGGCCAGCGACAAGGACAAAGAGCGCATCTGAACGGCGCAGGGGCGCCATGCGAGACACGTAGAACCGGAGTGGCCTCACTAGATCTAATGAGTGCAAATCCTTTTCACATTGGTGAATTGGATTAGGGCAAAATGAAGGTAAGGAGATATCCTGATTGAGATGAAAAGGAGATACCACCTTAGGGAGAAATTCCGGGACAGGACGCAGAACCACCTTATCTTGGTGAAAAACCAGGAAGGGGGCTTTGCATGACAGCGCTGCAAGCTCAGACACTCTACGGAGTGATGTAACTGCCACTAGAAATGCCACCTTCTGCGAAAGACGTGATAAAGAGACATCCCGCAGCGGCTCGAAAGGTGGTTTCTGAAGAGCCGTTAGCACCCTGTTAAGGTCTCAGGGTTCCAGCGGACGCTTGTAAGGTGGGACTATGTGGCAAACTCCCTGCAGGAACGTACGGACCTGCGGAAGCCTGGCCAGGCGCTTTTGTAAAAATACGGAGAGCGCCGATACTTGTCCCTTGAGAGAGCCGAGTGACAAACCCTTGTCCATTCCGGATTGAAGGAATGACAGAAAAGTGGGTAAGGCAAACGGCCAGGGAGTAAAACCATTATCAGAGCACCAGGATAAGAAGATCCGCCAAGATCTGTAATAGATCTTGGCGGACGTTGGTTTCCTGGCCTGTCTCATAGTGGCAATGACATCCTGAGATAATCCTGAAGACGCTAGGAGCCAGGACTCAATGGCCACACAGTCAGGTTGAGGGCCACAGAATTCAGATAGAAAAACGGCCCTTGTGACAGCAAGTCTGGGCGGTCTGGAAGCGCCCATGGTTGACCCACCGTGAGATGCCACAGATCCGGTTACCACGATCGCCTCGGCCAATCTGGAGCGACGAGAACGGCGCGATGACAGTCGGACCTGATCTTGCGTAACACTCTGGGCAGCATCGCCAGAGGAGGAAATACATAAGGCAGTCGAAACTGCGCCCAATCCTGAACTAATGCGTCCGCCGCCAGAGCTCTGTGATCTTGAGACCGGATCATGAATGCCGGGACTTTGTTGTTGTGTCGTGACGCCATGAGATCGACGTCCGGCGTTCCCCAGCGGCGACAGATCTCGCGAAACACGACTGGGTGAAGAGACCATTCCCCCGCGTCCATGCCCTGACGACTGAGAAAATCTGCTTCCCAGTTTTCTACGCCCGGGATGTGAACTGCGGAGATCGTGGAGGCTGTGGCTTCCACCCACTGCAGAATCCGCCTGACTTCCTGGAAGGCATGACGACTGCGCGTGCCGCCCTGGTGGTTGATGTATGCGACGGCAGTGGCGTTGTCCGACTGTATACGGATCTGTCTGCCCTCCAGCCACCGATGGAAAGCCAATAGGGCTAGATACACTGCCCTTATCTCCAGAACATTGATCTGAAGGGAAGACTCTACTGGAGTCCAGGTTCCCTGAGCCCTGTGGTGGAGGAAAACCGCTCCCCACCCTGACAGGCTCGCGTCCGTGGTGACCACAGCCCAGGTTGGGGGTAGGAAGGATTTTCCTTGCGATAGAGAATTGGGAAGGAGCCACCACTGAAGAGACGTTTTGGTTGCAAGGGAAAGAGAGACGTTCCTGTCGAGGGAAGTCGACCTCCTGTCCCATTTGCGGAGAATGTCCCATTGGAGTGGCCGCAGATGGAATTGCGCGAACGGCACTGCCTCCATCGCTGCCACCATCTTTCCCAGGAAGTGCATGAGGCGCCTCAAGGGGTGTGACCGACCCCGAAGAAGAGATTGCACCCCTGCCTGCAGAGAAAGCTGTTTGTCCAGCGGTAGCTTAACTACCGCTGACTGTGTGTGAAACTCCATCCCGAGGTAAGTCAGTGATTGGGTCGGTGTCAACTGGGATTTTGGGAAGTTGATTATCCACCCGAACTGCTGGAGAGTCGCCAGAGCGACTGTAAGGCTGTGTTGACACGCCACCCGAGAAGGTGCCCTGACTAGGAGATCGTCTAAGTAGGGAATCACCGAGTGGCCCTGAGAGTGTAGGACCACCACAACGGATGCCATGACTTTGGTGAACACCCGTGGGGCTGTCGCCAGGCCGAAAGGCAATGCCACGAACTGAAGGTGTTCGTCCCCGATGGCGAAACGCAAGAAGCGTTGATGTTCGGGTGCGATCGGCACATGGAGATAAGCATCCTTGATGTCGATCGATGCTAGGAAGTCTCCTTGTGACATCGAGGCGATGACCGAGCGGAGAGATTCCATCCGAAACCGTCTGGTGCTCACATGTCTGTTGAGTAGCTTGAGGTCCAGAACGGGACGGAATGATCCGTCCTTCTTTGGCACCACGAACAAGTTGGAGTAAAAGCCGCGACCATGTTCCTGAGGGGGAACAGGGATCACAACTTCTTATCCACTGCCTGAAAAAGTGCGTCGGCCCGAGCGGGGGGCGGAGAGGTTCTGAAGAAACGAGTCGGAGGACGAGAGCTGAACTCTATCCTGTAACCGTGAGACAGAATGTCTCTCACCCATCGGTCTTGAACATGTGGCCACCAGGCGTCGCAAAAGCGGGAGAGCCTGCCACCGACCGAGGATGCGGTTCGGGGATGCCGAGAGTCATGAGGAGGCCGCCTTGGAGGCAGTGCCTCCGGCGGCTTTTTGGGGGCGTGACTTAGACCGCCACGCATAGGAGTTCCTCTAGCCTTTCTCCGGCCTGCTGGACGAAGAGGATTGGGTCTTGGCGGAGGGACGAAAGGACCGAAACCTCGATTGTATTTTTCGTTGCTGAGGTCTCTTAGGTTTGGACTGGGGTAAGGAGGAGTCGTTTCCCTTGGATTCCTTAATAATCTCATCCAATCGTTTGCCAAACAATCGGTCGCCAGAAAACGGCAAACCGGTTAAGAACCTCTTGGAGGCCGAGTCTGCCTTCCATTCGCGCAGCCACATGGCCCTGCGGACTGCCACAGAATTAGCGGATGCCACCGCTGTACGGCTAGCAGAGTCTAGGACTGCGTTCATGGCGTAGGAAGAAAAAGCTGACGCTTGAGAAGTCAGAGACGCAACCTGCGGAGCAGAATTACGTGTGACCGCATTAATCTCAGCCAGACAAGCTGAGATAGCTTGGAGTGACCACACGGCTGCAAAGGCCGGGGCAAAAGACACGCCCGTGGCTTCATAGATGGATTTGACCAGGAGCTCTATCTGCCTGTCAGTGGCATCTTTTAGCGATGAACCATCTGCAACCGATACCACAGATCTAGCCGCCAATCTAGAGACTGGAGGATCCACCTTGGGACATTGAGCCCAACCCTTAACTACGTCAGAGGGGAAGGGGTAACATGTGTCAGTAAGGCGCTTAGTAAAGCGCTTGTCCGGAACCGCTCTGGGCTTCTGGACAGCATCTCTGAAGTTAGAGTGATCGAAAAACGCACTCCGTGTACGTTTGGGGAACCGAAACTGGTGTTTCTCCTGCTGAGAAGCCGACTCCTCTACAGGTGGAGGCGGGGGAGATAGATCTAACACCTGGTTGATGGGCGAGATAAGATCATTTACTAAGGCGTCCCCTTCAGGTGTATCAAGATTGAGGGCAACGTCAGGTTCAGAGCCCTGAGCTGCGACGTCCGCCTCGTCCTCCAGAGAGTCCTCAAGCTGGGAACCCGAGCAGCGTGAAGAAGTCGGGGAAGATTCCCAGCGAGCCCGCTTAGCCGGTCTGGGACTGTGGTCCGGGCCGGAGTCCTCCACGTGAGACCTAGGGCCCACCCTGGGAGCGCGCTGCGGCGCGGACCGAGAGGGGCCTGGAGGCGACGATCCAACAGGGACCGGGGCCTGTGTAAGGACCGGTCTGAACTGCAAAGCTTCTAGCAGCTTGGCAGACCATTTGTCCATAGACTGAGCCATGGATTGTGAAAGTGACTCAGAGTTTCTCAGCAAAAGCAGCAAACTCTGTCCCTGCCGCCTGGACAGGGGCAGCAGGGGGGTCTACCTGAGCCGAGGGGCCCACTAGTGACCGAGGCTCCGGCTGAGCAAGCGAAACAGGGGCCGAGCATTGCTCACAGTGAGGGTAGGTGGAACCCGCAGGTAACATAGCCCCACAAGAGGTACAGGTCGCAAAAAAACCCTGTGCCTTAGCACCTTTGCTCCTTGTGGACGACATGCTGTTGTCTCCTAGGAGAGTGATCACTGAGGGTATATGGGAAAGGGTATACAGCCCGACCGAACAGAAATATATATATAAAATACGTATCTATTTCGGCACCCTAGGGGGGACCAGCACCGGGTGACCGGTGTGGCTTACCGACCGCTAAAAAGCGGAGTGTGTGTCCTCCAGATTCCCTGCCTTAGGTCTCCCAGAGCTGCAGAGCTCTTCCCTGATAATCCTCCACCGGCAGAATGCAAAAAAAATGGCTGCCGGAGCTCTCAGGGGAGGAGTGGAACCGTGGGCGGTGCTAGCAAAAGTGCGGGAATCTGGGGTCCCCACAGTGATCAGTGAGGGGGGAGGAAACATACAGGATGCTCCGGCCCTCACATCCGACGTCAGGTCGGAAGTCCCACCCTTACCCCTGACAGGCAGGCCCGGGGGCGGGATTTTTGCTACTAGGCCGCGATGAAGCCGGGGACTAAATTTAAGACCGCGGCCGACAAGCAGGCGCGGAAGTCCGCCGCTCTTCACCAATCAGCAGCTGCTGCAGCGTCCGGGAAGAAGGCGCTCCATGCACAGTCCCCATGGGGACACAGAGTACCTTGGAGATGCAGGGCCCGGTCCCTGAGGATGAATAGACTCCTGTCCGGCAGATTCCCACAGGGGCTGCGGAGGGAGCACGGTCCCAGTGAATGGATGACCGGTCAGGATCCCACTTCTCCCAGAGCCGCTAAGGGATGGTGAAGGAAAAATGGCATGAGGCTCCGGCCTTTGTACCCGCAATGGGTACCTCAACCTTAACAGCACCTCCGACAAAGTGGGGTGAGAAGGGAACATGCCGGGGGCCCCGAGGGGGCCCTCTTTTCTTCCAACCGATATAACTAATTGAGAATGCATGAGTGGATGTGTGCCTCCTTCCACACAAAGCATAAAACTGAGGAGCCTGTGATGCACGGGAGGGTGTATAGGCAGAGGGGAGGGGTTACACTTTTAAAGTGTAATACTTTGTGTGGCCTCCGGAGGCAGAAGCTATACACCCAATTGTCTGGGTCTCCCAATGGAGCGACAAAGAAATAATGGATGGATGGATAATAGATAGATAGAGGAATGGATAGATAGATAACGGATAGGTAGATAAATGGATGGATAGATAGAGTGATAGATAGATAGAGGGTTATAGATGGATGGATGGATGGATAGGTAGAAAGATGAGAGAGAGATATAGATATAGATAGAGGATGGCTAGATACATAGATGATGGATAGGTTTATAGATGTTACAGCTTTTATTTCTGATGTATGTGTTTCCCCCCCCCCCCCCAACAGTATGTGTGACAGAGCAGTGACCCTGCGGGACCTTGGATCCAAGTTCTCGCAGGGTCACTGCCGGTCGGTGACATCACTCTATTACCGCTTGTGAGGCCTTGAAGTTCTCGTGAGCTGTAATGTGTTGACATCACCGACAATGAGAAATGTGCTAGAGTTACCCCTGCAGTTTCGTTCACGGAATGAGGCTACATTGAGTACTATGTCTCAGACACCGCTGGATCATTGTACAACCGTCGTGGGACCTCGTGTGGATTACGCTGGACCTGGAGGGTTGTTTGGGGATTTTAATAAAGTTGTGAAAGAGGGGGATTTTTTGTGTTTTACTTCAAATAAAGGATTTTTCGGTGTGTGTGTTTATTTACTGTCACTTACAGTTTAGTGATGGTGTGTCACAGACTATGCCATTACTAATCTTGGACTTAGTGGCAGCTATGGGCTGCCATTAACTCCTTATTACCCCGATTGCCACCGCATCACGGCAATCGGGAAGAGTCAGTAACACGCTGGGACTGTCCCATCTAATGGATGCGACATTCTCGGGGCAGCGGCGGGCTGATATTCTTGGCTGCGGGATGGGGCATTAACCATGGCCCTCGCCCTCCCCAGCCTGAGAATAACGAGCCGCCACTGTGTGCTTACCTTGGCTGGACGATTAAAATGTTTTTTTTGTTTTTGCTTTTTATTTTTAATATCTACGTTTCTAATTTCTGTGTGTCTGTGCATTATACTGTATATGTCTGTGTGTGAGTATGATATGTGTGTGTTTACTCTCTGCTGTATTTCCACTTCCTCTCCTAGTGACATCACTTCCCTGCAAAACGCAGGGTAGTGATGATCACTATGTCCCGAAAAACGCGAAATACCGCAATGAAAAGCACATAATTTGCTACCTGCATTATTCCCTGCGGTATTTCATGATTGCATTACAGTCAATGGGGTAAAATACAGCAGGTACCTGCGGAAAAGAAGTGACATGATCATTAATTCTGCAGCGGAAATTCCGCAGCAAAACCTGTTGGTAAAAAAAAGCAGCGTGCGCACAGTATTTTTTTTTTACCATAGCCTTTGCTGAGGAAGGACTGCAGCAAAACCGTGGCAAATCCGTGGTAAAAAACGCAGTGTGCGCACAGGGCCTAGGGCCGGCATCACACAAGACAATATATCATGCGATCGCACCCGCCCCCGTCGTTTGTGCGTTACGGGCAATTTGTTGCCCGTGACGCACAAAGTCGGTAACCCCCGTCACACGTACTTACCTCTCTAAGGACCTCGCTGTGGGCGGCGAATATCCTCTTCCTGAAGGGGGAAGGACGGTCGGCGTTACAGCGACGTCACACAGCGGCCGTCCAATGGAAGCGGAGGGGAGGAGATGAGCGGGACGTAACATCCCGCCCACCTCCTTCCTTCCGCATTGCCGGCGGCCGCAGGTAAGCTGCAGTTCGTCGTTCCCGGGGTGTCACACGGAGCGATGTGTGCTGCTTCAGAAACGATGAACAACCGTTGCGCAGAAGGAGGAACGATTTTATGAAAATGAACGACGTGTCAATGAGCAACAATAAGGCGAGTATTTTTGTTCGTTAACAGTCGCTCGTAGCTGTCACACGCTACGATATGTCAAAGGATGCCGGATGTGCGTTACGGAATCCTTGACCCCGACGACATAGTGACGCCGGCCTAAGGGAGACAGCAATAGAGGACTTTACAGTTACGCCTATGAAACTTTAAAAAGGGATATTCCCTGTTCCAAGATCCTATTCCAATATGTAGTAGGTATAATAATATTAGCAAATACCTCCAATTAGAAATGTATAGTTCTCTTGATATAGCCATGTCTCTTACCTCATGTGCAGGGCATTACAGGGCATTATATCCATGGTTACGAAACACTCATACAGTGACAATTACTTAGATGCTTGTGGTTTTAACTATGGATACCTAAGCTGCAATGCCATGCACATGAGGTGAGAGAAATGGCTAATCAGAAGATCTATACTACATTTCTAATTGGAGGAATTTGCTGCTGCTGCTACTACTAATTGGGATAGGATCTTGGAGATGGGAATACCCCTTTAAAAGGGAACCTGTTAGCTGAACCACATGCAGCATGAAGCCAAGCAAAGTATATATTTTTTGAGAAACAGTGCGGTATCTCATTGAAAATATAGTTTGAAGCTCAGGCTGGGAATTATATGGAGAGACGAGACTAAAAGCTCCCTCCAAATCTTTCTGCAAAAAGCAGAACGTTTTTATAGCCATAGTCAGGACAGTGTCCAAAAGTTTCCAAAATTAAGCACCCATATAAACCTATGCAGCAACACAACACCTCTGAGTCTGCACTTTGGTGCAGTGATTTTTTTTTTACATGCCCCACAATGCTTTATTGTGCAGGCATTCTTCACACCCACTAACAGTGATGATTGTACAGGTTATTTGTTTACATAGAACTAAGTAGTGAACTCAGGAACTAGCAATGACAGAGTGAGGTTTCACAAGGAGAAAAAAAAAGACCCACAAAAAAAAACAAAACAGTAACCACAGCATATATGAGCTCATCCCATGGCTCGAGTTCTGACGGATGAATGGCTTGCAATAAAAATCTAAAACTAGTGACTGGTCTATACAATGGCTGCATCAGCCACATGGACATGAACGCACAGGAGGCACGCAGCATGAGCCGCGGTGCGGGATTAAGGTCACTGAATTTTGCCTTTCTTTAAAAATACGCCTAAGAGAAAAGCTGACACAGTATATTGCTGAACATCATGTGAAACAACAGGAAAGAAAGTTATGATACAGGGTTATCTCCAGCACCAAAGCAAAGCGGATGACAGCGCAGGATCACGGAGAAGTTACACTAATTGGAAGGGGGGATAAAGGGAGATATTGTAAATGTACAAGGGTAACCCAACATCGGAAACCAGGACAGAGAAAGGGACAATTTAGAGCGTACCTAAGCTTTCAGACAACTTTACACTAAATAATGGCCGAGTATAACGGAGCATTTTCCATGCTGGTGACCTAGTTGTGCGCTCGTTCCTTCACCCTCATAACTAGCAAAATATAGCCTGAAAAAGAATATATTATCTTCACTAACAGAACCCAGATAAGACTCCAGCTCCAACCGTCCTCCGTCCCACATACTGTACAGCTGCATCAAATGTTTTTACACCAGTTTTGTTGAAGTGCAAATAAAAGAAATATATGAGTAATATCATCGCCCATTTACTTTTTATTCCTGTGAGCGGTTGTTGTAGGGGCCCATAATGTAAAGACGGCCCTGATTACATGGCTCCTTCAATGGTGAAATAATCACCACCAAAAAAAAAAAAATGGTACCGCTGTAATTGTACTGATGAGAATCATATTGTGTAGTCATTCTTACCACATAATGTACACCATAAAAACAATAATTTCTCCCCATTTCAATTTTTTCCCCCCCTTTTACAACACACTGTGGTAAAATGAATGGTGTCATTCAAAAGTACAACCTGTTCCGCAAAACAAAACAAAAAAAAGCACTAATGTCTATGTAGACAAAAAAAAAAAAAAAAAAATCAAAAAAGGAATAGCTCTAGAAAATACAAACGAAAATTTGCTGCATCATAAGGGGTTAAAAGGGAACCTTTCAGAACTTTTACCCTCCTCAATCAAACCGTTTATATTATACTGTGTTGCCATTAAAAGATATGCCAATTGATCCCTTTATGGCCTTAAAGTGCTGCTCAAGAAGCAAAAGAAAAGAAAAAAAGTGTTCAAGTTCTGGATTTGCTATGGTCGTGACGATGCACTTACAGCTTCTCAGTCTCCGCTGTATTTTCTAACTGGCAGCACCCTCCTTTGGTTGATTGACAGATTGTTCTAGTACTCTGGACACTGACCTGTAAATCAGTCAGAGGGTGCGGCTAGTTAGAGATTACAGTAGAGATTGAGAAGCTGTAAGTGCTTTATCACACCCCAATTTGTTTACATTGTGTGCTTATTATTATTGTTGTTTACATATAATGAATGTTCCATCACCTGGACATTATGTCTGCCAGGCCTGGCTCTCTAGTGAACAGTTGTTCGACCACACCCCCTTCTCTGATAAGCATCTCACTGTCAATAGACAATGTACAAAGCTGTGGTGTGGGCGGGGTTAGCTTTCGGAGCTCTGCTCAATGCTACATCTAAGAACTCTGATTGTGTTGCAAGCAATGCATCCAGTAAGCTAAGTGATAAATTATTGGAATCAGGGTCTCTTTTCCTACATTATGCTACTCTCATATGAGGTAGCAAAAACCTGCTGACAGATTCCCTTTAAGGCCTATCATTAAAGTAAGGAAGAACAAGCAGTCCCGAAAGTGATATGGCCCCCACAGAGTCGTCCTGGTCTTATCATCATTGAGTCTGTGTGGAATTACACGAGGGTTCAGGAGGATTCCCTCACATCTAACAGCCATATTAAATGGGTGGTTAATTGTCTGTACATAGAAAACTTAATGCAGTTTTCAAGGCAAAGGCGGATCACACAAAATATTGGTTTGGTTTAGATCTCTATTTTTGGCTCCTTAACTTTCCATTTTATTTGATAACACACTATTCCACATCTATTTTATAGCATTCTTACTTTCCAGAATTTTGCCAAACCTATCTAAATTTATTGCACAGTATTGTACTGAATATTACATATAAAGGTGTCACAGAAGCTCAGCCGTGTCCCTCCTCCTCCACTCCTGTGTGTTGCTATAAGATAAATGGCTGCAGCAGGATCCTCCCCCCATCAGGGCTGCTCACAGTGGTACGAGGACAGGAATTTGTCTGGCCACCAACCAATGAGTTAATAGATTAGCACATTAACTCCACTGTTCTCTGCTGGATTTCTATATGATGTATTGTACAACTATGCATAAAATACTGCAGGCTAACAAACATTACACACATCTGTACTTAGCTTACTCAAACATTCATTTCTAGGTTCAGTGCTACTTTAAGCGGAATCTGTAAGGAGGATGTAGCTCTTTCAAAAGACAATTCCAGCAATATCTTTACAGGGCTAGTCCATTCCTGCATTACAGAGGAATTAAAGGGAACCTGTCAGGTGCAATATGCAGCCAGAACCACGAGCAGTTCCCTGCCTAACTGTCCCTGTATCTAGTAGCAAACATACAGAGATGTTTGGAAAAAGTATTTATAAAGATCCTTTATGATATGCTAATTAGAGCAGGGACTAGTCGCAGAGGTGTTATTTCCTGCACTCATTCCGCCCTCTTAGCATGTTAGCACACCCACAGGGGCATGCTAACATGCTATTCGATGCCCAGCGTCATCAACGGTGGTTATGCACATACCTGTGTCAGGTGCACTGCCTCAGAACACCGTGCATAGGGTCAGTGCGCATGATCAGACGTCCCCGGGACTTCAGGTCATATGCACTAAACCAGTTTGAAGCCGGGACGCATACACCCGACTTCACAGTGTGCATGACCGGATGTCTAGGGATCATGCGCGCACTGAGCCGAAATCCAGCATTGGGCACAGTGGCCTCAGAGGTGAAAGTGACCATGCCTCTGACTCTGCACATTCATTAGCATGTTCTTACGCCCACAAGGGTGTGCTTAGATGCTAAGGGGGCCAACTAGCCAAGAGAATCAACACCCTTGCAACTAGTCGCTGGCCTCATTAGCATATAATAAAGAATACTTTTTCTAAAGATCCCTTTATCTATATTAGTGTATACAGGGACTGTTAGCCAGGGATTAACACTATGCATCCAGAACTGCTCCTGGTTCTGGGTGCATATAGCACCTGACAGGTTCCCTTTAACATTTGAATTGATATGCAAATGAGGCTGAAGAGCTAAAACCTCTATCACTCCAGCTCTATTTCCCACCTAGCGCCACCTCTTGCTGCTCAGCTCACATCCTTAACGCTGTGAGACTTCAGGCAATAGAGCAGTCAGTCAAACAGGAGGCGGCAGCGCTGGATGGGGAATAGAGCTGGAGTGACAGAGACTTCAGATCTACTATAGCTCTTCAGCCTCATTTGCATACCAATTCAAATGTTAGTTTTTCAATATCAAAGATGCCATATTTTTACCAAGTAAAAATAATCATACCATCTTCAAAGTCACCCATAATGTGTGGAAATCCATTAAGAAAGAAACTAAAATCGTTTTGAATGGGAAAAATAGAACAAAACTAAGATAACATGGTTGCATAAGTGTGAACATCCTCTTATAATTGGGGATGTGGTTGTGTTCAGAATTAGCCAATCCTACTAAACTCAGGTTGTATAGCAGTCAGTGCACAGCGTCCATCATTTAAAGGGATTCGGACTAATTCCATATAAAGTTTAGCTGTTAAAGTGGGCTTTTCCTGACATTTTCTTAGTTGTATTATACAGTAAAGCCAGACTCCTACCTCAAAAGACTGAACGTTGTCATAGATTTAAACGATACTTCATATATTTACACAACCACAATTTTAGTTCTTTATTTTTCCACCTGAAAAGAATTAATTTTGTTTCTCAATGGATTTGTATAGCTTATAATGTAACATTAAAAAGGTAGAAAACTTTCTGACATGATTCATAGTATGATTTCTGTAAATTACTAAAACCTGACATTTTAACAGGGGTGTGTAAAGATTTTATGTCCACTGCGCAAATAGTAAAGATTCCTTGTAGTAAATGACAAATTGCAAAGGAAAGGCAAGGGCAGTGCTTTCACCTTCATTTCGCTCTAGATTATTAACACTTGCATTCTTTGATCAGCATTGCAGCAATTAGGCCTAAGACACGCAGCATGAAAATTGGAGCGAGTGGAATGCGATAAAACATCGCATTCCACTTGGACCAATGTTAGCCTGTGTGTCAGCACTCATGAGCGATTATTTTCTCAGCCCCAATCGGACCAAGAAAACAATCGCAGCATACTGTGGGTACAATGCGATCCTAGATCCTCTCGCACCCATGCAAGTCTATGGGGCGAGAGAAAGATCGCACTGCACTCGCTGTACATCAGTGTACCGCGAGTGCAGAGCGAGAATGGCAATAGCCGGCAACTGAGGAGAGAGGAAGATAAATCCCCACCTCTCCTCGGCAGTGCCGGCTCTCCCCTCTGCAGTGCCGGTCCGCCCCCCGCAGCTGAGGTCCGATCGCATGATTGTCATGATCGCATGTCCTCAGTCACAGTGACACTCAGCTCTGCTGTGCTGCCAGCGTGAGCAGAGTGTCATGCGAGGATCCGAGTAGTTCCCATGTGGCCCCAGCCTTACAGAAAGGTAATGTGGTGCCATTGTGACGATATTAAATATGGAGACACTCTGCAGGGGAAACACGTGGCGTGATCAGTTTCCGCTCAATCCCATTTTTACACTGAAACAATATTTGCAGTTCTCTACTACTAAAGAAACATTACAATGACGCAAGTAATGCTGCTAAATAGGAGAACTAAATTTCTCTTCCCTGTTGTGAAACATTCAGACATGTTAGTCAATTCCAAAGAGGAATACATTCTTCTCGGCTTTTGTTTCCGCACTGTGCTTCCCCATTTCATGAATATCTATCAATGCTGCAGCCCCCAGGTTCTGCTGTCCTGTTCAGTCAAAAATGACCAACAGACTCTTATACTAATCTCCAGCCATTTTTGGACTAAAATAAAGAAGTTATAATCTCATTTTGGACCATATATTGCACCTACTACTATTTATCAATTTATCTATGTCCTTTTGGTCCGTGCAGATTTACACATACATACATTTTCAAATTACTACAGATGGAGTCTCTCCCAGTATAGTTACGTGCAAAATGTTTTCGTTGTTTCTTATTTAGGTATCCTCAGTAAGAGAGACATCTATAGCTTCTTACATTCCCAAAAACACAAACAGGTCATTCGGATGAGCACAGTGCACCACGATAGTGCAAGCAGTAATAGAGACAAAGCCGGACAGGATATTAGATTATAATGCCCCAAAAGGGGCAGTAGATCCTCTAGATCAGGGGTCTTAAACACGCAGCCCGCGGGCCGCATGCGGCCCCTCAGGCTGCTTCATCCGGCCCCCAGTTAACTATCACGGCCGGTGCAGGGGCCGCAGCCACTGTCTGCACTTTGTTAGATTAATGTTTTGCCGGTGTGCGCTCTGAGTCAAGGACTCTGCGTGCGCAGCACCGGCAAAACAATTATCTGACATAAATCACTGACAGTGGCTGCGGCCCCTGCACCGGCCGCCGCATGAAGCAGAGATGAGGCAGCCGTTTTGTGTGTGTATATATACGTGTATGTGTGTGTATATATACGTGTGTGTGTATATACGTGTGTGTGTGTGTATATACGTGTGTGTATATGTGTGTATATACGTGTGTGTATATACGTGTGTGTGTGTGTATATACGTGTGTGTGTATATACGTGTGTGTGTGTATATACGTGTGTGTGTGTATATACGTGTGTGTGTGTATATACGTGTGTGTGTATATACGTGTGTGTGTGTGTATATACGTGTGTGTATATACGTGTGTGTGTGTGTGTGTATACACGTGTGTGTATGCGTGTGTGTGTGTATGCGCGTGTGTGTGTATGCGTGTGTGTGTGTGTGTATGTGTGTATACACGTGTGTGTATGCGTGTGTGTGTATGCGTGTGTGTGTATGCGTGTGTGTGTATGCGTGTGTGTGTATGCGTGTGTGTGTATGCGTGTGTGTGTATGCGTGTGTGTGTATGCGTGTGTGTGTATGCGTGTGTGTGTATGCGTGTGTGTGTATGCGTGTGTGTGTATGCGTGTGTGTGTATGCGTGTGTGTGTGTGTGTGTGTATGCGTGTGTGTGTATGCGTGTGTGTGTATGCGTGTGTGTATGCGTGTGTGTATGCGTGTGTGTGTGTATGCGTGTGTGTATGCGTGTGTGTGTGTATGCGTGTGTGTGTGTATGCGCGTGTGTGTGTGTGTATGTGTGTATACACGTGTGTGTATGCGTGTGTGTGTATGCGTGTGTGTGTATGCGTGTGTGTGTATGCGTGTGTGTGTGTATGCGCGTGTGTGTATGCGCGTGTGTGTATGCGCGTGTGTGTATGCGCGTGTGTGTATGCGCGTGTGTGTATGCGCGTGTGTGTATGCGCGTGTGTGTATGCGCGTGTGTGTATGCGCGTGTGTGTATGCGCGTGTGTGTATGCGCGTGTGTGTATGCGCGTGTGTGTATGCGCGTGTGTGTATGCGCGTGTGTGTATGCGCGTGTGTGTATGCGCGTGTGTGTGTGTGTGTGTGTGTGTGTGAAGGACGGCACATTAACCTCTTAGCGACCTATGACGTACTGGGTCTCCGGAGCTCCGGTGGCTGCGATCGCTTTGCATTGCAAATACCTTAGATTCGGGGAGGAGGGGACCTCAGGAGGGGTGGTTTCTCCTCCCCAGACCTACGGAGGCTGTGATTGGCTGAGCGGCGTTCGTCAGCCAATTACAGCCACTGTAATGTTTCAACCATTGAAAATGGCTTAAACATTGAAATCCAGCCATATCAGTGCAGCTTTAGCACAGATTATTCACTGGAGCTGGGTGACCTCAGTTTCACCTGCCCCCAGCTCTGATTTGAGAGACCAGCCTTGTGACCGATCTCTCCAATCACTGTGGATCTGGGGCTGGAGACCGCCCCCTCAGCTTCACTCCGGCATCTGTGGAAGGTGAAGGGAGCGATCAGTAAGTTATAGCGCCCCTGCCCCCTTTCAGCCGCCGCCACTGCCCCCCCACCCATTACTACAGCATGGGCACATGACTACAGGATGGGGACAAGGTGGGCACATGACTACAGGATGGGGACAAGGTGGGCACATGACTACAGGATGGGGACAAGGTGGGCACATGACTACAGGATGGGGACAAGGTGGGCACATGACTACAGGATGGGGACAAGGTGGGCACATGACTACAGGATGGGGACAAGGTGGGCACATGACTACATGATGGAGACAAGGTGGGCACATGACTACATGATGGGCATAATACTATTGGATGGGGACACTACTATAGAATGGGGACAAGGTGAGCACATTACTATAGGATGGGGACTAGGCTGGGCACAGTACTACAGAATAGGGACATTACTACAAGGGGACAAGGATGAGAAACATTACTATAGGATAGGGATAAGGCTGGGGACATTACTATAAGATGGGGACAAGGATGGACACATTACTATAGGATGGGCACATTAGGATAAGATGGGGACAAGGCTGGGGACATTACTATAGGATGGGCACATTATGATAAGATGGGGACATTCCTATAGGATGGGACAGTACTATAGGATGGGGACAAGGTTGGCACATTACTATAGGATAGGGACATTACTGTAGGATGGGCACATTACTATAGAATGGGACAACTATATGATGGGGACAGTACTACAGGATAGGGAGATTGCTACAAGGGGACAAGGATGAGGAACATTACTATAATATGGGGACAAGGCTGGACACATTACGACAGGATGTGCACATTACGATAAGATGGGGATAAGGCTGGGGACGTTACTATAGGATGGGGACAAGGATGAGCACATTACTTTAGGATGGCGACTAGGATGGGGCACAATGCTACAAGGAGGCAAGCATGGGCACATTACAACAAGATGGGGAACATTACTAAAGGATGTTGGCCAAAATTTCTAAATATTATATATATATATATATAAAAATTGTTTAAAAGAACTGAGAGTCCTCAGTGGTTGATACCTTTCTAATGGCTAACTGAAAAGATGGTAATAATTGCAAGCTTTCGAGACTACTCAGGTCTCTTCATCAGGCATGGTATAACACAAAATCTGAAGCGTCACATATTTATACAAACAGGACTTAGAATACTGCAGTAAAAAAAAAAACAAAAACAAGTTATATAAAACAGAACTATCTCTATGGCAGGGGGGCAAACTGTTGTGGCCATAAATTTTTCTGCAGTTCAGTGTGAAAGTTTTATTGTCCTCTGATAAGGGTCTGGTCCAGGGCTGTGACACGCTTGGATGGTCAGAGGAGCACATCTTTTAACTGATGTAAAAAGACATGAATCCATGAGACACATTATTATTATTATTATTATTATTATTATTATTTATTATTATAGCGCCATTTATTCCATGGCGCTTTACAAGTGAAAGAGGGTATACGTACAACAATCATTAACAGTACAAGACAGACTGGTATAGGAGGAGAGAGGACCCTGCCCGCGAGGGCTCACAGTCTACAGGGAGTGGGTGATGGTACAATAGGTGAGGACAGAGCTGGTTGCGCAGTGGTCTACTGGGCTGAGGGCTATTGTAGGTTGTAGGCTTGTTGGAAGAGGTGGGTCTTGAGGTTCCTCTTGAAGCTTTCCACGGTAGTACACATTCATTCCTACTCTGAATGTGTCAAAGGTCATCATAAGTTTGTACTCCCATAGTCTCCGATCTCTCTGGGACTTGAAATTTCCTTTCAATACCAGTAATTTCATGTCCATGATGCTGTGGTCTGAGTTACAAAAATGTTTGGCCACAGGTAGATCCATCCTATTTTAAAATCTATTTTTCCAGACCCCCCACTTCTGTGTTTTAGGCAGCCCCCGAATCTAAGAAGCATCATTGTCAGAAGCTCCCTGTCCTCTCCAACACCAACAGGAACATTTCCCTGCAACCAGAAACTTAATTATATGTACCAAATGTCCAACTGGGGATCTGTATGTAGGGGAGACCGGACAACAGCTCAGGACAAGGATGAATTCTCACCGCCACACAATTAGAGAAAATAGGATGGATCTACCTGTGGCCAAACATTTTTGTAACTCAGACCACAGCATCATGGACATGAAATTGCTGGTATTGAAAGGAAACTTCAAGTCCCAGAGACATAGGAGACTATGGGAGTACAAACTTATGATGACCTTTGACACATTCAGAGCAGGAATGAATGTGTCTCATGGATTTATGTCTTTTTACATCAGTTAAAAGATGTGCTCCTCTGACCATCCGAGCGTGTCACAGCCCGGACCAGACCCTTATCAGACAATAAAACTTTCACACTGAACTGCAGAAAAATGTATGGCCACAACAGTTTGCCCCCCTGCTATAGAGAGAGTTCTGTTTTATATAACTTGTTTTTGTTTTTGGTTTTTTTTTACTGCAGTATTCTAAGTCCTGTTGTGTATAAATATGTGACTCTTCAGATTTTGTGTTATACCATGCCTGATGAAGAGACCTGAGTAGTCTCGAAAGCTTGCAATTATTACCATCTTTTCAGTTAGCCATTAAAAGGTATCAACCACTGAGGACTCTCAGTTCTTTTAAACAATTTTTTTATCTCTACTGGCTAACACGGTACAAAGATATATTTTACTATATATAGATATATACACACACACACACACACACACACACACACACACACACATATATATATATATACACATATACACAGTGCCTACAAGTAGTATTCAACCCCCTGCAGATTTAGCAGGTTTGATAAGATGCAAATAAGTTAGAGCCTGCAAACTTCAAACAAGAGCAGGATTTATTAACAGATGCATAAATCTTACAAAGCAACAAGTTATGTTGCTCAGTTAAATTTTAATAAATTTTCAACATAAAAGTGTGGGTCAATTATTATTCAACCCCTAGGTTTAATATTTTGTGGAATAACCCTTGTTTGCAATTACAGCTAATAATCGTCTTTTATAAGACCTGATCTGGCCGGCACAGGTCTCTGGAGTTATCTTGGCCCACTCCTCCATGCAGATCTTCTCCAAGTTATCTAGGTTCTTTGGGTGTCTCATGTGGACTTTAATCTTGACCTCCTTCCACAAGTTTTCAATTGGGTTAAGGTCAGGAGACTGACTAGGCCACTGCAACACCTTGATTTTTTCCCTCTTGAACCAGGCCTTGGTTTTCTTGGCTGTGTGCTTTGGGTCGTTGTCTTGTTGGAAGATGAAATGACGACCCATCTTAGGATCCTTGATGGAGGAGCGCAGGTTCTTGGCCAAAATCTCCAGGTCGGCCGTGCTATCCATCTTCCCATGGAGGCGGACCAGATGGCCAGGCCCCTTGCCTGAGAAACAGCCCCACAGCATGATGCTGCCACCACCATGCTTGACTGTAGGGATGGTATTCTTGGGGTCGTATGCAGTGCCATCCAGTCTCCAAACGTCACGTGTGTGGTTGGCACCAAAGATCTCGATCTTGGTCTCATGAGACCAGAGAACCTTGAACCAGTCTCTCTCAGAGTCCTCCAAGTGATCATGAGCAAACTGTAGACGAGCCTTGACATGACGCTTTGAAAGTAAAAGGTACCTTACGGGCTCGTCTGGAACGGAGACCAATGCGGTGGAGTACGTTACTTATGGTATTGACTGAAACCAATGTCCCCACTGCCATGAGATCTTCCTGGAGCTCCTTCCTTGCTGTCCTTGGGTTAGCCTTGACTCTTCAGACAAGCCTGGCCTCGGCATGGGTGGAAACTTTCAAAGGCTGTCCAGGCCGTGGAAGGCTAACAGTAGTTCCATAAGCCTTCCACTTCCGGATGATGCTCCCAACAGTGGAGACAGGTAGGCCCAACTCCTTGGAAAGGGTTTTGTACCCATTGCCAGCCTTGTGACCCTCCACGATCTTGTCTCTGATGGCCTTGGAATGCTCCTTTGTCTTTCCTATGTTGACCAAGTATGAGTGCTGTTCACAAGTTTGGGGAGGGTCTTAATTAGTCAGAAAAGGCTGGAAAAAGAGATAATTAATCCAAACATGTGAAGCTCATTGTTCTTTGTGCCTGAAATACTTCTTAATACCTTAGGGGAACCAAACAGAATTCTGGTGGTTTGAGGGGTTGAATAATAAATGACCCTCTGAATAAACTTTTCACAATTTAAAAAAAAAATAAAAAAAGAAATAACATTCTTTTTTGCTGCAGTGCATTTCACACTTCCAGGCTGATCTACAGTCCAAATGTCACAATGCCAAGTTAATTCCAAATGTGTAAACCTGCTAAATATCTATATCTATATATATATGTGTACATACATACATACATAGTGATAATTCTAAGGCTAAGTTCACATTTCGATTCCGTTGCTCCCATAGACTTGTATGAGCAGCGGATTGTGACTGATGATGCTGCGTTGCACCCTCCGCCCGACTGATCAGTCGTGGAACGACTGACCGCCGGGCGGGAGGAACGCAGCATGTAACGTTTTTTGAGCAGCGCGATCCGTCGGATTTCGCTGCGCATGCTCTCTGGCTCCCTGCACACGTCACCAGCTTTGGTTGGTTACCCGATATTTACCCTGGTTACAGTGCAAGGAGCCAGCGCTACCCACGGCCTCCACCAGCCCTGCTACGATACCCACGGCCTCCACCAGCAACGCAAACAGCCTAAAACGGAAACAATGCGCCTTCTGTCCAACATCAGGTAATCACAAAACAAACTTGATATGTTGCAGTTGTGCAAAGTACTTATTCAAAAGACATGTAAATTATACTTGTGATGAACGAAAACAGTAAATTTAAAGGGAACCTGTCAGCAGAAATTTCGTAATAAACTTAAAAGATTCCCCCCTCTGCAGCTTCTGGGCTGCATTCTAGCAAGGTTCCTGTTGCTATTCTGCCCCCTTTGAGAATTAAATAGTTTATAAAGTCTTACTTTTTGTATGCAAATATTTTTTTCTGTACACGCGGGCGGGCTCTCGAGTCCGTTAGTCGCCCTCCTGCCGTTTTACGCCATCCCCCATCGCTCATTTCCATACTGAGGCCGCCGCCCAGTGCTCCTGAGGTCTTGCGCATGCGCTGTGCCACTCTCGCGGTACTGTGCACAGTGTGACCGCTGGTGACGTGATTGCGCAGGCGTGAGATTATGGGCGGCGCTGTGATTGTCATCAGCAAGTACCCGCCCATAATCTCGTGCCCGCGCTTTCCCCTCTGCCATCCCCGTTCTGTTCTTACCCATGTTTCCCTGGAGCAGGAAATAGATGGGAGGAGCGGAGCACACCACCGATTAAAAGTAGTTCATCTGGGTGTCCTAAGTATGGAAATGAGCGATGGGGGACGGCGTAAAGCGGCAGGAGAGCGACTAACGGACGCAAGAGAGCCCGCCCCCGTGTACAGAAAAAAATATTTGCATACAAAAAGTAAGACTTTATAAACTATTTATTTAGTTCTCAAAGTGGACAGAATAGCAACAGGAACCTTGCTAGAATGCAGCACAGGAGCTGCAGAGGGGGAATCTTTTAGGTTTATTACGAAATTTCTGCTGACAGGTTCCCTTTAACATCGTGAACTTTATTTACCATTTTATATAGAAAAAAACTGAAATTTGTATTTTTTAAATATATTTACATACAGTTTGATGTTGTTATAGTTAACAGTTAAATAAAAAATATTTTTTTATGTGCAAATGTGCAATATGCATGAATATTGCAATAAGGCCATGTAACATTTTTTTGACACAAAAAAATAAAAATTTAAGTTTTTGATTTTTCACTTTTTTTATGAACAACCATGTTCACATACAGTATAATAATGCAACATGTATTCAAATAAAACACTTAAATCAAGACTTTGGTTGGTCAGGTCAAAAATGACAGGAACAATATAAGTGTATAGTAGACCCAAACAGAACAGCAGGGTTAAAGGAGCTGTCCAGGTTAGCGAGCAATATGCGACTGCAAACTGCTCAGTTGTGACAGTGGCCAATGCCTTGCAGTCATATGTACATACATGTGATCACGTGCTAACTAGATGCATCCAGATTCTCTCAATTTACTTCTATAGAGAGAAATCCTATGAGATTAGTCGACACGTGACCGCATGTGTGCAAATGCATAGATATGGTCACATGACTGCTCGCTCGCTCCTCCAATAGGGGGCATCGCTACCGTCATGATTCAGAAGCCTGCAATCACACATTGCCTGCAGGCTTTGCTCTCAAACCTGGATAATCCCTTTAAATATGCTGTCAGTTTTGGTTAGGCCTTGTAATACATCTGTATAGTTTTATAGCCACTTCTCCTGACAGGTCTGCTTTATTAACTACCGTACTTTTACTTCTCGTGAAATTGAGGAGCATCTTTTCTGATAAGGTTGCTCTGCATTTACTCTATTATTCCTCCTTGAAATTTAGGAATAAATTGACAACTGGATCTCCCAGCAGTGCTAACCACCGAGCCACCATGTTGTCTATTTTTGCAAATTCTCAAACATGAAATGCATCTCCATGCATATTACCAATAAAGGGAACCTGTCAGCAGACTCATCCTGCCCACGCTTTGCTGCTACATGTTTGCAGCCAGGAAAATCTTTCTCTAAAATGCTTTTTGTTAACAGAGACCTGTCAATCATCTAAAGCTAGGCAGATTTTTACCTGCTTCACAGTGTACATGTATGTCATCGGCTGTGTCCCTGCCTTTGATGCGGGCTCATATGCTGAGCCCGCATCTTTCCCGGCACAAGGCATCCAGTTTAATAGCTGCGGCTGTTAACCAGTTAAATGCGCTTTCATAGCACAGGCAATCAGCAGATAATCGCAGCTTCAAGTCCCCTAAGGGGTATTAAACACTGTAAAAAGCAAAAGAAAAAAAAAAAAACAAGATCAAAATCATCCTTTTGCCCAATTAAAAATTAAACAAAAAACACATATTTGGTATATCTGTGTTCAGAGATGTACGATCTATCAAAATGTAAAATAATCTGATCAGTAAACAGTGTAAAGAGAAAGAAGTCAAAACGCCAAAATTACGTTTTTGTTTTTTTTTTTTTTATTGCCGCAACATTGCATTAAAATGCAGTAACAGGTGATCAAAACATTGCATCTAACCTGATACGGTATCAGTAAAATCGTCAGCTCAGGGCACAAAAAATAAGCCCTCACACAGCCCCGGATACTGAAAAATGAGAATGTTATGGGTTTCGGCAAATGGCAACAAAAGCACAATTTAATTTATTTATTTTTTTAACAAAGTTTTAGAATTTTTTTTATCATCCCATTTAAAGAAAAAAACAAAAAAAAACAAACTTAGGCTATGTTCACACTAGAAAAATGATTTTTCTTAAGAAATTTCTTAAGAAATTTCTTAAGAGTGCACCTGTGTTAAAAAACGCACCAAAAACGCACCTGCGTTTTTGCTGCGTTTTTGGTGCGTTTTTGGTGCGTTTTAGGTCCGTTTTAGGTCCGTTTTTGGTGCGTTTTTACCGCTGGTTGCTCCCTGCGTTATTGTGCCAATTATCTATGGCAAAAAACGCAGTTAGCTGCAGAAAAGAAGTGACATGCTCATTCTTTTTCTTAAGAAAATCTACTGAAAGAATTTTCTTAAGAAAAAAACGCAGTGTGTGCACAGCTAATTTTTTTTGCCATAGGTTTTGCTGGGGAATGTCTGCAGAAAGGTTACAAGAATTTCTCACGAAATTTCTGCAGCAAAAACGGACCAAAAACGGACCAAAAACGCAGGTAAAAAACGCAGTGTGTGAACACAGCCCTATACGTTTGGTATCTACAGACTCGTACTTACCTGGGGAATCATATTACCAGGTCGTTTGTTTTACCATATAGTGAAAAAGGTAAATAAACAAAAAAAAAAAATATTGTGGAATTGCATTTTTCTTTGCAATTTCACCACACTTGCATTTTTTTTCCTGTTTTCCAGTACAATATGTGGAAGAAAAAAATGGGGTCATTCAAAAATCCAACTCGTCCCGCAACCACAAAAAACCCTCATATGGCTATATTGACAAAGAAATAAAGTAAAAAATTGGCTCTTGGAAGAAAGGAAAGAAAAAAAAAAGAAAAAATCACCCATGGAATGAAGAGGTTAAAGTATATCTTCTCTGAAACACTGGATAGCTTAGATTCATGCTGCCTGTGGTTTGCCTGGTGCTGATGGATGTGCTGTCACATAAGAGCCTATAAAGAACACCTCTGGTCCCTGCCTGTTAAGATTACAGCTTCAGGTTTAGATGTCAAGAATGGTTACTAATTATGATCACTATATCTTCAAATTCTGAAAAAAATGACTTACTTCCCCCTCCAGGAATGTTTTGTTGTATAGAAACAGGCTAGATCCTTGTTCTCTCGAATTAGATTCATTTTGCATGGAGGCCTAAAAAATAAAAATATACAAAAAGGATAAATAATTTATGTTTACAGAGGAATGTCACAAAAGCAGTATATAATAAAAGCGTGTTAATAATGAGCACCGTCTTTATTTGCCTACCATTCATTAGTCCATACATTTTTCTTTGGCTGTGACTGGTGCTGTATCTCGGTAGTCCTATTCAAGTGAAGGCTACAAAGCTACAGTGCCAGACACAACCCCTACAAAATGTATGGAGCTATGCCTGGGAAACAATGAACCGTTGGGGACCTTTAATAGCTGATCAGCGGGGATGTCAAAGTAATATTTCCACGAATTTCATTAATTCCACATCAAGGGGAGTAAATGTTGCACTACATACAGTCCAGACGAAAACTTTGGACACACCGTCTCATTCAAAAGAGTTTTCTTTATTTTCATGACTCTGAAATATTGTAGATTCACATTGAAGGCATCAAAACTATGAATTAACACATGTGGAATGAAATACTTAACAAAAAAGTGTGAACCAACTGAAAATATGTCTTATATTCTAGGTTCTTCAAAGTAGCCACCTTTTGCTTTGATTACTGCTTTGCACACTCTTGGCATTCTCTTGATTAGCTTCAAGAGGTAGTCACCAGAAATGGTTTTCACTTCACAGGTGTGCCCTGTCAGGTTTAATAAGTGGGATTTCTTGCCTTATAAATGGGGTTGGGACCATCAGTTGTGTTGTGCAGAAGTCTGGTGGATACACAGCTGATAGTCCTACTGAGTAGACTGTTAGAATTTGTATTATGGCAAGAAAAAAGTAGCTAAGTAAAGAAAAACGAGTGGCCATCATTACTTTAAGAAATGAAGGTCAGTCAGTCCGAAAAATTGGGAAAACTTTGAAAATGTCCAAAAGTGCAGTGGCAAAAACCATCAAACGCTACAAAGAAACTGGCTCACATGAGGACCACCACAGGAAAGTAAGACCAAGAGTCACCTCTGCTGCGGAGGATAAGTTTACCCGAGTCACCCGCCTCAGAAATCGCAGGTTAACAGCGGCGCAGATTAGAGACCAGGTCAGTGCCACACAGAGTTCTATCAGCAAACACATCTCTAGAACAACTGTTAAGAGGGGACTTTGTGCAGCAGGCCTTCATGGTAAAATAGCTGCTAGGAAACCACTGCTACGGACAGGCAACAAGCAGAAGAGACTTGTTTGGGCTAAAGAGCACAAGGAATGGACATTAGACCAGTGGAAATCTGTGCTTTGGTCCGATGAGTCCAAATTTGAGATTTTTGGATCCAACCACCGTGTCTTTGTAGAAAAGGTGAACGGATGGACTCTACATGCCTGGTTCCCACCATGAAGCATGTAGGAGGAGGAGGTGTGACGCTGTGGGGGTGCTTTGCTGTTGACACTGTTGGGGATTTATTCAAGATTGAAGGCATACTGAACCAGCATGCCTACCACAGCATCTTGCATCGGCATGCTATTCCATCCGGTTTGCGTTAAGTCGGAACCATCATTTATTTTTCAACAGGACAATGACCCCAAACACACCTCCAGGAAGTGTAAGGGCTATTTGACTAAGAAGGAGAGTGATTGGGTGCTACGCCAAATGACCTGGCCTCCACAGTCACCAGACCTGAACCCCATCGAGATGGTTTGGGGTGAGCTGGACCGCAGAATGAAGGCAAAAGGGCCAACTTGTGCTAAGCATCGCTGGGAACTCCTTCAAGACTGTTGGAAGACCATTTCCGGTGACTACCTCTTGAAGCTCATCAAGAGAATGCCAAGAGTGTGCAAAGCAGTAATCAAAGCAAAAAGTGCCCTGCTCAGTGGGTATAATTCTGGTATGCAGCCAGAATGTTCAAAGCTTCAACAACAATAAAAAGGTATTTACAAGCCTCTTAGAAATAAGCTTGCAGGAGCAGAGTAGATAGCAGAAACATATTCGGAAACGGTTAGTTGGGAAGAGTTAGGATAAAAGAAAGGGGATCACATTAGTAGTGAAAAACCTCTAAGAATCACCACATGTACAAGAGCCTGCTTCCAACAACCTGTCAGCCAGAATGACGTGTAAGCTTAAAAGGCTTCCTAGCGCTGTACAACTTCAGGTACTCTGACTTTGAAGGAACAAGCTCCTTAGTTACAGCTGACCACTGGATACCAGTAGGGAGTGTTATTAGTGGCTGTGATACACACTAACCAGTGTATACACACACACACACACACAATCACTGTAAAATGGTGTTTATAGGCACTATTGCGGCCTCTTGTGTGTATGACAGCATATAGTGTGTGTGTGTGTGTGTGTGTGTGTGTGTGTGTGTGTGTGTGTGTGTGTGTGTGTGTGTGTGTGTGTGTGTGTGTGTACGCATGTATCACTGCAACCTCAAAGAGCTAGTCTCATGATTCACACTGCCTGAAACATGGGCAACATGAATCGGGAGACAGATTTCCTCATTATTTATTTATATTTTTCCATTAATTACACAGCGCTTTACAGATATCACTGTCCCCATTGAGGTTTACAATCAAAACTCTATCACTATGTCTTTGGCGTGTGGGAGGAAAGTGGAGAACACGGAGGAAACCCACGTGAACACAGGGAGAACATACAGACTCCTGGCAAATGTCCTTGGTGGGATATGAACCCAGTGCTGGAAAGCTAAAGTGTTAATTGGTGAGCCATTTTGCTGCCCCTAAATATGTATACTTGTTTCAGAAAAAATGCAAAATGTATGTTGGGATGGGCCAACTGGTGGCGAAGGTAGGTCCCTGCAGACTTCTCCCCATCTGCTCAACTAGACAGACAGGTCTCCCCCTTGTGTGTATAAGGAGAGGCCAGTCAATCAATCTGATCAGGGAAGGGACATATCTACATGCCCAGTGACCATGTCCCTGGACCTTTTTTATCTACGGGTTTCATCAAGATGATACAGCATTTAAAAAAAAAAAAAACGCCATACATGTTCATAGTGAGCGAGCCAGTCTGTGATGACTGTGGTCCAAGGAGCATGAATTACATCACAAGGGCCTTAAATAGTCTATCCTAAGTATAGACCAGCAATATTCTAGTACTACAGAACGTCTTAAGATCAGGTGAAACATTATGAAACAGAAAAACAACAATTAGGCTGGGGCCACACGGGGCACTACTGTGATGCTCGCATGACACTCGGCTCGCGCTGGCAGCACAGCGAGAGCTGAGTGTCATGCTAGTATCCTTGCAACAGAGGTCCGACTGTGCGTGTGGACATCAGCTGCGGGGGGCGGGCCGGCTGTGCAGAGGGGCAGGTTGGCACTGAGGAGGGGAGGGAGGGATTTCTCTCCCTCTCTCCTCTGTAGTCTGCTATTGTGATCCTCGCTCTGCACGCACGGTACACCGGTGTACCGCGAGTTCAGTGCGTCTTTTCTCTCACCCCATTCACTTGAATAGGTGCGAGAGAAAAGAGACTCTCCTTACAATCGCAGCATGCTGCGATTGTTTTCTCGGTCCGATTAGGGCTGAGAAAATAATCGCTCATGTGTGCCGACACACAGGCTAGAATTGGTCCGAGTGGAATGCAATGTTTTATCGCACTCCACTCGCACCGATTTTCTCGCCGTGTGGCTTAGGCCTTACTGAAAAACTAAATGGGTACATATGGGAATGATTTACCAAACAACAATCTTAGCCCAAAACTTTTACAGGGGCATATGTCGCCTATCAACTTTCATTTTACAAAAACTGCACCATTATAGATAGAGCACCTGACACCAGCTCAAAAATAGGCTGCATTTGCTCTTATTTCATTCCCACTTCTCAAATAAGTAATAGTTTTTTCTTAAATCCACCATAAAGTTCCACAGATAAGGGACTTTTTATTTGTTGGTAATTATGGTCTTTGCCAAGGGGGCGGTGCTAACAGGGAAATAATGCAAAGCAGCCTAAACACACGGCCCAAGAGAATCCAATGAGCCACATCACCTTGGAGAAATCATAAAAATGAGCATATTTCCTATAGGCACTATCATAGGAGACGTTACATCTTAGCACAATTAGTGGCAAGCCTACAGCAAAATGTAATCACAATTTTTATATTTTTTTATTATTTTTTTTACAAAAAATTATTGTAGATTGTAAGCTCTCACGAGCAGGGTCGTCTTTTTTTCCCTCTAAATATTGTATTTTCTAGAACTGTTACGTGTTTGTATATGATCCTCCTGAATTGTAAAGTGCTGCGGAATATGTTGGCGCTATAGAAATAAAAGATTATTATTATTATTAAAACCAGAGGTGCTCCATCTCAGAAATGGGAACAATTTTCTGAAAATAAGATTTTAGCCTTCCGGTTTCATTTGGACACTACATCATAGAATTGTACCCATAATAGCTCAGACAAAGGGACATTGTGGCAAGAGCAGACAGCACATATGCCGCAAAGAACCCACCAGGCATAAACATTAACCATGGGCATTCCTAAAGAATAACCATAATGTCTATGGTCGCTTAGTTAATAAGTTTACACAGGGATTTACTAAATTAATTATTTGGGGTTGTAGCTCAGTCATGGAGACACATACGACGCAGGCAGAACACAATACTTTTCAGAATTGCATAAAATTCTAAAACATAAATCATATAAGTGCAGTTGGGCCTTATGACTGCATCTTATAATTATTGTGATCCATATTTCCTTATTGTATAGGATCCAGCATCCTTGTTAGGCTATGTGCCCATGTTGCGTTTTTTCATGCGTTTCCGCAGCGTTTTCAACTGCACCGTTTTAATGCCAAAATGCATGCGTTTTGATTTCCAAGGAAACTCTATGAGAACTAGGGATTTCTTGTGCGCACTTTGCTGTTCAAAACGCTGCTTTTAATTTGCATATTTTTGGGCAAAAACTCAGCGTTTAAAGAAGCAGCATGTCAATTGTTTTTGCCAGTTGAGCTGCGTTTTGATAACAATTGATTCAATGAGAAGATGCAAAACGCATTCTACATCAAAATCCTAGCGTTTTACATGCTTTTTGGATGCAGTAAACAAGCGTTTTTGACAATTTAATTGCCTGCGTTTTTGACATTATATTAAAGGCATGATATGTCCCTTTACACACACACATAGTCCGACAATTAAAATTAAGAAAAACATTAATTTAACGTTATTTTATACATAAATATTAACAAACATTTATCATTTTAATAAAATCCGCTATTTTGTTTATGATTATAATCTTTATAGTTATCATTTCTTTTCCATTTTTTCATAGTGTTTGAATGTTAAAACTTAATTTAGCTGTGTATTTGTCATCAAAACGCATCTGACTTTAAGCAATGAAAAAGCATGTAAATCGCGGTAAAACGCAGTAAAAACGCAAGCGCATATATAGAGTTTTTGTGGTCAAAATCAACTTTGGCAAAAACCATTTCTGCCAGAGGATGCGTTTAGAACTGCAACTACCTCGACGCAGCGTGGGCACATAGCCTCAGGAAGACGCTCCCGGGTTAGGCTTTTAGCTTCAAATGATTTCTTTCACAGACAAGAGAGCGCCGAAAAGAGGAACGAATTGGAAAATTAATTCCACATTAAAATGTAATCCACTTAGAAAGCTTTCCTTGTAAACGCTGGGAACCCTCCATGAAATAACTAGAGAATTTGTTTAGAAGTTGGCCTTGTGTCTCACGTCTTCTGTTATTCCTCTTGGAAATGTGTGAATAAATTTACAATTCCATGCTATCATATCTCTTGCCAATGCAACAACTACACGGTCTGACACTGTTCACACTGATTGGAAAGTGATAGCATCCAATTGTTAAATTATTCACCGATTTTCAAGGACATCTGTCGTAAAATGTCACGTTTTGCCTATAACTGATTTATAGCTATACAGTTGGGTCCAGAAATATTTGGAGAATGGCAAGTTTTGTATTTTTAGCAGTTGACCAAAAAATACTCAAGATAGAGTTATATAATTAATATGGGCTGAAAGTGCAGACTGATCTTTAATTTGAGGTACTCCCATCCTAATTGGAGTAATGCAGTGGCGTAGCTACGTGTTCAACTCTATTACGACACACTTTTGAATGGGCTCCTAAGCAGATAACCATGTTTATACCTCATTCACACCCTGCGTCCCTCTATCCCACACACCCTGCACCCCTCTGTCACACACTGCACCCCACATGTCATCCTCTCCCTCATTACCTGTGACTTGTGCCCTCATCTACAGCTCTACTTTTACCTCCTGGCTCCTCTCACATGGGCTTGTCGTCATTCCAGGTCCTGCACCACTTTTCTTCCGCCTGGGCCAGGAGCAGATTAGAGCTTGGTAGATGCTAGAGTGTATGGGTTCCTTCCAGGTATGACGTAATTTGTAAAGTGATGGGAGGCATACTCAAAGTGCAGTCCGATGTTTTCCACATGGAATAAACATTCTTTTTCTAAGTCAACGTGGGCATGGAGTTTATAATAGAAGTGGCGGTCTGAGGGTAAGACCCCAGGCAGGTGCAGGGTAAAGGGTGGGGAGGCAACGCCCCTTGCAGGATTATGGTGGACAGGGAGAAAACACCACGCCCACCAACCAAGCTGGTCACGCCCACTAACCTGGAAGGAGCTCGTACATTCTCAGCTTAACCATTAGAGCTTCCCTGCCTCTGCAGCGTGCTCATGCATTAAACCTCGCCTCCACTCCCCCATAAAAAAAAAAAAAGTTGCTGAATTTGCTACTTGGCCAGGCAAAGAGAATTTGGGTTTAAAAAAAAAAATAAATAATATTATGGTGTCTTAAAAGGGAACCTGTCAGCAGAATTTTCCCTATTAAACTAAAAGTATCCCCTTCTGCAGCTCCTGGGCGGTATTCTATAAAGGTTCATCTTGCTACTGGCCCCCCTTTCAGACCTACAGAACTTTTTTGCTATGGTAATGAGGTTTGCTGGCCCTGTGGGCGGGCTGTATTTTGTCTGTTGTCCCCCCTCCTGCCACTGTTCGCTGTCCCCCAGTGTTCATTTACATAGATGAGACTGCCGCCCTCATCTTCCGCAGTGCTCCGGAAACTCGCACATTCGCAGTAGCACTATCGCGAGACTGAGCACTGTTTTCAAATTGCGAGCGCTGGTGATGTTATTGCGCAGGCGCGAGATTATGGGTGGGGCTGTGAATGTTATCACCAGCGTCATCCAAGTACTCGCCCATAATCTCGCGCCTGTGCAATAACATCACCGGCGCTCACGATTTGAAAACAGCGCTCAGTCCCGCGATAGTGCCACTGCGCATGCGCGAGTTTCCGGAGCACTGCGGAACATGAGAACGGCGGCCTCATCTATGTAAATCAACACTGGGGGACGGCGAACAGCGGCAGGAGAGGGGATAACAGATAAAATACAGCCCGCCCCCGGGGCCAGCAAATCTCATTACCATTACAAAAGGTGATAATTTATAAAGTTATGTAGGCCTGAAAGGGGGGCCCAGTAGCAAGATGAGCCTTTACAGAATACCGCCCAGGAGCTGCAGAAGGGGATTCTTTTAGTTTAATAGCGAAGATTCTGGTGACAGATTCCCTTTAACATGACCGGGGGTGGCAGTAGCTCTGGGTGGGCCCCCTCTAGGTCATAGACGAGGAGCTATGCTACTGGAGTAAGGGTTTAGGAATTACAGCTCTTTAGTATATATCTGCCTCTATTTCAAGGACCAAAGGTAATTGGACAATTATTTCAAATAGCTCTCATGGGCTATTCACTTGTTAATCTAACATCAATTAAGCAGGTCTGAAGCGGATTCCAGGTGCATTTGCAAGCGGAAGCTGTTGCTATGAACCCACCACATGTGGTCAAGAAATACTCAATGGAAGAGAAAACACAATCATTAGGCAGAAAAAAAAAAAGAAGCTCTAGCAGAAAGATAGCAGGAATTTTAGGAGTGACCAAATCAAGAGTTTGGTACATTATGCAAAAAGAAGACCACACTAGTGAGTTTGGGAACTAAACAAGGCCTGGACATTCGTGGAAGACTAGATGAATCCTTTCCATGGTGAAGAAAAACCCCATTCACAACATCCACCCAAGTGAAGAACACTCTCCATGAAGTAGGGGTTTCAGTCTCTAAGTCTACCATAAAGAAAAAAGGTGCAAACCACTAAATCAGCCTTAAAGAGAACCGGTCAAGTCATTTTTATATTGAACAGCCCCCAGTGTGTTTTACATGATGCAATGTACATCACTAATATGATTTTAAAAATTAAAAAAAAAATCCCATATAGCTATCTTAAAAAAACTTTATATACGTACATGAATGCAGTAAGTCCGTTAGATTTCAGTCACAGGGGCGGCACTTTTGCGGAGATCAGTCACTGTCACTCAAGTTCAGGTGTGATTATTTTTTTCAACTTTGTCACGCCCCAGTCATGCCTGAACATGAGTGACAGTGACTGATCCCCTTATGACCAGGGCTGTGGAGTCGGTAAGCCAAACCTTCGACTCCGACTCCTCAAATTCTCTTGCTCCGACTCAGGCTCAGGCTCAGGCTCAGGCTCAGACTCAGACTCAGACTCAGACTCAGGCTCAGACTCAGGCTCAGGCTCAGGCTCAGGCTCAGACTCAGGCTCAGGCTCAGACTCAGGCTCAGACTCAGGCTCAGGCTCAGGCTCAGACTCAGACTCAGACTCAGACTCAGACTCAGACTCAGACTCAGACTCAGACTCAGACTCAGACTCAGACTCAGACTCAGACTCAGACTCAGACTCAGACTCAGACTCAGACTCAGACTCAGACTCAGACTCAGACTCAGACTCAGACTCAGACTCAGACTCAGACTCAGACTCAGACTCAGACTCAGACTCAGACTCAGACTCAGACTCAGACTCAGACTCAGACTCAGACTCAGACTCAGACTCAGACTCAGACTCAGACTCAGACTCAGACTCAGACTCAGACTCAGACTCAGACTCAGACTCAGACTCAGACTCAGACTCAGACTCAGACTCAGACTCAGACTCAGACTCAGACTCAGACTCAGACTCAGACTCAGACTCCTACATATATTGATTATAGTTAGGTGAAAAATGTATTGTAGTACATGAATATGTGTATGTGAACATCAGACATTTAATAATTTTTATGATACAATAATCAAGATATTTGGATAGAACATAAAATATATTTATTGGAATACAACTTTAGAACACAAAAAACTGTAATAAATTGTAAATATGTAATACACTATGTAATATACAGTAGATTACATATATATCTTGTGTGTGTATATACACTGTATATATATATATATGTATATACAGTGTATATACACACACAAGATATATATGTAATCTACTGTATATTACATAGTGTATTACATATTTACAATTTATTACAGTTTTTTGTGTTCTAAAGTTGTATTCCAATAAATATATTTTATGTTCTATCCAAATATCTTGATTATTGTATCATAAAAACAATTAAATGTCTGATGTTCACATTGTACTACAATACATTTTTCACTTAAATATAAGCATTATACTAAATGTTATTATTTAGTAAAATATTCAGCACATTCTGCATTGCACTCCTGTCCCCAATTTATTATATATTTTAGGAGTCGGAGCATTTTATACCGACTCCGACTCCGACTCCAACTCCACCAAAATGAGCTCCGACTCCGACTCCACGACTCCGACTCCGACTCCACAGCCCTGCTTATGACTGAGCCCTAAGGCTGCGACCGCACTTTGCGTTTCCACCTGCGTTTTGGTTGCTTCTTAGGTGCGTTTTGAGAAGCACCTTTTTCATGCCATAAGGCATGCGTTTTGATTTCACAGCAAAGTCTATAGAAAATTGGGATTTCTTGTGCGCACTTTGCGTTTCTAAACGCTGCGTTTAATTTGCATATTTTGTGGCAAAAAACATGTGTTCAAAGAAGCAGCATGTCAATTGTTTTTGCCATTTTGGCTGCGTTTTGCTAACATTGGAGTTAATGAGAAATGGCAAAAAGCAAGTTTCCTACAAATTCCTGCGTTTTACCTGCTTTTTCGGTGCTGAAAACATGCGTTCTGAACTTACAACACGCATGCATTTAGCACATTACATTAATGATTTCATATGTCCCTTTACACACACACATAATCCGACAATTAAATTTAAGAAAATGTTAAATTTAGTGCTATTTTTCTAATAAATACTATATTACCGCTATAATTCCATTATATATTTCTATTTTCTTTTTAATTTCTGCACTTATGTATTTAATCTTTTTTTTTTTATCTTTTTTCAATATATTTGAGTGTTTAACCTTTATTTAGTAGTGTTTTGATTTACAAAACGCATTTGTCAAAACGCAGGTGGAAAAGCAGGTAAAAAGCGCTGAAAACACATCAAAAACGCGGTAAATACGCATGCGTTTTCAGCGCTAAATTTCTGAAAAAGGTGACTTTGGTCAAATCAATTAAGCACAAAACGTGCGTTTAGAACTGCAAGTAGGTGAACGCAAAGTGCGGTCGCAGCCTAAGGGATTTACTGCATTTGCCTAAGCATATGAAGATAAATACAGGGATTTTTATTTAATTTATTTTAAAACTATGTTAGTGATCTACTTTGCATCATTTAAAAACAATTGGGCGCAGTTTAGCAAAAAAAAAAAAAAAAAAAAACACGACAGGACAGATTCCCTTTCAGAATAGACATGCCAGGCTAGGCTGTGCCTAAACGACAACATGTAAAGAAGCCAGCCAAATTCTGGAAAACCATAGTTTGGACAGATTAAGCGGAGATTAACCTGTACCAGAATGATGCGAAGAAGAAGGTATGGAGAAGGCTTCCAAAAGGCTCATAATGCAAAGCACTCCACATCCTCTAACACATGGTGGAGGCAGTGTGATTGTATAGGCATGCATGGCTTCCAATGGCACTGGATCACAAGGTTGATTGGACGAGGCTTCACAGTCCAAAGTGACACTGACCCAAAACAGACTGACAGCAATCCAGGAGTTTTGTAAGGCAAAGAAGTGGAATATCCTGCAATGGCCGAGTCAATCGCCAATTTCACCGCACTTGGAACTTTTTTCCTCATTTTGCAGTGCACTAGATGGTAAATGTAACGGTTTCATTCAAAAGTAAACCTTGTCCCGCTAAAAACAAGCTCTCATATGGCTAAATTGACGGAAAAATAAAAAAATAAATTATGCCTCTTAGAAGAAGGGGAAGAAAAAAAAAGAAAGAAATCGCTGGGGAGTGAAGGGGTTAAACCTGAAAGTCTCCACTTCAATTGCATCCCTGTTTTTTTTTTTTTGTTTAAAAAAAGAAAAAAATGGGCATGTAGAGCCTAAATCATGAAGATTCGGTCACTGTCCAAATATTTCTGGGCCTAACTGCATGTTTTCATGGTAACCGAGCACACAACTCTGAAGTCTGATCCTGCTAACCATACTTTCTGCCATCTGTCCCCTAACCACCTTCTATTAGATTAGCAACAGATGGATGGCGGCATGACTACAAAATCAAACTGCACAGGGTTTGTTTTGGGTTGCTATGGAGATGCAGAAGCCTGTATTGGAGCTGTAAACATAAGACATGGCCGAAGACTATAGACTTCATCTTTAATTTTAGAACGATTGGAGCCACAAAAGTAATTTGGTTGCAAAGGTGGAAAACGTCTTCTGTTCCACTTTTCCATAGTATAAGTACAGTGGAACCTTGGTTTACAAGAACAATCCGTTCTGGGAGTGTGTTTGTAAACCAAGTTACTCGTCTAACAAAGCAAAATTTCCCATAGGAAATAATGCAAGCTCAGATAATTCGTTCCACAACTTATTCAATGTCCCATCCTGGTCCCCTACTGTGCCACTCCACACACACACACACAAAAACACACATATTATAATCACCTTACCTTCCGTTCCATCGCCGGCCTCCTGGTTCTTTTAGTCCGCCGGTACAGGATGTCTATAGGGTAACCATCGCAACCGATGCCGGAGCTTCCGCTGCCAGCGCGTTGACGTCAAGGGCATGAGCCGCTTGCCTCCGATTGGTCAGCACGCTACCTTTGAGCAGCGGCTGACAGCGGAATTTCCGCCATCGTCGCGATGGTTACCCGATACATATCCTGTACAGGTGAATTACAAGAACCATGAGACCAGCAATGGAACGGAAGGTAAGGTGAGCATAATATGTGCGTGTTTGTGCAGACTGCAAAAGCAGGTCAGAGAGCGGTGAAAGTACGGAACCGGAAGTGTGTGCGGCATTTTGCTCGGAAAGCAAAGCTTGCTCGTAAACGGAGTTACAAATTTACAGCAAGCTTTGCTCATATAGCGAAATACTCACACACCAAGTTACTCGTAAACCGAGGTTCCACTGTATTGATAAATCTCCCTAAGGGTTTGATATCAGGGCAGAGGGTGGCACTTCATTTACTGTACACCAATCATTTTCTGTATGGACAGTCTTCCTTTGGAACCTAAGAGGCAAATTTTAGAGGACAGGAACAGCAAGCTCCACGAGTGACAGACGTTTCCACTTCAGCATGGCTTGTATCATTAGTAATAGAAATTAAAAGGGAACCTGTCAACAGAATTTTCGCTATTAAACTAAAAGATTCCCCTTCTGCAGCTCCTGGGCTGCATTCTATAAAAGGCTCATCTTGCTACTGGCCCCCCTTTCAGACCTAAATAACAACTTTATAAAATATTACCTTTTGCTATGGTAATGAGGTTTGGTGGCCCCAGGGGCGGGCTGTATTTCGTCCGTTATCCCCCCTCCTGCCGCTGTTCGTCGTCCCCAGTGTTCATTTACATAGATGTGGCCATCGCCCACATCTTCCGCAGTGCTCCGGAAACTTGCACATGCGCAGTGGTACTATCGCGGGATGGAGCACAGCGGAAGATGAGGGCGGCGGCATCTTCTATGTAAATGAACACTGGGGGACGGTGAACAGTGGCAGGGTTGGGGGATAACGAACAAAATACAGCCTGCCCCCGGGGCCAGCAAACCTCATTACCATAGCAAAAGGTAATATTTTATAAAGTTATTTAGGTCTGAAATGGGGGCCAGTAGCAAGATGAACCTTTCTAGAATGCAGCCCAGGAGCTGCAGAGGGGGATTCTTTTAGTTTAAGGCTGGAAACACACTTATGCGTGTAAAATCGGTCCGAGTTGCATGATAAAAAGTCGGACAATTTCAGTTCACTTTATGATCAGTGTGCAATGCGATCCTGGGATTTTTCTCATGATTGCAGTGAGTTTGCAATGCGTGTTTGATGCGTATGGGAGCCGTTTTTACTATGTCATTGCCATTCAGCTCTGCTACATGGCCGCTGACAGCAGACACAGACAGAGCCATGTAGCAGAGCTGAATGGCCGCTGACAGCAGACACAGACAGAGCCGCATGATCAGAATGAAGTCGGATGAACTTCACCTGACTTCATGGTCATCCTGTGGCTTTGTCTGTGTGGCATGGCCCCTGATTTTCGGTCACCGGTGAAGGTCTCGCCGGTGACCGCAAATCCCCTGAGTGACCGCAGTGAGCTGCGCTATCAGCAGTGCCGTCAATGAGGTTACCCGCGGCCACAGCTGCAGTTTTCCCGCTGAGATCTGTGGCCGCGGGTAACCTGAGTGATGTCATCGCTGATAGCGCGACTCACTTCAGTCGCTGCGGGGAGCTCACAAAGGGGTCGTGGTCTGTGACCGCTCTCTGTCAGCTTCTGATGTAGCAGAGCTGAAAGCGTCATAGGACCGGTGTGGATTACGTCGGACATGGAGGGGTATTTGGGGACTTTATTAAAATGGTGAAAGAGGTTGCTGTTTTTTGTCATTTATTACAAATAAAGGATTTTTTGGGTGTGTGTGTTTATTTTCTTTAACCAACAGGTTAATCATGGAAGATATCTCAGGGAGACACCTGCCATGATTAACCTTGGGCTTAGTGGCAGCTATGGGCTGCTGCCATTAACTCCTTATTACCTCGATTGCCACCGCACCAGGGCAATTCGGGATGGCCGGGTACAGTCCCGGGACTGTCGCATCTAATGGATGCGGCTATTCCGGGCAGCTGCAGGCTTATATTGTTAGGCTGGGGGGCTCCCCATAGCGTGGGGCTCCCCATCCTGACAATACTAGCCATCAGCCGTGTGGCTTTAACATGGCTGGTATTAAAATTGGGGGGGACCGCACGCCGTTTTTTTTTTTAATTATTTATTTTACTGCGTGATATAGACCCGCCCACCGGCAGCTGTGATTGGTTGCAGTGAGACACTCATCGTGGGGGCGTGTCTGACTGCAACCAATCATAGGCGCCGGTGGGCGGGGAAAGCAGGGAATACGAGATTGAATAAGGAGTGGCCGGCTTTTTCAAAAGAGGAGAAACCGCCGGAGCAGTGTGAACGCCGTGCAGCACCGCGCTGGTGATCGGGGATTATGAGAGAGGGGGGGGGGGAAATAGACCGACATGGACAGAGAGAGAGAGAGAGACCGACCGACAGAGAGAGAATAGAGACCGAGAGGGAGAGGGAGACCGACTGACAGAGATCGAGATTGACCGACATTGTGAGACCTCACTCATTTCCAGTGTTTTGTGAAACATGCGATAAATGTATTTAGAAAAACGAATGTCACTAGGATGGTGTGAGCCGGTCCATGTGACAGCCGTTTATTTACCCGCTCCCATAGCGTTGCATTGGGGAGACTCGCGCGAGAAACTCTCCAAAACGCAGCATGCTGCGATTTTTTTCTCAGTCCGATTTGGACTGAGAAAAAAAATAGCAGATTGCAGCTGCCTCATTGATTAACATGTGTCCGAGTGCAATGCGAGAATTTCTCGCATTGCACTACTGCGAGAAAATCGCAAGTGAGAAGCCGGCCTAACAGCGAAAATTCTGGTGACAGGTTCCCTTTACCTAGCTAAAAGCAATGCTTCAGACAATCAATTATTTTGTTTTGTTCCAGGAGTGAATAAATGCATCGATCAAACGCATGGAAAAGTATTTGTCACTTGGAAAGACTTAATCCTGACACAGTAATCTCTCAGATGGAACATCCACTTATAAGATTCAATAGCACCTGCTGTCTGCGAGACAAGAGTCAGGAGAGCCACGATAAAGCAAGTAGAAAAGGTAAAATTATTCTGCAAAAGCACACAGCGAAAACAGACATAACGGTCTAGAATGTAGGATTGTAGACCACTATATGTAAAGTGATAGACGAGCACGCCTATGGTTTACTGGGTCGTCTTGTAAATGAAGGGTTAAATCTATTGATTCCTACTTGAAAAGCACATTTTTCTTGGATAAGTATACATACAGTGCTTTGAAAAAGTATTCATACCATGTGAACTTTTACACAATTTCACATTACACCCGTAAACTTGAATGTATTTTTTTTTTTTTTAGACTTTATGTACTGTAATATACCAACACTAAGTAGAGAGTATTTCTGACTCAGTGTAAAGGAAATACATGGTTTACTAAATATGTTAAAATTATAAATCTGAAAATTGTGACATGCATGTGCGTCCAGCTCGAGTCAATACTTTGTAGGATCACCTTTAGCTGCAGTTACTGCTCCAAGTCTTTTGGGGTAGGTCTCTACCAACTTTGCACATTTAGAGGCTGAAATTTTTGTCCATTCATCTTTGCAATTGGCTCTAGCTCAGTGAGATTGGATGGAGGCGGCTGTGATCAACAATTTTCAAGTTGTCACAGATTCTCAATGGGATTTCGGTCTGAGCTTATCTTGGTAGGTTTGCAGTTGTGCCATACTCCTTCCATTTTTGGTTGATGGATTTAACAGTGCTCTGTGAAACGTTCAGAGCTTGGGCTATTTTTATTTATTATTATCTTTTTTTTTTTTTTTAATAACCTAATCCTGCTTTAGGTCTCAGCCGCAAACTGCATCTTTTACTGCATTATTTTGTGCGTTTTTGAGGTCACTAAGATGCACCCAAATGCATGCATTTCCTTCTCCCAGCAAAGTATTTTGCGGTCCTTACAGTGCATCTTTTTTGGCTGTGTTATTGAAGATGGAACCAAGATACAGCATGTCAATTCTGTTTGTGTTTAGTCCATGCGTTCGAGGAATGTGACTGAGTCAGTGGAGTATTGATCCTCTATGGGGACCAGAATCCAGTGCAGGGGTAGGAGCAAGCGCTTCATACTTAGGCTGCTTTCACACATCCGGCTTGAGCTGTGCGGCTCAATCCGGCTGTGCAAGCTATGCAACGGATGCGGTGAAAACACCGCATCCTTTGCATAAGTTTTTCCCATGCGGCCCGTCCGTTTTTTGCCGCTTGTGGCACGCTACTGAGCATGCGCAGTGGCAAAAACCGCATGTGGCGGCCGGATGCGGGTTTTTGCCGCATCGCGCCGCATCCGGCCGCCATAGGCATGCATTGAAAAATGCGCCGCATCAGCCGGATGCGGCGCGATGCGGGTTTTTTGCCGCACGAAAAACCGTGCCAGGCAACGTTCCATCCGGCCGCCGCATCGGCTAAATCTGCTGCATGCGGCAAAAAACGGATGGAACGCAAGGCCATGCGGCACAATGCGGCACTAATTAAAGTCTATGCAGGAAAAACACAATCGGCAGCAAAAAAAAAAAAACGGATGCGATTTTCCTGCAAAGTGCTGGATTGTGCCGCATTGCAGAAACCGGAGGTGTGAAAGCAGCCTTAGAGTCACCGGGGCAGCTGTCACACTGCTACTGCGGCTGCTCATTCCCTTCCCAGGCTGCTCATTACCTTAATTGAATATGCACTGCTTCCCCCGCCGACCGGCGTGATTTGCTGCACCCCCACACTGAGTGGCACTTTCAATTACAGACACCGGTGGGCAGGTCTATATCGTACAGTAAAATAAAAAAAAAATTGGCATAGGGTCCACCTCATATTATGATACCCAGCACAGATAAAGCCTGACAGCTGGGGGTTTGTATTATCAGGCTGAGGAAACCCATGCTTATTGGGCACCCCCCAGCCACCTGGAATTGCTGTATCTATTAGATACGACAGTCCCAGCACTTTACCCAGCTCTTCCCAATTGTCCTGAAGCTGTGGCAATCAAGGTAATAAGGAGTTAATAGTAGCCCACAGCTGCGCCTAAGTCCTAGATTAGTAATGGGTGGTGTCGTGTCCATTAGTAATCTGTAAGCGAAAGTATGTAAACACAAATACCCAAAAAATCCTTAATTTGAAATGAGACAAAAAAGTACTCTCTTCCATCACTTTATTAATCCCAAAAAACACCTCTAAAAAGGGCCGACATAATCCACATATGATCCCACAACGCTACCAGCACTGCTACATCTGAATTCACACAGAGCAACCCTAGAACAAGATCGCCTACTGTGAGGTCCAGCAACCTGAGTGACGTCACCGCTGATCGCTGCTCAGTCTCCTCTGCCTTAACCTCAAAGTGGGCAGTCATATTCTATGGCGCTCGCTGTGAGCTTCAGATGTAGCAGAGCTGAATTGTTGTGGGACTTCGTATGGATTACGTTGGACCTGCAGTGGTGTTTTGGGGGTTAATAAAGGGGTGAAAGGGCTTTTTTTTCTTTATTTGAAATAAAGGATTTTTTGGATGTTTGTGTTTATTTACTTTCACTTACAGATTAGTGATGAGGGTTCTCAGATGCCTCCCATTACTAATCTAGGGCTTAGTGGCAGCTGTGAGCTGTCATTAACCCCTTATTACCCTGATTTCCACTGCACCAGGTAAAGTTTTGGGATTTTCAAATCTAATGAATGCAACAATCCGGAGCGGCTGCAGGATGCTACTGTTAGGTTGGAAAGGGCCAAATAAATAACCATGCCCTTCCCACCCTAATAATATCAGCCCCCAATTGTCTGCTGTACCATGCCTGGTTTTAGAAAAATAGGGGGACCCCAAGTATTTTTTTTTTTAATAAGTCAAATAATAAAAAGAAGGGAGAAATCAACACAAAATGTGCTGACTGTCCACAATAGCACGCGTGCCAGGTACCAAGTCATCATTTTCCATACAGGTACTATTGTTGTCACCATGATCATTGAAAAGATTATTATTCATTAACACAAAGGTCTGGATATATAACCAGACTGGGCTGAAGGTCACAAGTCAGCTTTGTCACTTAAGAGAAAAAAAATCAAAACTGCCCTGTGGACTTTAGCTTGTACGCCGAGACACTGGGCTCTGCCGCCTACATAACTATGGGCATTGTCCTGACAAGGTGCAAATACTATTCTACTTTCTCTCGCCGTTCCTACAGCAATGGGCGGACACTTACAGTGCTGCCACTTCATTAGTTTATCTACAAATTCATTTTTTCATGTGTACTCCTAATGTATTCCTCTGGGAGAAACATAGTGTGAATGGAGTATATTATTAATACTGTTACAACAAAGGAAAGTACATTACCAATACCGCATTGTACACAGGACCGTATTTATACTATGTAGCCACCCTATGGGTATTGTCCGCACGCTGCAGTTGTGTGTTCACCACAAAACTGCACACTGTGGCCCAAAAAAAAGCATCTTGTTGCAAAAAAATGCATCAAAACGCATGAGTCTTTGATGCATTATTTTTATCACCAATGCAGGAGAAATGCAGGGAAAAATGCAAAAAGAATTGACTTGCTGCATTTTCGTGGTCACCAAAAAAACTGCAGCCAAAGAAAAAAATCAGGGCCTGATTCATCAAGATCTCTGGCACAACACCTCCAAGAGTTTTTTTCCTATGTTCAATGCTGGAGAGTAGAAGGGGTTAAAGCCGCGCTGTGGCCAAAGGATGAAAAAAAAAAATTGTTTTTTTAATGAAAGATTATTTTATTCCATAGGTCTACACGTTTTGATGTGAGGACCTCTTCTTCAGGACCACAAAAAAAAAAACAGAAAAATCAACAATACAATACAATACAATACGATTTATTGTTGATTTTTCTTTTTTCTGATTTTTGTGGTCCGGAAGAAGAGGTTCTCACCTCAAAAAGCGTAGACCTATGGAATAAAATAATCTTTCATTAAAAATCAACAAAAAAACGTTTTCATCCTTTGGCAATAGTGCGGCTTAACCCCTTCCACTCTCCAGCATTGAGGATATCTACACATGGGGCTGTGGCAGCCGCTTATTATCTGTGTGCTTTTTGTGTTGGTTGTGACTTTCACAACCACACTAGGTGAGTGTACAGTAAACACTTTTATTTTAATATTCTGGTAAGACACTATTTTGTGCTCTCTCTCTTAGTTTCATTTAGAGGGTTTTTTTATGCCAGTCTTCTACAGCTGTACCAATGCAGGTAGAGATGGGACAGGGTGTGGTGTAAGCCACCTGGAAAATTCACTATAATTTATCCCAAATTGGCACGAATTATGCCAGAAAAGTACTAAACCGCTGGCTGGAGTAACACTGTTGGCAGAGTAGCACAACAGCAGTAAAGATGCACGTCTCAATGAATTTGGTGAATCTGACTCAAGCGATGTTTTCATTAAAAACTAGCCTTAATGGATTGGGCCTTAGAGGAGAACTCTGGGGAGGGAAAAAAAAAATAAAAAATATTCTAATGCACATGTTCTCAAACTATAAAGATAAGATCCATAGAGCTGTTCCATAGCCTCACACTACCTGTATTTCAGGTAGTAAGGAGTTGCTCCTTGGTGCTCCCTCTCCCTCCTGGGAAGTAATATCACAGGGGCCCGTTATTCTTGGACTTCAGGGAAGCAGATAATATCAGGGTGACTGGCTATAACCAACAGCATGAAGCAGGCCACGCCACCTGATATGTGATGTAACATCCCAGAAGGGAGGGGGAGCACCGAGGAGCAGCTCCAGCATCACACTTCGTGTCAGGGTACAAAACTCATTGTGGATCTCTCTTTATAGTTTATGAGGGCAGGGTTGGTAAAAGAATGTTTTATCTCCCCGGAGTACCCCTTTAATGAATCAGGCCTTAATGAATGGTGCCTTAATTACCCATATTAGTGATTAGATTAATCAATTTTCCTCCTTTGTACAGATATTAGCTTGTATACTTTGGGTTATAATTTAATATAATAAGTCCTTGTACTTTTTACCCTGCATGATGTTAACCAATCATAAGTAGACAGCAACATAATGGGGAGAAAAAGAGCAAACTCCCACAATAACTTAGTTATCATATGTCCTGCACAGGTGAAACATGTTCTAACTCACTCACTTGTCCACTGCAGAGCTATGTGTAGTTATGAAGGTTTACAGCAGAGCAAAGTGTGATTACTTACATTTTGAGCTTTCATCTAATAGCAGGCAGTATAAGGAATACAGCTGAACTGACAGCAATGGGAGAGGAGAGCTACGATTTGAAACGAGACAAAGCTCAGCTCTGTTGTACTGCCACTCCACCCACACTGACTGCCCTAAAATTAAAGCTGAAAGGTGTTTTTAACTACTTATTCCAGCTCTACCTTGAGCATTTTGGAATCACACACACTGTTCTACAGTGATAGTTTTATCTTTCATTACAAGTCTCACACTGAGAAACCTGGGGGGGGGGGGTTAGATCCCTCACTCCTTCATGTGCTGCTGCCTGCTTGATTATGATTGGTCAACCTCGTACAGGGGAAGAAGTAGATTCCCCTAGAGAAGAGTCTCTGGTAATACCCAGTTAGACTCATCATGAATTATTACCTACATTTTACAAGCTAATGACTAAATAAAAGGAGAGGTGGAGTTAAAAAATAAAAACTACATTTTATTCAGCTTTGCAGCCACTACTCCATGATGAGGCCATTTTAACATGATGAAAGGTCCACTTTAAATTCCATGTGAGATGTCTTCTCTCAATTGTGCTAAGGGCGTCCATCATTTACGGTATATAGAACAGGCCTCCAATGATATTCTATCACAAATAGTACGAGTCCTTCAGAATTCCCAGCCCACACAGATCCCAAACTAAACCCCACTAAGCAAAACAGGACCCCAAACCAGAGCACCTTAAATAAAATCAGATCTTAAATAAAGACTTCAGTCCAAATTCCCCTTAAACAATTACATAGCCCAAACCACTTAAACAATACAGACGCCGGACATTTTTTTTCCAGACCCAAAGCAGATCTGTGCATAGAAAGCATGGGTCTATGTATCTGCATACCGTGAGATGACGGGACCCCTTCACTGACCACAGACCCTATGTTCTGACACTCACCTGAAGCCATTCCTGTTGCCTGCCGTCAGGACAATGTCAGCCAGAGCACTCAGAAGAGGAGGCAAGCGTAGGAACCTGGAGAGGCCACGCTGGGGGTCACCTGAGTGATTTGTTGGGTCCTCTAAGAGTCTCCCAGACATTCTGGGAGAAATAGCAAGTGGAAGTGTCCAATAAGCCAGAGAGAAATTGGTTATTCTCTAAGAGCAACAATAAAACACAGCTCATGAAGGATTTCTAAGGTCCCATCTTTCAGGCGTAAGCATAGCCTCTGCATGGAAAGATAAATGTGTGTGACGCTCATGTTTGCTCGGAGTACGGTGTGAATGGAACATTCCAGCACCTGTGTTTTTAGAATTATGTGCCCAGAAAAAGAACTATCCTTAAAAGGGTCATCAATATAAGATCGATGAGGGTGCCGGACAATCACAACTGATTTGTAATACAATTTAAAAGGGAACCGGTCACCAGAGTTTGCAACTATAACCTGCAGCCACCACCGGTGAGCCCCTATATACAGCATTCCGGTATACTGTATATAAGAGCCCAGGCTGCGCTGTAGAATGTTAAAAAAAAACAAAAAAACACACTTTTATAATACTCACCTTGTTGGTGGTCCGGTCCAATGAGGGTCAATGCTGTCCGCTTCGGCGCCTCATCTCTGCTGCGATTGCGGTCCTCCTTAGACCCAGCCCAGTATGGAAGACACATCCTACATCATCCACACAAGCCAGCATTGCAGACCTGCACAGATGCGCTTTGATCTGCCCTACTCAGGGCAGATCAAAGTACTGTAATACGCAGGTGCGAGGAGAGGTTACAGACCGCCAGCACATGTGCACTACAATACTTTCATCTGCCCTGAGTAGGGCAGATCAAAACGCACCTGCGTAGGACCGCAATGCCGGCTTGTGTGGATGACGTAGACGCATCATCCATACTGGGCTGGGTCTAAGGAGGATGTCAATTGCAGCAGAGAGGCAGCGCCAGACCAGAGAGAGGAGGCACCGGATCGGAGAGCAGCGACACCCATTGGATCGACTGGCCGCCCCCTAGGGGAGTATTATAAAGGTGTTTTTTTTACATTCTACAGCACGGCCTGGGATCTTATATACAGCATGTTAGAATGCTGTATATAAGAGCCCACTGGTGGTGGCTGCAGGTTATAGTCGCCAAATCTGGTGACAGGTTCCCTTTAAGGATACTTCTGTTACCTGCTCAGACAGCGGCCAGATATAACAGGTGTGGAGGGCTGGAACAGCTCAGCTCCGTGTATTATATAGTGCTTACTCCCTGGTATTGCACCTTGTCCCCTATTAAACTGGGGGTGACAGGTGTGGGGCCCCCACCAATCTAATGCTGAGTATTAGTGATGAGCGAGCACTGCCATGTCCGAATGCTCGGTCCTCGTAACAAGTAGTTAATGTTGGATGGGTGCGACTTGAGTACCCGAGCATAATGGAAGTCATTGGGGAACTTGACCATTTTCCTGGAATATTTCCCAGAAAGCCTAAAGGTAACAAATGTAAGTAATAACGCTATTCCGCTCACCTGGCCATATGCAGGAGGCTGCACAACAGACGCAGGTACTTATGTGGCCGTATCATTATGCCAAGTTATCACATAACCAGTCTGGATGTCATCATACAAGACTCCTGCTCTAGAGAAAGAAGAAAGCTGTACCACTCTATGGGAGCCTAATTACAGCTCCTTACAAAACAGCGATAATGATGTGCTGGAGGCTCATGAGTAACCGGAGCAGATGCATCATTGTATGGAAAAATACTGTATGTGTTTGTATGCATATTCATTTCTTCCCCAAATGGCCTCCACAAGCTTGCATTATTAAGGACAGTCTGCATAATGCCCTGTAAGACTAAGGTAAAGTAGCAGACGAGCCCCGCTAATAACAGTCACTGTAATCCTCGCTCATGCAGCTCTGCCAACGCCGCCACAAAATTCAGGCTCACTCCCAGGACCTTCACGAAAAAACATCACGGCTCCAATTAGCTCAGCAATGATCCGGATGTTTTACAGTGTGTTGGTTTGTTACTCTGCAATGTAATAACGCTTGGATTGTGTATGAAATGAGGAAAGCTGCATAGCAGCATGTCATAAGGGCAGCAGATGGGGACACATGGAGACGCCGAACGAGACGGCAAGAGCTGGATGAAGAAAAAAAATATACCGTAGTATCCAAACTGGCTCATCATTAGAAATCTTACACAAGCAATATTACAACAGACAAAGCCTAAGAGCAACAGCAACGCAGTGCTAGCAGTAATAGTACCATACTAATTAGAACAATAAGGCCATGTTCACACACAGCTTTTCTCTCTTGATGTGATGCAGTTTATTTTCCCAGAAAAGAAGCGGTGACAGGTCAAAAATCTCACATACATACGGTAATTATATTTTTCCCCTGGCTGAGTTTATTAACTGCAGTGTTTTTAAAATCTCCAGCACGTCAATGCATAGAAATTAACGACAAAGCGAAAATCCGACGTAAATATAATATGTAGCAAAATGGTTTTGCTGCTTTTTTTCTGCAAATAAAACTAATTTTATTAAATGCCTCATTGTGGCTCTCATAGAGTTGTATTGAGCGCTTGTCATGTCACTTCTGACTTCCAGACAATCAGACATTACTGGCACAAGATTGTGCTGTGGTTCTGGTGTGGCACCGAAAAAACACTAGAGTGGTGCTTTAATATACTCACTGCATTACATGCACATATACACACACATTTATTGAATATTGAAAAGAAAAAAAAAACACCTTAATGTAAGAGCTTCCTTAGAAGCACCACTCAAGGGGTTTGGGTTTTTCTCAGCACTTGAGCAGTGCTTTAAATTTAAGTCCCCCTGTATTATACTCCCCTATTGCAATCTTCATCCTTTCTCCTTCACCTTGTAACTACTGAATGGCCGTAAGTCAGAATTTATGCCACTAGCAGCTCAACATAACTCTATGAGAGCCAGAACCAGGCTCTCAGAGTCACATTTAGGCTGTTTTCACACCTCCGGTTTTTCCTGTGCGGCACAATCCGGCGCTTTGCAGAAAAAACGCAACCGTTTTTTTTTTTGCCGCCGGTTGCGGGTTTTTTGCATAGACTTTCATTAGTGCCGGACTGTGCCGCATGGGCTTGCGTTCGGTCCGTTTTTTGCCGCATGCGGCAGATTTAGCCGATGCGGCGGACGGATGGAACGCTGCCTGGCACGTTTTTTTGTCCGGCAAAAAAAAAACAAAAAACGCATTGCGCCGCATCCGGCCAATGTGGCGCGATTTGCAATGCATGCCTATGGATGCCGCATGCGGCATGCCTATGGATGCCGCATGCGGCATCCTGCGGCATGCCTATGGATGCCGCATGCGGCATCCTGCGGCAAACACCGCATCCACCTGCCGGCAGCGTTTTTTTCCACTGCGAATGCTCAGTAGCCTGCCGCAAGCAGCAAAAACCGGACGGGCCGCATGTCAAAAACTTATGCAAAGGATGCGGTATTATCGCCGCATCCGTTACATAGGTTTTAGAGCCTTAGGCTAGTTTCACACATCCGGTATTTGCTCTGCGGCACAATACGGCGCTCTGCAGAAAAACCACAACCGTTTTTTTGCCGCCGGTTGCGGGTTTTTTTGCATAGACTTACATTAGTGCCGTATTGTGCCGCATGGGCTTGCGGTCGGTCCGGTTTTTGCCGCATGCGGCAGATTTAGGCTACTTTCACACATCCGGTTTGAGCACTGCGGCTCAATCCGGCTGTGCAAGCTATGCAACGGATGCGGCGAAAACACCGCATCCTTTGCATAAGTTTTTACATGCTGCCCGTCCGGTTTTTTTCCGGTTGCGGCATGCTACTGAGCATGCGCAGTGGAAGAAATTGCATGCGGCGGCCGGATGCGGTTTTTTCCGCATCGCGCCGCATCCAGCGTCCATAGGCATGCATTGAAAAATGCGCCGCAGCGGCCGGATGCGGCGCGATGCGGTTTTTTTGCTGGAGCAAAAAACGTTGCAGGCAACGTTTCATCCAGCCGCGGCATCGGCTAAATCTGCCGCATGCGGCAAAAACCGGACCGACCGCAAGCCCATGCGGCACAATACGGCACTAATGTAAGTCTATGCAAAAAAAAAACGCAACCGGTGGCAAAAAAAAAACGGTTGCGGTTTTTCTGCAGAGCGCCGTATTGTGCCGCAGAGCAAATACCGGATGTGTGAAAGTAGCCTAAGCCGATGCCGGATGAAACGTTGCCTGCAACGTTTTTTGCTCCGGCAAAAAAAAAACGCATCGCGCCGCATCCGGCCGCTGCGCCGCTTTTTTCAATGCATGCCTATGGACGCCGGATGTGGCGCGATGCGGAAAAAACGCATCCGGCCGCCGCATGCGGTTTCTTCCACTGCGCATGCTCAGTAGCATGCCGCAACCGGAAAAAAAACGGACGGGCCGCATGTAAAAACTTATGCAAATGATGCGGTGTTTTCGCCGCATCCGTTGCATAGCTTGCACAGCCGGATTGAGCCGCAGTGCTCAAACCGGATGTGTGAAAGTAGCCTAATACAGGGGGTAGGGGACACATCTAAAAGCACCACTCCAGCTGAAGTAAAAAATAAATAAAAAAAAAGCCGGAAAGGTGCTTTAAGGAAGAAAACGATTACACATGATCTTGGTGACCTTCTACCATAAAGATTTATGATTGTGACTATAAAAGACTTCCACTCCTGTGCAGCACAGCTCCACATGTTACAGCATCATACCAGTATGTGTTGTAATGGTGCACACACTTCCTTTGTCATTTTTGCTTTGCCCCCTGACTCAGCAGTTGCCAGTAAATGTACAGCAGCTTCCCTCCTGTCATTTGTGCTTCCCCCGACTCAGCACATCCAGAACAATGTCACCAGGCAAACATTATATTGGGCTCTATCATCAGTCCAATAACAATGGGCCTGAGCTGTCCGGACCCCCAGCTTACCTACAACAGGTTCTCACCTGTTGTAGGTAAGCTGGGGGTCCGGACAGCTCAGGCCCATTGTTATTGGACTGATGATAGAGCCCAATATAATGTTTGCCTGGTGACATTGTTCTGGATGTGCCCCCGGCTTACCTACAACAGGTGAGAGGTCTCCGGACCCCCGGCTTACCTACAACAGGTGAGAGGTCTCCGGACCCCCGGCTTACCTACAACAGGTGAGAGGTCTCCAGGACCCCCGGCTTACCTACAACAGGTGAGAGGTCTCCAGGACCCCCGGCTTACCTACAACAGGTGAGAGGTCTCCAGGACCCCCAGCTTACCTACAACAGGTGAGAGGTCTCCGGACCCCCCGGCTTACCTACAACAGGTGAGAGGTCTCCGGACCCCCCGGCTTACCTACAACAGGTGAGAGGTCTCCGGACCCCCCGGCTTACCTACAACAGGTGAGAGGTCTCCAGGACCCCCAGCTTACCTACAACAGGTGAGAGGTCTCCAGGACCCCCAGCTTACCTACAACAGGTGAGAGGTCTCCGGACCCCCCGGCTTACCTGAGCAGAATAAAGCTATACATTCATAAAAGACAAAATATACAATTCATCAGGGTATAAGACTCACTTCTTATATATTACCCTGATAAAGGCAGATGGTAAAACTGATATACTGGATTGAGAAAAACCAAAGTGATTTAAATTTTTGGAACAAAAGCGGAGAAAATAAAAACATTTGTCTCAAAGCGCTGATCAAGCATTTCCCTTATATCGTAGATAAAGCCAAAGGTTACAATACGCAAATAATCCTGACAGGCTCTAGTAAGTGCTTGTGTCCGTTGTAGGATGACTGTCACAGCCAAGAGGCTTCTGTATGAATGGAAGACACAAACACCTTTGGGTTCACACATCAGTGCCTGTCGTACGCGTGTTACCAGCGCATGGACATTAGATTTATTGGGCCATTCACATGTGAGGTTTTTAGAGCCCACATAAATAAAAATCCCAAAAAAAAAAAAAACTGACATTCTACTTTTATCTGACTTAACTCGCCCAATAGGTCTGCAAAGCAAAAAAAAAAAAAAAAAAACAGCAACTAGATCAAAAAAGAAAACACATAGCTGCGATGGAGTGTGACTTAACGGCATGAGCACAGGGCTGCTGCACAGAATATCGAGCAGTGATTTAGCTAATGGATGGTGATGGCACAGTCTATAACGGGCTACAACAGGATTTCACAGTGAAATTGACACAGACCAACCTGTATTAGGACAGGTCCATCACTATTGCTGGGATAGTTGAGTTTTATAAGCTTTGTACATTTGTCAGAGAGGAGCGGAACTCATCCCCGACATGCAGACGCTAGAAAGCAAATCTCCAATGACAGCTATACACCCCAGTCCTGCTGGTAAGATCATGGGGACGCTACACCCCACCGATGAGATTGTTCTCCTGGTGTAAGGGCGGCTTTGCACACTACGACATCACAAGTGCGATGTCGGTGGGGTCAAATCGAAAGTGACGCACATCCGGCGTCGCAGTCGATATCGTAGTGTGTAAATCCTAGATGATACGATGAACGAGCGCAAAAGCATCGTTATCGTATCATCGTTGCAGGCTCCAACATTTCCATAATGCCGGTGCCGCGACAGGTACGATGTAGTTCCTCGCTCCTGCGGCAGCACACATCGCTGTGTGTAAAGCCGCAGGAGCGAGGAGAATCACCTTACCTGCCGCCGGCGGCTATGGAAGGAAGGAGGTGGGCGGGATGTTTACATCCTGCTCATCTCCGCCCCTCCGCCGCTATTGGCCGCCTGCCGTGTGACGTCGCTATGAGGCCGCACGACCCACCCCCTTAGGAAGGAGGCGGGTCGCCGGCCAGAGCGACGGTCGCAGTGCAGGTGAGTGCATGTGAAGCTGGCGTAGCGATAATTTTCGCTACGCCAGCTATCACAAGATATCGTACCTGCGACTGGGGCGGGGACTGTCGCGTGCGACATCGCAGCATCGGCTTGCGATGTCGCAACGTGCAAAGCCCGCCTAAGGCTATGTGCGCACGCTGCCTTTTTTTGTGACCACAAAGATGCAGCATTTTGGGCCGCTAAAAAACACACCTGCTGTAAAAACGCATAAAAAAACCCATGCGTTTTTGCGGGGTTTACGTTTTTTTTCCAATGCACTGCATAGGAGAAAAACGCTGGCAAAAACGCAGAAAGAATTGACAGGTTGCATCTTTGTCACCACAAAAACACACCTAAAACAAAACTACACTGACGACAGCAAAAATGAAAACTCAGACTTTGCTGGGGAAGGAAAGTCCTGTAGTTTTAAGACCAAAACCGCACCCGAAAAACGCGCAAAAACGCAGCGGAAAAACGCAACGTGCGCACATAGCCTAATACTTCATACTCGAGTATGAATAGTGGATTTTGAAGGCACCATCAATGAATGACTTTTGTAATAAAGCAGTATTTTGCCAAAATATTTGCGCAGCTGCTTAGTAAAAGGTTTGGCCATAAATCTACTCACTAGTGCGGCTGAGAACCACAATGATAACCTGACGATATTTTAACTGACATTTCCCTTTAAAGCATTGGATCTGCGATGGAAGAAGGACTGGTATTAGACAGGCGCACTAATTGGACCAAATGCATCTGGAAATGAGATTCAATTAAAACGGATTATTTTTAGAACCAAATTGCAATTCAAAGCCGTTTACTGAAGAGGATGAAATGGATGTTCTCTGTGATTCATGTTCAAAAGCTGCTCTGATAAGTAAGAAAGACCCGTGTATCAGCAGCGTCAGAACTACAATAGGACGACATTAGAAAAGAAGGATTTCTTAATCTTCACATTTCGTTTAGTGGTCTGTGATAAATGCACTTTATATCCAGCTTGTATATATACCAGTCTGGAAGTCTCCCCAAGGGATAGCTGGAATAAACACCCAACGACATTACATAGCAGGATGAGCCAAATTGGACCCTGCGAGCGACTGGAGAGTGCATGGCACCAACCGGTTAAAAGCTTGTGTGTAAATAATGTGTTACATCTAGTTATGAGCGAGCACTACCGTGATCAGGTGCTCGTAACAAGCAGTTGGACGCTCGGGATGGGCGCGACTCGAGTATTGAGCATAATGGAAGTCAATGGGGAATTCAAGCAATTTTCTGGAAGATTTCCCAGAAAAATGCTGGAGTTCCCCATTGACTTCCAATATACTCGGGTTCTCGAGTCGCGACCATCCCAACATCCAACTGCTTGTTATGAGTACCTGAGCATGGTAGTGCTAACTCACCACTAATTACATAGAGTTCACCGGACACTTGCATATTAGTTGAAGCAGCGTCTCTTTTTCTACACATAGTCGGAGCACTGCCTTTTTCCCCTCTCCATTCATATGCACTGTAATGCACCCCTTCCTACCAGAAGTACAGCCTGTAAAGGTGCATCAGAGGCTTCAACCAATCACTAGTGGTCACAAGCACCCTGTCCCCCCTACAACAGTGTCCCTCTCCTTCCCACCAATCATCAGGGGGACAGCCTTCCAAGTATTGCCCAGCCCTGTTCTTAGTACTTTGTCCATCTTTTCCTAAAAGGAAACTTGTCAGGACTTTCGGTTCAGCAAACTAATGACACTTATGAGGCTAGCTCAATACTCATTCTAGGCCACAAATGCTGAGGTAAAAAAAAATAAAATAAAAATCAACTTTGAGTATATAGGAGGTGGTAGCCCGGTGGCTCAGTGGTTAGCACTGCAGTCTGGCAGCGTTCAAATGCCAACAAGGACAACATCAGTAAGGAGTTTGTATGTTATTTGTGTGCATTTCATCCGGGTTCTCCAGTTTCCTTCAACACGCCAAATACATACTGATAGGGAATTTAGATGGTAAGCCCCAATGGGGACGAAAAGGGGAAGCACAGCTCACCACCTAAACCAAAAGGATCCACAGGTGCCCGGATCACTGTGGCTGGAGTCCACGATTACAAGTGAAATTAGATAATTAGATCCAGCATTCCGTTCTTCATAAAATTATAGCTTTATTGATCCATTAAAATTCAATAGTATATACCCTTATGTTCAAATGATCCTATAAAAATATTTTAAACAAAATTCAATAATAAAATGCATAGTCTGAGCCTTAGGCCCCCGCCTGACGCGTTTCAGATCCCAGTCTTTATAGGCCAATGTGACAGTGATGATAATCTCTGCAAAGTGCTATGGAATTAATAGCGCTATATAAAGTGAGCAAATAAATTCCCAGGTATAGCAGCGATTCTTTGTATTATTACCTGCCTAGTGACAGGCCCGAATGTGTCTTTGTTTAGTGCCATGATATCACTTTCGGGGTGCATTCCGACATCTGTATAAATCTCACAAGATCGCAATGCAAGGATGTCCCGACCATGACTGCATCATATATTTCTACGAGGTTGTTACGCTCAGGAAGGTAGACCCGACAGCCAGTCCGTGCATGGCGGTCTGATTTTGGACTGATTTATATGGAAATCTGAATGCACTGTTATTAGCAGCAAGGGAAATCAAGAATGTGGGGTGGGGGTTGAGGGGTGGGATAAGAGGATCTATGCACTTGCTGGGAACTGGCCCATTCTTGATGCACTTGAAGATGAAAATTAATTTACATAATGCATTAAAGTTGATTTCATCATCAAATCATTAGACGTCCACAAGATATCTTTTAACTTGTCATCTATTACCCTAATCAACAATATAGTTTTGTGAACGCTTGTAGTTGTAAAACTCTTGATAGGTTCCTTTTAAATGCTTTTTTTCAAGTTGAATGTATTTTATATGCTAAAAGTCACTTTTGCAATTGGGTTTTCTTCTAGTCTCCTATAGCAGTTGGTTTATTGGTCTACTGGCTGGAGAACAAGTTTTCTGAGAATCCAACAGCGAGTTTGTTCTGAAAACGTGTAACGCTCGAGACCAGTGCAGAAACAGTGAGTGTGAGTAGTGGACCCACTGAACCACAGGGGGACCCGGCTTACCCTTTAGTGGAAGGGGCTTAACCGAGCACCTACCACGAGGCGGACGCCAGGTACCACTTCCAGGGCAGTGACCGTGCCTGTGGTAGCTGACCCCCAAAGCAGGTACAGACATGGGTACAAACAAAGGAGGAGGCAGGTACAGATGGAATGGTTGAGACAGACAGGTATGATGGGCACAGCAGGGATAAATAGGTATGGGTGGGAAGGCAGGTACAGGTGATGGACTTAGGGATAGCAGGACCTTACAACTAACTAGCAGACAGAAAGACTAACAAGAAATGTTGCACAGGCCCATCCCCTAATAGGAGGGTGCCTTAAATACACAGTGCCCCTCAGCCATAGGCTGAGAAGCATTTCCAGGAAATAGTGGATACACTAGAAGATAGGTGCACAGCTGCTAATAGTAAACAAGTTATAACACAATGGATGCTACACAGTGCAGTGATAAGTTCATACAATATAGGAAAAAGAAGACACTGCACATGAAGGGCAAGCACAACCAATATCAATTGTATAAAAAAAAAAAATTACTTTTATTGACTCAATATTTAAAATCCATCGAATAACAGTCCCTGGATGCTTAAAATCCCCAAATATGTACAATAACGCAATACTCAAAAACCTGGCCGAAGCAGGCAAGGATATTATATAGAGTACATAAGTAAGGTGAGAACAAATAATCCAATAAAAGGGTGCATATGTATACAGGTGATGCAACCCTTTATAACATTGTATGCATTTTGAGAAATAGCGCGCTGGCCCTTTAAGAGGAGAGCCGGTGTGCGTGCGTGCAAGCCCTGAGTGCATTCCCGGGGAGCCTGTGCAGCATACGCAGGGCCAGGATTCAGAGTGAGGCAGATAAGCGCATGGGCGGCCGCGGAGCGAACATAAAGCGGCAGTGGTGGGGAGAAAGTCAGCGTCACTGCTGGGACGCCGGAGCTACAAAGTGTTTTAAATTGTTATCTTTTCATGAGTTCATCTTGAAGAATACCCATCATTTTCTGTTTTTTCTCTCATAAATTAATAATTCAGGCATAAATAAGAAACATTGTAATATATCTTTTCAGAAAAACATGCTTTCTCTTTTTCGTTTTAACATGAAGAGCCTGAATCATGAAGAGGGGGGTGAGGATATGGGCAGGGGGTCAGATGCTACTAAATATGAGGAGGCATATATATGCCTCTTGATGACTCAAGAACAATGTACGAGTAGTGTGCACCTCTGTACGCGCCTTTCCACAAACCCTTCACCAGTCTGCTTTGGCTTAGCAAAGCTTTGGCACTCGTCAAATTAATGGCATGGCCCCACGCTGCTCCGGCACATTGTCTGAACTGGGTGAAAATGGCGGGAGAATGCCAAAAGTCACATGATTTTTAGCACAGCCTCTAGTTGCAACTAAATCACGTGACTTTTCAAAACATTTTAAAGAAGAAAATTGTTGGAAAAGCTGGATTAAAAATATCACTGTGGGACTAATTACCGCATAACTTTGATGTGATCTGTGGTCAATAAATTGGAAAAAAGATGGTGTTCCGAAAAAGACGGATAAGAGTTACAAACTTTCCGGTCAGATAAAATGCTGGGAAGGAAGGGGTTAAAAACAGCACGCTGCCATACAGAAGATCATTCAGAGTTCATTGAAGACAAGGTGATTTTTATTCTACGCGTCTCAGTGCAAATGCTCCTTCAGGACGAAAAAAAAAAAAATAAAAACATTTTTTTTTCTCTGTTACTTTGTGAATAACTGATTTCAGCTTGATCTGTTTTTTTTAACATTGAAGTCTATGGAAAATGGATCCAATAATAAGATTCATTTTTCCTCATTTGTAAAGAATCCGTATTTTTTTTTTTTTACTGGATCAGATTCAAATAGAAGATAAAGAATCAGTTAATGGATCTGTTCTCCATAAACTCAAATATTAAAGAACATATCGAGCTGATTAGTCAGTTCTTTAAAAAGTGATAAAGATAGTTGTGACTACACGTTTGTCGGCAGCAGATTGCTGAACATATGAACTCAGCCTTTGAGGAGTTTTCCGGTTTCAAAAAACCTTCTCCCCTCCTACCGTGATTCTATTACAAGACCAAGCTGAAATTGGAGTTCAATGATCGGATCTGTGGGTGAAAAAATAAAAAATAAAATATATAAAAAAATAATAAAAATAAAAAATATAATATAAAAAAGGTTAAAAGATTTACAAAATAAATTGAAATAATGCTCCACGAAAATTATTGTAGCACTATAGATCCATTGTAGTATAACGTAAAGTGTGTGTTATCTGCGCTTTCCTGATCAACCCTCTCAGCTAAAGGAACAAGAATCTGCAGAGCTATGGAAAACCCATCATCACGATGAGTTGTGTCACATCTGAATACCGGACACTGATTGCTTACTGAACTGCAACTCATTTAGTGGTGGATTATGAAAAGTGTAACTGAGGTGTAACTGAGCAACACTAAGCTTTGACATTCCAGTAATTACGCTTGAAATCCTATCCAGTGTTACCCGATTCCCCTGCGACAGTGTAAGAAAAAAAAGCATCCATTTTTCATCCATAAAAATTGAACAATTTTTCTTCCGTATTTTTAGCAATTTCCCATTCGAATGTCTGTTTTTGACATCCCTTTAGGCATCTGTGTGAACTAAGGTTTTAAAAATTATACAGATATCCACATTAAATTGCACAGGTCTACAAGGGTAAAATTGCTTGAAAAGAAGTGAGATATAGATTTTTTTAAAAATGAAATACGTAAAAATATTAAAAAAATTCCATCGCGTACAGTCTTTTCACAAACACTGACTCCATAGGCTTTGTCCCGTACCATACTTTGACCCCACCTTTGGTGGATGGTTTTGGGGTCATTAGATTGGTTAGAAATTTGTAGACGCTTAAAAGGAATGTGACAAAGATTTTCACGCTAGACCCAATAAGCCACAGCTTTTTTCACAGCTCGAATTAAAGGGAACTTGTTGGGTGCAATATGCACCAGAACCACGAGCAGTTCTGGGTGCATATTGCTAATCCCTGCCTAACTGTCCCTGTATCTAGTAGCATAGATAAAAGGATTCATTAGAAAAAGTATTTCTAAAGATCTGTTATCGTATGCTAATGAGCAAGAGAGACTAGTCCCCTGGGCGTTGCTTCCCTTGCTATTCAGCTCCATTAGTATATTAGTACGCCTCTGTGGGTGTGCCAACATGCTAATGAATGTGCAGCATCAGAGGATGATCTTGCTCACCTCTCCAAGGCCATTGCTGCATCGACTCTGGATTTCAGCTCAGTGCGCACTACTTTAGTTTGCAGCCAGGACACGTACACCAGGCTTCATAGTACGCATGACCGAAACTCAGAGGTCATGAGCACTGACCCGAAATCCATTGTCGGGTGGCAATGGCAGCGGAGAGGCGAGTGACATCATCTTCTGACGCTGGCATGTTAGTACACCCACAGGGACGGACTAACATGCTAATTGAGCCAACTAGCCAGGGGAACTAACGCCCAGAGGACTAGTCCCCGCGCTCATTAGCTTACAACAGAAGATCTCTAGAAATACTTTTTCTAAAGATCTTTGTATCTATGCTAGAATATACAAGGACGGTTAGACAGGGATTAGCAATATGCACCCAGAACTGCTCATGGTTCTGGGTGCATATTGGACCTGACAGGTTCCCTTTAAATGACTTAGTCAGGGACGTGGATCTTCTTAAACACTCAGCTGAATCTGTAGGCTCTAGACTAAAGGAAAGGAACCTGCTACTTCCTGGTACCTGTTTTCATGGTAAAGAAGCAGAGAAAATAAGACGGTGCTATGATGTATTGCAGTGACGTTCCTTGGCTGATGAAAATTTTTTACATTGAGTACAATGTGAGCGAGTGCAGACTTTATTGATTCATCCCCCAAAAAAGTTTGAAAATTGCTACTGCACAATGTCAGCAAGTATGCTTCAGTGCCTGTAGGGCATTCTGTGCACTTGAAGGAAAGCTATGACAATTTCAAACTTTATTCTCAAGAAACTTATCTAAGAGGATCAAGGATGGTCAATATGTGATCTAAAAGTTCTCTGTTTGCTTCTTGAGCAGCAAGGAGTATACATGAAATACCCATGCTTCTTTTTTGTCAATGGGACAGCCAGGATAGGACTAGACACTGGAGCCAAAAAAGTTGGCCAACGAGAACATCTTTGTAACCTGAACTCAAGAACTTAAGAACTTACACGCTACGATTTCGTTAATGTTTTATTGTCGGGGTCACGTTGTTAGTGACGCACATCCGGCGTCATTAACGATATCGCAGTGTGTGACACTTACCAGCGACCTTGAGCAACCTCAAAAATGGTGAAAATCGTTCACCATGGAGAGGTTGTTCCAAAACCGAAAATCGGCAATGGTTGATCATCGATGTTGTTCGTCGCTCCTGCGGCAGCACACATCGCTGTGTGTGACACCGCAGGAGCGAGGCCGCAATGCGGAAGGAAGGAGGTGGGCGGGATGTTACGTCCCGCTCATCTCCGCCCCTCCGCTTTGATTGGCTGGCCGCTTAGTGACATCGCTGTAATGCCAAACGTCCCTCCCTCTTGAGGGAGGGATTGTTCGGCAGTCACAGCGACGATGACGACCAGGTAAGTGTGTGTGACGCTCCCGGCAGCGAACACACGATATCGCACACACGATGGGGGAGGGTGCTTACACGCTCGATATCGCTAGCAATTGCTAGCAATATTGTAGCGTGTAAAGCCCGCTATAGTTGCCGGAAGTTTGGTTGATGCCACTAAAGTTCTTCTGCCACAACTCTACATTAAGCTTGGACTGGTGAAGCAGTTTGGGAAAGCTTTACAGAAAGAACGAGAGACTTTTAAGTACCTGTGTACCACGTTTCAGGGACTGTCCGAAGCAAAACTGAAGGAAGGCATTTTTGTGGGTCCAGATATTTGAAAACTAATGAAGGATGGTGTGACTGAAATAAAACTAAAAGCTGTTGAGAAAAGGACTTTGGGTTCTTTTAATGAAGTTGTGAAGAAATTTCTAGGTTAACAAGAAGGATCCAAAATGCAAGTCCATCGTGGAGAACATGCTGAAACGTTTCAAAGCCTTGCGTTGTCTGATGAATTTGAAGTTACATTTTTTTACATTCGCATTTGGACTATTTTCCTAAAAACCTTGGTGCTATTAGCGATGAGCAAAGAGAAAGATTTCAGCAGTCTATCAAGGAGGTGGAACGACAATACCAAGGTAGATGAAACATGATGGGGGATTAGTGATTGGTATTTCACAGAGAAGGCCTTCTATAAGACAAAAAGGCATCAAGAGAAATTTTGCTGAAAGAAGGAAAAAGGTACAAAAATGTATTTCCACTAAAGTTGCAGAATGATTGGTCAATAAACCTTTACATAAAATATCGTGAACATTTTTGTCCACAATAATGATTTTTCTTGTTTAACTCGCTTGTGCGTAATTAAGCATGTGTTCTGTGCAAAATCCATACGTCATGTTTAAAAATAGAAATTCTTTTTAATTCAGGGAATACGAAAACAACAGTCATAGGATTTGTAACCATTGTCATAAACCCAAAATTTGCATACCTGTGTTATTACACTGGATCCATTAAAAAACAGATGCTATACGGTTGACGTCTGCATGGCATCCTATTTTTTGCGCACCTGTGATGAATCTCATCTGAAAAACATCAGCCCACGCTGGGACCATGCCTGCCTTTTATATGGACAGCATGTGTGTGAATGTACCCTTAGGCGCTATTTATTCACCAGAACACATGCGACATTTCCCCCATTACTGGTCTTACCCCTATGGCTATGTTCACACATATTATCTTGGCATCAGGCACGATCCGGCAAAAAAATGAAAAAACGATTCTGGCATCTTGCCGCCGGATCCATTTTTCCCCAATAGACTTTCCTTAGTGTCGGATGGCCTTGCGTTTCATCCGGTTTTTGCTTGTCCGGAGGCCGAATGAAACGTTAAAGTGAATTTTTTTGTGTCCGGTTAAAAAAAAAAAAAAAAAAAAAAAAAAAAAGATTGCACCGGATCCAGCGCCATACGGCGTGTTTTATAATGGAAGACTATGGACGCCGGATCCAGCGTAATGCGGCAAAAAAAACAGATCTGGCCGCCGGATCAGTTTTTTTGAACTGAGCATGCTCAGTATCACACCGGATCTGTCAAATAACTGAAGGAACTGATGGAAAAAACTGATGCAACTGATCCGTTTTTTCGCCGGATCCGTCGCATCAGTTTTTTCGCCGGATCGTGCCTGATGCCAAAAAAACTGATGTGTGAACATACGCTCTCTCTCACACCTTGACATTAGCATCAGATGTGCTGAATCACTCCTGAAACACTGTCAGCTTCAAGGTATCATCCGCACAGAAAGCTGCAACACTCCAGTGTGAGAACCATGGCAAATCCTGGGTTAAATACTCACGTTTTCTTTTTTTTTATTGCAATTTTACTGCAGTAGCTGCTTTTTCTGAGAAACCGTTGCAGGATGATTTTCCTGGAAAACTGCAATTTTAATAAAAAGACGGTATGGCGTGATAAGGCATAATAAGGGATAATGGGATTTCATAACATCTCATTCCCCAAAGTGTCGTATCACCCGATAGTAAAACGTACAATAAAAACGCTCTAATTGATGTAATTGAGGATCAGTTTCCTCAAAAATCTCCAAAACATATTGGAAGGCACGTTCTACAGTATAGCGAGATCACTAGTGTAGGTGTAAAAGTCACCACATATGTATCCAACGTCACCATTCTGGGTTACGATATAATGCAGCAAATATATTCAATGGCTTCTGTTATGCTAATGGTAGGATATGGTTTGGCTGCGAAACCTTATTATGTCACATTAATGGTTTCATATGCTGTGGTTGTAGCATTTTTGGTCATAATATTCAGCTATAAGGCCATTCGTTGTGATCCGGAGCCTCACAGCCGGTCAAAGCATTCCGGTCTGTATATTGACCGTGAACCATGGACATCTGTATGCTGAGGGAGAAGCGTCATCTAATGGTCCAACACAAACCCCTTCACAATCCATAACCGGTCTTCACTGTAGCGCTGCCATCAAACAGGTATACAGGAGCTTCCTCACGGTCCATGTAGAAGGCCGGCAAGACCCCTACTTCCATTAGCTATTGGTGTCATTTGATGGAACTGCCCTTTTAAACCCAACTGAGTATCATGTTTGTAATTACATAGGCTGTAAAAACACATTGGATGAAAATGCTGGACCTCTCTCTAACATTTTTGTTTAAAAGCTGCTGAATTTATTGAAGCTTGATAAGACAAAACAGCCGAGATCTCAGGTCTCACAATTCCGAGTAGTCAAAGCAAAACCAACATTACACACAACAAAAGGAAGCGTCTGCAGCCGCTACGCTAGGGTCACCTCTGTAAGTGAGGCTCCATGTCAGTAGAATGACGGACACCATGACTAAATCCTACAGCCCCATAAGTCGGTGATGTATTCCAAGCACCGCTGTTTCCATTATCTGAAAGATCCTTCTCAGCAATGACCTACGGTTTTCTCACACTCTGCGGAACAGAAAACCTGAACTCTGAATGGGGATGTAAGCCCAGCCTAACAAAAAATGTCAGGACCTACACTCAGGTACAAGATTTATTTAAAGGGAAGCTGTCAGGGGTAATATGCACCCAGAATCATGAGCAGTTCTGGGTGCATAGTGTTAATCCCTGGCTAACCATCCCTGTATACACTAGCATAGATAAAGAGATCTTTAGAAAAAGTATTTCGAAAGATCTCTTATCTTATGCTAATGAGCGCAGGGACTAGTCACAAGGGCATTAGTTCCTGCGCTCATTGCGCCCTCTTAGCATGTTAGCACACCCCCAGTGGCGAGCTAACATGTTATTCAATGCCCACTGTCAGCGTCATCATCGGCAGTGACACGCATACCTGTGTCCGTTTCACTGCTTCAGAACGCCGGGCTTAGTCTCTGTGCGCATGATTAGAATGCCCTGGCACTGCCGGTCATGCACACTATGCCAGTTTGAAGCCAGGACGAGTACACCGGCTATTTAATGCTCATGACCGAAAGTTCGGGGATCATGCGCACGGAGTCAAAATCCAGCGTGGTGGCAGCAGAGGTGAGCGCGACCATGCCTCTGTCTCTGCACAATCATTAGCTTGTTAGCACAACCACACAGGCGTGCTCACATGCTGAGGGGCCAACTAGTTAAGGAAACTAATGCCCTTGCGACTAGTCCCCTCGCTCATTAGCATATAAATGAAGGCTCTTTAGAAATACTTTTTCTATAGATCTCTATCTATGCTAGTGTATATATGTATATAAGGACGGTTAGACATGGATTAGGAAGGCACCCAGAACTGCTCGTGGTTCTGGGTGCATATTGCACCTGACAGGTTCACTTTAAATCTACATTTACACAAATATATCAGAGAACTAACAAAATAGCAACTCATTTTGCAAACACAATTGCTGCAATTCTCCATTCTGGAGATTCCCTGCTAAGTTATTTGCACAGAGGAATAGCTGTGGGACGTGTAGGGGGACCAGTCACCCCCACCCTGAAACCTGAGGAGGCCAACAACCGCTATAGGGTACTATAAATGGTAGGTAGGTATCTATAGGGTACTATAAATGGTAGGTGTGCATCTGATGCTGCATTGGAGTCTAGGAAACTTACAGCTGTTCTTGAAAACACAAAACATCTAATGATTAGCAATGAGCGAGCACTACCATGCTCGAGTGCTCAGTCCTCCTAATGAGCAGAGGGCTGCAAGGATGGGCGCGATTTGAATACACGAATATCACGGACGTCAATGGGTAACAAGCATTTTTCCGGAAGGTTTCCAGAGAAATGCTTGAGTCCCCCATTCACGTCCATTATGCTCGTTACTGGAGTCGCACCCACTCAAGAATCCAAGTGCTCGTTATGAGCACCGAGCACCCGAGCATGGTAGTGCTCGCTCATCACCAGTACTGATGATCTAATGAATAATAAACAGACGTCCAATACATTCAGAAATAAAATCATATGGCCAAATATAACTGAAAAGGCTCGGTGATTATAATCACAGCAAGGAACTGTGCGCTCATCACCCGCCCTGCAGCGATGAAATATGATCCTGTCCGGAGGAAGAAGCCCATGAATGACAGTAAAGCGTATCAGGACTTAATCACAAGCACAGTCCTGCAAGCAATGCCGATTTACGGAGAGGAAGTGGCAGAATACAGCATAATCCCAGAAACAGAAAAGACAAGCATGTCAAAATCCACATCTCGTGGCTGGGAATTGTTTCCTGTATCAGCCGGAGTAGGTGCTAATATCAGCAGGAGTCAGCTGATGGCAGGAAGCAGCGCTGGACGTGATCGGTGAAGAAGGCCGCACAGTACGATGAAGCACATGCCTGGGAACACTCGGAGAGCCAGAATTACTGCAAAGAATCTCATCACAACTGTCCTTTACATGATAGAAGTACGGGCAAGATGGGAAATGATCAGGACCGCTAATACCATCATGGCGCTGCGGAGGAAAGATGCCCACTCACTTCTGGCCTATTTGGACGAGCCAATAGTTTGTGAACAAGTGTCTGAAGGAATGTTAGGTCCTGATTATTGCCCCCTATATGCGATCTTCCAGCGAAGAAGCAAAGAGCTTACTGATTGGGTGTGACGATGTTTGATCAGTTATCAGCAGCACATCGTCCTGTGAACACACAATATGGTGCTGTATGGGGGCATTGCAATTGGATCACAATCGTTCTGTCCCCATCACTATTTTATCAGCCTGTATAAACAGGCCAGTAACCAGCCAGTATTACATAGATCAACAGACGTTAAGGACCTGGATCAGCCAGTCTAAATGAGCCATTCGACTCTAGCTTTCAGGCTCCAATGTCAATGGGAACTGTCTTAAGGGGAATCTGTCAGTAGGTTTTTGCTATGAAAGCTGAAGACAGCATGCTGCAAAGGTTAAAACGTAGAAGTCACGGATGCCTGTCTTGTGAAGGTCTGATCTGTTGTTTATTTGCAGTTTGTTTAACCAGCAGGACTTATCACTGCTCAGACTACATAGTCACGCACATGGCAGTCCGGCACGACCCCTCTGCTGACTGACACTTTACTATCAATGTACAATCTCTATAGAGAGGCTGGTGTGGGTGGGGGCAGCTCTCTCAGCTCTGCTACATGACTAAAAAAAAAATTCTGATTGTGTCAGAACAGCTGCACCCAATAATCTAAGTGATACACCATTAGATTCAGGATCTCTTTGTTCACATCTTGCTGCTCTCAGATGAGGTGTAAAAACCTGCTGACATATTCCCTTTAAGACCATTCAGACTAGTATATCATATGCAAACGAGAGTTCATAAGAAAACCTTGTTCCAAAATGTTGCCACTAATGATGAGTGAGCACTACCATGCTCGGGTGTTCGGAATTCGTAACAACCAGTCAGACACTCAGATGGGCGTGATTCAAGTTCCTTAGTATAATGGAAGTCAAAGGGAAGATCTTCCGGAAAAATAGTCGAGCTCCCCATTGACTTACATTATACTCGGATACTCAAGTCGTGCCTATCTGAGCTTCCAACTGCTTGTTACGAGTATCGAGCACCCAAGCATGGCAGTGCTCGCTCATCACTAGTCACCACATACCATCGGTCATCCTACAAACAAGCAAAATGCTCATTGATTGGATAGTCAAATAATTTATGATGGAACAAAAATTAAATTCAGCTGCCAAGAGAATGATCGCATTAAGGATCATTCTTCTCCCAGCAGTTAATGTGAGAAATTGCACTCCTATATAGGACAAACGTGACCCATGCACAGGGGCTCTACTGTCACCCAGCAGGATCAGACTGCAGTTAGGGAAGATGTTCCACATGTCTATGAGGAGGCTGATAAAATTACAGAACTGAGGCTTTTAAAATGCGTTTCCACTTGTAGGGCAATGTAATGCAACAAATAAGGAACTGCAGTTAAGATTTTCCCTAATTAGCCAAGTCGCTACAGTGGTTACTCAGGACCATGGAAAATCGCTGTTGACTGCCATTTGAAGCAGCCTTTACTAAATGACTATTGGGATGAGAATCAGTCAAAAAGAGGTGCAGATTAAGAAACTCAAAGTGAGGAGGTACTCCGGCACAAGACGTCCATGCAGACAAATTGTTAAAGATTAAAAATCTTAATCGTTTCAGTTGATTATGACTAAAGACCCAGCGTCTGAAACGCGTCAAACATAGGAAATTTTATCCTCACTATGTTTTTTATCTATTAGGAATTAAAGATTTTTTTTTAATCTTTAACAATTTCTGTCTGCATGGACGTTTTGTGCCGGAGCACCTCCTCACTTTGATTGTCTACAGCCTCCCTTGTTCTACTGAGCACCGTCCAGGAGCTTTCATCCAGCTGAATTTACAACAAACTGGTAAGCTGAAAACCCCTTTTTTTCCATAGATTAAGAAACACAGGCCCAAAGAAGAATTGATCAGTCGTTCTCACTGTCCTGCCGACGTCCTCCTCATTTACACAATGCAGAGGAAAAACGTCATTACTCGGCCTCCACTGAAATCAATGGATTAAGCAGAGTCATCCTGGAATAAAGGCTTTTCATAGAGAACCACAAACTAGGGGCAAATATATAAAAACACGTCGTATTAGGAACAATAGAAAGGGGTTCTCTAAATCAGAGAATATCTGTAAGAAAACAGACTTTCTAGTCTGCACTGGGGTGTGTAGTGAGGTCCAGACTGCGGAGAGCCCACCTGTAGAGCCAAGGTGAGGCAGACATCCAGCTCCTTACTACCCTGTAGAGGCAAGGTGAGGCAGACACCCAGCACCTTACTACCCTGTAGAGCCAAGGTGAGGCAGACATCCAGCACCTTACTACCCTGTAGAGCCAAGGAGAGGCAGACATCCAGCACCTTACTACCCTGTAGAGCCAAGGAGAGGCAGACATCCAGCACCTTACTACCCTGTAGAGCCAAGGTGAGGCAGACACCCAGCACCTTACTACCCTGTAGAGCCAAGGTGAGGCAGACACCCAGCACCTTACTACCCTGTAGAGCCAAGGAGAGGCAGACATCCAGCACCTTACTACCCTGTAGAGCCAAGGAGAGGCAGACATCCAGCACCTTACTACCCTGTAGAGCCAAGGAGAGGCAGACACCCAGCACCTTACTACCCTGTAGAGCCAAGGAGAGGCAGACACCCAGCACCTTACTACCCTGTAGAGCCAAGGAGAGGCAGACACCCAGCACCTTACTACCCTGTAGAGCCAAGGAGAGGCAGACATCCAGCACCTTACTACCCTGTAGAGCCAAGGAGAGGCAGACATCCAGCACCTTACTACCCTGTAGAGCCAAGGAGAGGCAGACATCCAGCACCTTACTACCCTGTAGAGCCAAGGAGAGGCAGACACCCAGCACCTTACTACCCTGTAGAGCCAAGGAGAGGCAGACACCCAGCACCTTACTACCCTGTAGAGCCAAGGAGAGGCAGACACCCAGCACCTTACTACCCTGTAGAGCCAAGGAGAGGCAGACACCCAGCACCTTACTACCCTGTAGAGCCAAGGAGAGGCAGACATCCAGCACCTTACTACCCTGTAGAGCCAAGGAGAGGCAGACATCCAGCACCTTACTACCCTGTAGAGCCAAGGAGAGGCAGACATCCAGCACCTTACTACCCTGTAGAGCCAAGGAGAGGCAGACATCCAGCACCTTACTACCCTGTAGAGCCAAGGAGAGGCAGACACCCAGCACCTTACTACCCTGTAGAGCCAAGGTGAGGCAGACACCCAGCACCTTACTACCCTGTAGAGCCAAGGTGAGGCAGACACCCAGCACCTTACTACCCTGTAGAGCCAAGGTGAGGCAGACATCCAGCACCTTACTACCCTGTAGAGCCAAGGTGAGGCAGACACCCAGCACCTTACTACCCTGTAGAGCCAAGGTGAGGCAGACACCCAGCACCTTACTACCCTGTAGAGCCAAGGTGAGGCAGACATCCAGCACCTTACTACCCTGTAGAGCCAAGGTGAGGCAGACATCCAGCACCTTACTACCCTGTAGAGCCAAGGTGAGGCAGACATCCAGCACCTTACTACCCTGTAGAGCCAAGGTGAGGCAGACACCCAGCACCTTACTACCCTGTAGAGCCAAGGTGAGGCAGACATCCAGCACCTTACTACCCTGTAAAGCCAAGGAGAGGCAGACATCCAGCACCTTACTACCCTGTAGAGCCAAGGAGAGGCAGACATCCAGCACCTTACTACCCTGTAGAGCCAAGGAGAGGCAGACATCCAGCACCTTACTACCCTGTAGAGCCAAGGAGAGGCAGACACCCAGCACCTTACTACCCTGTAGAGCCAAGGTGAGGCAGACACCCAGCACCTTACTACCCTGTAGAGCCAAGGTGAGGCAGACACCCAGCACCTTACTACCCTGTAGAGCCAAGGTGAGGCAGACATCCAGCACCTTACTACCCTGTAGAGCCAAGGTGAGGCAGACACCCAGCACCTTACTACCCTGTAGAGCCAAGGTGAGGCAGACACCCAGCACCTTACTACCCTGTAGAGCCAAGGTGAGGCAGACATCCAGCACCTTACTACCCTGTAGAGCCAAGGTGAGGCAGACATCCAGCACCTTACTACCCTGTAGAGCCAAGGTGAGGCAGACATCCAGCACCTTACTACCCTGTAGAGCCAAGGTGAGGCAGACACCCAGCACCTTACTACCCTGTAGAGCCAAGGTGAGGCAGACACCCAGCACCTTACTACAACTACTGGGAAGACAGTGGTTTAATTATCTTACTAGTTCAGCATCAGAGGGGTAAAGTGACGGACACCGTACTAATAGTTCTCTTGTCCTAAATATTCTTGAATGCGTTCTCTACTGAAATGTGTAATATTATTGAAAAGAGTCATTAAAAGGTTCTATCAAATCACAAGTATAGGCCATTCATATTCTGACTGGTGGACTGGGAACTGCTGCGGAAACCAAAAATTAAAGGATAAAATGTCCATCCATTTGGCAGTTCTGCGCATATTTCATTCTGAGGATGGCGGTATACCAGCATTATGCCATGGCCTATCATGGGTGAGATGGGAAAACTGGAAGGAGCACCTGTCACCAGTTCTGTCATGTACGTTTTAGGAAACTCTTCCATTCTCCATGAACTAATTCACTTAATACTGACTGGATGCTACAATTCACCCCATCCACACACGTCCCTGCACAATTCAGCTCTCATTGGCAACTGTATTCAGTTAGATTATACAATTCCAGGAGGAGTATCAGAGGAACGGCACAATGTAGAGTTCCAAGACATGCGTATAGAAATGTACCCTGATAGTATGGCCTCTCGAGGAGCTCCATTCATTGTGGCAGATCTGGCCGTTTCCTTGTTCCTGCCCACTGCTCCTCCTTAATCTGCAGTTTGGCAATAATTTGGGGCAGATTAGCTCCTACAGAACCTAATGGACTGCTCTGTGCCCGTCACATAACTTATCTCTGGCAAGTTGGTACTGTACGTGGAAACAGAGGAAAACAGCCACCTCAACATATTCACCTTATTTTCTAAAAATCTGGCGGTGGAGAATCCCTATATGTATCTGCCAACAAACAGTCTGGAAAGCCACAGGAAAAACAAGCCACAAGGGGCATCTGTGCCAGCGTGCCCAGTTACTGTACACCTCCACACTGCCAGCGGATCAGGGACACATAATGAGACTACGTGAATGGTGCTGCCCACAAGCCAGTGCCACCACTGCATGCAGTGCTAGGTGCCGATTCTGGATCACCACATAGGTAAACTAAAAAAGGCAGCAGCAACACAAGAACACGTCATTCATTAGTTTATGATTAATATCTTTTCTTTCTACTTTTTCATACAGGTCACAGAGGAGGGCATGCTGACCGCATCGGAGGCAAGGGCGGGGGACGACCGAATCAGGGGCAGAGGAGGTTGGTGTGTTAACTATGTTGATTGAGGCCATCAAAAGTAATGGGCACCGACCATAATGGGGGTCTGGGGGTGCTGACAGTATCGGGGGATGCCAGAGGCAGGGTGCCAACCGTACTGGGGGCAGGGGGTGCTGTCTATATCGGGGATGGGGGTGTATTGGGTGCCAACCATAACGAGAGCACCGATCGCACCTGGGGCTGAGGGATACAGGGGGTGCTGACCGCACCGGAGGCAGGGAGTGCCAACCATACCGGATGTGCTGACCGCACCGGAGGCAGGGAGTGCCAACCATACCGGATGTGCTGACCGCACCGGAGGCAGGGAGTGCCAACCATACCGGATGTGCTGACCGCACCGGAGGCAGGGAGTGCCAACCATACCGGATGTGCTGACCGCACCGGAGGCAGGGAGTGCCAACCATACCGGATGTGCTGACCGCACCGGAGGCAGGGAGAGCCAACCATACCGGATGTGCTGACCGCACCGGAGGCAGGGAGAGCCAACCATACCGGATGTGCTGACCGCACCGGAGGCAGGGAGAGCCAACCATACCGGATGTGCTGACCGCACCGGAGGCAGGGAGAGCCAACCATACCGGATGTGCTGACCGCACCGGAGGCAGGGAGAGCCAACCATACCGGATGTGCTGACCGCACCGGAGGCAGGGAGAGCCAACCATACCGGATGTGCTGACCGCACCGGAGGCAGGGAGAGCCAACCATACCGGATGTGCTGACCGCACCGGAGGCAGGGAGAGCCAACCATACCGGATGTGCTGACCGCACCGGAGGCAGGGAGTGCCAACCATACCGGATGTGCTGACCGCACCGGAGGCAGGGAGTGCCAACCATACCGGATGTGCTGACCGCACCGGAGGCAGGGAGAGCCAACCATACCGGATGTGCTGACCGCACCGGAGGCAGGGAGAGCCAACCATACCGGATGTGCTGACCGCACCGGAGGCAGGGAGAGCCAACTATACCGGATGTGCTGACCGCACCGGAGGCAGGGAGAGCCAACCATACCGGATGCGCTGACCGCACCGGAGGCAGGGAGAGCCAACCATACCGGATGCGCTGACCGCACCGGAGGCAGGGAGTGCCAACCATACCGGATGCGCTGACCGCACCGGAGGCAGGGAGTGCCAACCATACCGGATGCGCTGACCGCACTGAAGGCAGGGAGTGCTGGGGGTGGGGTGCCAACCGTACTGGGGTTGGGGGGTGCTGACCATATCTGGGGTAGGGATGTCTGGGGTGCCAATCATAACGGAGATGGGGGTGCCAACTGTGTTGGGGGCATACCAGGCATGCTGACCGTACTGGGGGTGCCCACCACATCAGGGGTGGAAGTGTTGAGGGCAGAGGGTGTTGTGGGGTGCCCACCGTTTCGGGGTGGGGGTGCTAGGCATAGTAGGGGCAGTGGTCCAGTCTCTGCATACAGTAGCGCACAGTGATGCATCACCTTGTATCATCAGTCTCCCCAAACGCAGCTTATCACGTGACCCGCACACACCGCACCTATGTACCTGCACATACAGTAGAGCGCGGCACGTTACCAGGGCTCCGGTCCCGCCCCTTCCCGGCTCCGGGGGCGCGCACTGCCTCCTCCTCCTTCCCTGACTGCGCGGTTATCACTGGGCGGGAGTGGCAACTCTTCCCTGGCGTCTATTACTCCTCCGTTTTCTCTGCCTGACTCAAAGCCTGGCACTGGACGCCGCCATGTTTACTCCCCTCCCCGGTGCTCCAGTCCACAGCGCAGTGGCAGCAGCGCGCGTGCGCACTCCGCACACTTGCTCTTCCCACTCCCCAGTACCTGTCAGGCGCCTGTCAGCTGACTGCCTGTGTCTGACGTGTATGACAGCAGGAAGTGTCGGCCGCAGCCATTTTTAATATGGGCAGAGCGTTAGGTAATGATTCAGTGGGAGACTAGACCAGAGAATAACGGAGCCGTAGAGGAATATCAGAACCAGCAGCAAAGTGGAAAACTTTTGTCTAATTAAAACGTATCTAATAAGGGCGAGGTCCCAGTCACACCGAGGGGGAAACTAAAGGCGAAAAGTTGCAACAAATCAGATCGCTGCTTCCATTCTCCAACATGCCCGTGAAAATGAAAGCTGGAATCTTACTGGTTGCACTCGTCTCTTGCCCCAGTTTTGGGGTCACCTCAGGAAAACAGTCTATGGCCAGAAAGCTGCAGCGTAATTTATGTTCTTGGTGCGGTTTTATGCTAAATTATTCCAATCTCAGTGGGAACACACTGCTGTAAACATATTGAAAGAATTTACATGATGCTTTTTTTTAATGCGCCAGAGTTAAAAAAAAAAAAGCACTGTGTGAATGAGATTTTATACTTTTTATTTCCACTTGTATAGCACCATAAATTCAGCAGCACTTTACAGACATCATCACTGTGCCCATTGGATCTCAGAGTCTAAATTCCTTATCATTATGGGGTATTCGATCCCGGCCTTGAATCAAGGGAACACGTCACGGGTACTGGCCGATGCCTCGTTCCGTGACCCTGGGGGTCGCTTAAAAAAGGGAATAATGGAAATAATAATAAAAATAAAATGTTTTTTGTGACGCCACTTGTGGTATGCGGCTAGGTGAGGAAAGCTGCAAAGTCTCTCACTACTGGGGCTCGTGGTATTGAGCAGCTTGGATGTTAGGGCCCTCTGCAAATAGAGCTAGGCCCCAGGGGAGGATAATGGTGCTTGTAGTATGGTGAACACTGGTGAAAGAGGTGTAGGAAGAATTCAGACAACACAGGGGCTGCGGTTTAACTTGTTCTTTACTCACAGGTTCAGTGGAGCTGCAACCCGGCTGGTGCTGGTCTCTACCAATCTGGTTCTCAGGTAATCCGGTATTCCTTTTGTCCTAGTGCCACTGTGGTGACCTGGTGTTTACTTACATTCATCCTTCTGTAGTTGGTGGGTCCCCGTGGCGTTTTGGGGTCCCCTCCTGTTGTCACAGTCCTGGCCCGTATGGCAGGCATCTTGAACCTCTCTTGGGTTGGACCTCTGTCTCAGTCCCTGGATTCCCTCTTTGCTGCTGTGCCCCGGACACTAACGTTGGTGAGGAACCCTAACCGGGCAGATTTATCAGGTGAGCTTGAAGTATGTTCCTGAACTAGGGTTCTACACCCCGCCGGTGCTTGGTGCCGTGAGTACTCACAACGTACTGTCCCAGCGACCATACTCCTTTAGTTCAACAGACCATTTCACACGCGCTGACTGACTGTCTCACTTACTTCTGACTCTCCACTAACTCTCTGTCAAGATGTCGTCTACTGTCGTCTGCATTGACTAGCCCCTCCCCCTCTCGAGTTTCTGACTAGCAGATTGGATAGTCCCAACTTTAGGTGGCTATCCATCAAACCCGTTTCTAGCCTGTTATCCAGTCTGGGAAAAAGGGCAGAATTGTGTGTGTTTGAATGGTATTTACCGTCACTGGTCCTCCAGGAACCCAAGGTTAGCATTACTAGATGCAGCACCCTGTGGCACCTGATGCCTCAGGGGTGCCACAAATCCATATCTGGGACTGCAAGGCGAATTTAACCGTGATAAAGGTCAGGGAGCCCAAGACTACTACTCTACATCGCAGCATAATGCAAATGAACGGAGTCGGATTTCAATCCACAAGATACCATAACAAGTTTTAAAAACATCAATTGGTCCTGACTTTCTGAAACTTGTTCTTCTTTGTCTCGGTACCTTGTCAGAGTCCAATGCAATTCACTTGCATTATGCTGCAATGGCAATCATTGATTGTGCTACCTGTGTGTCACATGGAGTTTTGCGCAAACTTCGACGACTGTCAGGGTGGCATTGGGGTCTGTTCAGATTGCAGATTCTGGTACTCTGCCCAATGGTTTCTCTGGTGTCTTGGATCAGCACAGTTAGACTCAGGTGTCGACCTGCTGTATACTGAGTCATAGGCAGGCTAGCAAGAGTTAATCCCTTAAGGCTACTTTACACACTGCGATATCGGTCCCGATATCGCTAGTGTGCGTACCCGCCCCCATCTGTTGCGCGACACGGGCATATCGCTGCCCGTGGCGCACAACATCGCCCAGAGCCGTCACACATACTTACCTGTCCGGCGACGTCGCTGTGACCGGCGAACCGCCTCCTTTCTAAGGGGGCGGTCCGTGCCGCATCACAGCGACGTCACTGAACCGCCGCCCAATCGCAGCGGAGGGGCGGAGATGAGCGGGACGTAACATCCCGCCCACCTCCTTCCTTCCGCATAGCGGCCGGGAGGCAGGTAGGGAGACGTTCCTCGCTCCTGCGGCGTCACACGCAGCGATGTGTGATGCCGCAGGAACGAGGAACAACCTCGTTACTGCTGAAGTAACGATAATTGGGAATGGACCCCCGTGTCGCCGATTAGCGATTTTTCACTGTTTTGCAACGATGCAATATCGCTAATAGATGTCACACGCAACGGCATCGCTAATGCGGCCGGATGTGCGTCACGAATTCCGTGACCCCCAACGACTCCGCATTAGCGATGTCGTAGCGTGTAAAGCCCGCTTAAGTCTACTTGCTTCTTTAATCATATGTTGTGAGGAGACCTATCACATCTGCTCACCCCCTATTTAGGCTCCTGGCATCCTTTCGCCCTACTACTTGCACCAGTGACCCTCTTCCCTCACATCTCCTTAAATATGTACCCCCACCTCTCTCTAATCTCCCCTTCAGCTCCAAACTATTGGAACGCTTGATCCACACCCGCTTAATCTGCTATCTCTCAGATACAGTGCCTTGTGAAAGTATTCAACACCCTTGAATTTTTCAACCTTTTCCCACATTTCAGGCTTCAAACATAAAGATACAAATTTTAATGTTATGTTGAAGAATCAACAACAAGTGGGACACAATTGTGAAGTTGAATGAAATTTATTGTTTATTTTAAACTTTTTAAAAAACTAAACAACTGAAAATTAGGATGTGCAATATTATTCGTGCAATATAATTCTCCACTGCTCGAAATAAGCAGGTCGGACTCTTGAACGGACTTGACTTGAGTAACGAGTATAATAGAAGTCAACGGGAAACTCAAGCATTTTTCCGGAAAACATCTTTCTCTCCGTGTTTTGTGCTTAAGCTTGTCCTTATGTCAACAGCCGTAACTTTTTTATTTCTCCATCGACATAGCTGTGGGAAGGCTTGTTTTTTGCTGGACTTGTGCTTTTTAATGGCATCATTCATTTTATCATGTGATATGCTGGAAAGTGTGAAAAAAATACCAAGGGCAAAATAGGGGGGGGGGAAACGCAATTCCGCAATTGTTTTTTGCTATATTTATTTACAGCATTTATTTTACGGTAAAAATGAGCTTGAAGTATGATTTTCCAGGTCAGTATGATTATGCAGATTCCAAAGATGCATAAGTTTTGTTTTATTTCAGTGGTGAAAACAAATCTGAAATGTGTAAAAAGTAAAAAAAAAGTCTGTTTGTGTTGCATTTTGAGAGCCATAATGGTTTACATTTTTGGGATATGGAGCTATGTGAGGGCGTGTTTTTTGTTCCCTGAGAATGTTTGTATTGATATCATTTTGTGGTAAATGTGATGTTTTGATTGTCTATTATTACAATTTTTGTATTGTTGCAGCGGCTGAAAAAACATGATTCTTGCATTTTGATTTTTTGGGCCATTAACCAAAAACTGTCATGTAAAAAAAATTAAGATTTGCAGTTAATGTGCAGGTTAGTAGTGTTCTGAAACTGTGCAGCCACTGCACTGACAGTCCGGCTGCCAGAAAGGACTGAAGTTTATTCCTCCCGAGAGGCTCTGGCTTTCAGTCAAAGGGGCACATGTGGTGCAGCTTCACACATCGCCCAGCACATAGTGTATCCACGCCATCGCCACTGATTGACAGCTGGCTCTGTACTGATGTACCGCCCCTGATACCCTCAGGGCACTACAGGGAACTGCATCCTCTAAGGGATGCAGGACCTACCCCCTGGGACCTGGAGTACCAGTGCCGATTCCATCAAAACATGACCAAAATCCTAGTTCTCCACTCCACACTGGGCATAGAGGGTTAACCACGTAAGCGGATGGTCGTCATGGGAACGAGTCCCTGGGTATAGCCAGCCTTGTGGAAGGGGTCAGTCAGTCAGTAGTGAGGAGAGAGTCGAGTAGCACACAGGAGAGGTGTGCGAATGTGCCTGAGCTGGGTCTGTGTAACAGTGTCCCCGGGGCAGAGGAGAGAGGTCGCCAGGATGGGTATCGGAGATACCGCTGGGACCGGAGCACGCACAGGGCCCTAGATCAGGCACCAGTTCTACACTGCTTGATAAATACCTGCCCGGTGAGGACACCTTCACCGAACCAAATAATCCGGGGGCATCTGCAATAACCTAGGATCGGGGTTCGGACACTTACCTCCTCACAGGGTCCGCACTGCCCGCCGTACGGAGAAGGAGACTGTACCCCAAAAGGGACAGTCGGGGGCCCCAAACGCTCCATGCTACGGGGACCCAATCAACTGAGAGTGTCGGGGACAGAGCAACCTGGGTCACTGCATTGGCACTGGTCCTCCAAGGGACCTGAACCAGCAACTCCTGGGTACACAGTGAGTAGAGACTGTTAAAGACAATCTGGTGTGGTCTCCGTTATTGCCCCCGTTACATCTCCCAGGCACAGTCCTACCTGCAGAGGGCCTACCATCACAGCTGCCACTACTACCAGCCCTGGGAGTACCCACATTCAGCAGCGGCGGTTCTCCATCCTTAACCGCAACCCGCAGGTGGCGTCACATGACAAAAACTCTTATCTCCCCTGTAAATACCCCCATTAACAACAGGGGCCCAGGGCATGGAACCGGGCAACAGCCACCAGAGTAATATTCCCATTTGTTACTGCCCGGGACCGAGTACCCCATATCCCTGGGCACTACACTGATGCAATACTAAACTGACTGTCCGTGTCGGAGCGTGGTTACAGCCGCTGCTAACTATGTACTGTGTGGTGACTAAAGCATCACCTCTTTGACTGAAAGCCGGAGGCTGTCAGGAGGAATAAACTTCATATCCTCCCGGTAGGTTAATAGCATTTTTCAACATGACACATCCCTTTAAGAGATTGATGGTAACGCAGCTGTGTCAGACTTCCTGCCTCTGAGCTGACTTGGGAGATACAACTGTCAGATAGCAATGTGCAAACACAGAGAAGATCTGTTCTGCTGTCTTCATGTTTGATGAAGTAACACCTGAAGCAATGTAAGGCTATGTGCGCACGTTGCGTAAATACATGCAGTTACGCTGCGCTTTGTAGCGCAGCGTAACTGCATGCGTCCTGCGTCCCCTGCACAGTCTATGGAGATTGTGCAGGGGCCGTGCGCACGTGGCGTCTTAGAGCGCAGCGCTTCGGCTGCTGCCCGAAGCGCTGCGTTCTAAGAAGTGACATGTCACTTCTTCCGTGCGCTTTGCCGGCAGCCCCTGCTCTGTCTATGGCAGGAGCTGCAGGCAGAGCGTATGGAATCGGCTTTTTTTTTTTTCTCTACGGACATTTTCTGCAGCGATTTGAAGCGCACATGTGCTCTTCAGATCGCTGCAGAAATTTCTGCAGGGCTAGTACGCAACGTGCGCACATAGCCTAAGGTGGATTCTATGCAGCTGCTGATGGAAGAGGGTAGAAAAAACACCTACCGAGGTCAAACCTGTGTCTGCTTTTACTCAATGTGTCTGCTGTGGGTAGCATTGAAAACATTGCAGAACGTCCTGGATAGTCCATAAAGATTCACCGTTTTTTTTCTATTGTCTGTATAAATATGTTGTCCGTGATTTCTTTGATGCTGAAAAACTTGTGCAAATTTTTGTGATTGTATTTATCATTTTACAGATCACAGGAAATGTGACTAATGTCTTTGTGTCAGTATTCAGATGGTGTATAGAATCTTATCCTTCCTCACAGCTGGTACCGTTAAGAGATGAGAGTCTCACCAGATTCTGCCATACTTGCTAACTCTTTTAGATCATTCTAGTGGCTCCAAGAAATAGAATAGACCTACTAGACTCAAGAAAGAGTTGGCAAATCTTCTAGACAAACGGGTACAATAGTGGATCAGAGAACCAACTTACTGCTGTGCCTCTCACTCCGACATGCCACAGAACGCTTTAGGCCTGTGACCTGCCAAAAGGTCAAAGCACACTGCCTGGAGATGCCACTGCACCACTTATGCTTGGTGCTGGGTGCAAATATAGGTATCATCACCCATTCGGAGATCGGGATGAGGTGAGCTGATTAGTTGGTTTTACATAGATCTGCAAGTAATATCCAGTACATTATCTCTACTTAGTGAGTTCTCACTGTGTTATCTGTGGTGTTATTTAGGACTGCAGGCAACATGCGGTACATTTGGAAAGAGTAATGCACATTTAAAGGGAAACTATCACCAGGTTTTCAACATATAAAGTACAACCACTAACTGTATGTCCTTATAAACAGCATTCTAGAATGCTGTATATATGTCCCCAAGCTGATCTACTTAACATAAAAAAAAACTTTTATTATATTCACCTATGGGGCGGTTTGGTCCAATGAGCATTCCTGGTCTTGATCCAGTGATGTTCTCCTTCCCTGCTTTGTATGGATGACATGTTCTACATCATCCACACAGTGTCTTCCATTGCGCTCAAGCGCACACGCAGAAAGGCAGATTAAAGTACTGTAATGCGCATGCATGGGCAAAGGCCAAAGAGCGTCCACACATGCAGACTAAAAGGCTTTGCTCTGCCCTCGGTATGGCAGAGAGAAGTGCGCGTGTAAGACAATATGTGAATGACGTAGGACACGTCATCCACATGAAGCAGGGAAGGAGGACGGCACTGGACCAAGACCAGAGATGCCCACCGACTGCCCCGTAGGTGAGTATAATATAAGATCTTTTTTATGTCATGCTGATAGGTTTCCATGCCTGCTGTTAACTGCGAGTGACTTACGGAGCCTTATTCTGAGAACGAGGCTCCATAGGATTCTATGGACATCACGGGACATTACACCATTTGATAACATGGGAACTTTGAAGATTTTTTAAAATTAATTAATTGGTGAAAGAGGGAGTATGGGGGAGTCTTTATTCAATTAAACTATTGTTTTTCCAGAGTGTGTAGGGGGGTTTTTTTTTTCCTTTACACTTACCAGGTTAGTAATGAGGGTGTCTGGTAGACGCCTCTCCATTATTAACCCCAGGGCTTGATGACAGCTGAAATTACACAGCTGACATCAACACTTCACCAAAACAATCGGAATGAGCTGAGGCCAGAATTGCTTTATCTTGGCTGGGTATCAAAAAAAAGAGGGGATATTATCCCGTTTTTTTATATTATTTATTTATAAATAAGTAATTTAAAAATATGGCGTGGGTTCCTCTCTATTTTTAATAACTAGCCAAGAGTAAGTAAACAGCTGGTGGATGCTATTATCAGGCTGGGAAGTTGCATAGTTATTTGTAAAAAAGATGATACTGCAGCTCATCCAAGATATTTGAATAGATTAAATGTGGAAATAAATACAATGTATCTAAGATGCGTTGTATATATTTCCATGTCTGATCTATTTATGTTTTTTTAATATTATGGCATAAAGACTTTATTTACATATCTTGGATGAGCTGCTGGATCATTTTTTTTCTGGATCTTGCTGTGCTGCACCCTTTTTATAAGCAGCCTCTTCCGTGCACCGTCCTGACCCCGGAGCCCAGATTTTTCGGGTGATTTTTCCAAGGTTATTTGGCCCTTCCCAGCATAAAAATAGCTGTCACATGGAGGTTTTAACAAACATTGACAACTGTTATGGCGGCATTAGGATCTGTTTAGACTACAGATTCTGACACTCCCCTTATAACGCCTCTAAGGTCTGTGATCAGCGCAGGCAGACTTGGGTGTTGACCAACAGATTGGTAGTTCATAGGCAGGCTAGCAAGAGTTAATGTCTGCTGGTCTGCTTGTGACTCTATTTTGATCACATGTTGTGGGGGAGCCAATTACATCTGCTCCTCACCTATATATTCTGGCTAGATCTTCTTTGCCAGCTATAGCTTTTCTAAGCTGGTCTGGTAAAGTATTGTGATCTAGACTAACTGGTGGTTGTAGTACTTGTTGCTGAGTGTGGTTGTGGAGTTACCCCTTGTTGTCTTTTTGTTGCTACCTTCCTGCTCTTGCTTTTTTTCTGAGTATATCGTTGTTTGTTCCTGTAAATTTATCAGAGTTTTAGTTTTCCCCTATCTTTATGTGTGTATCCATTTCACTCCTGCCCATTCCTTCCCTGGTGGGAAGGTGGAATCATATAAGTTCTGGTCAGGAGCACAGCAAGGCACGTGACTCAGGCATTTCCACCATTAGGGGTAACCCTGAGGTAAGGGATAGTCTAGGGACTCGTATCATGAGGGACAGCATAGGAGCCCCTGCTCCTCACTTTCCTACAGTTACATTGTGACAATAGAAGCCGGCAGCCGTCCTAGAAGTAGCACATCCACTAGATGCACCAATTCTGGTGCTTTGACCGGCTCTTCACAATTGCCCTGGTGCGGCAGCAATTGGAGTAATACTTTCTGGGGTGACTTGAACTGTGAATTGACAGCTGGCATCAAGCCCAGGTGTTAGTAATGGATAACGTCTATCATATACCCTCATTACTAACCCGGGAAGTGTACAGATAAAAATCAAATGCACACACTGGAAAAAATAGTTTTTTTGAATAAAGATTTCACGACACTCCCTCGTTCACCAATGGTGAATAAAAAGTCTCTTGTTCATGAATTTATTAATTTAAAAAGTCCTCCAAGTTCTGACGTAATCCAATAGTGTAATTGTTCCACGATGTACAGTACATTGAATCCTATGGAGCCTTGTTCCCGCTTGGCGTATAGGTGCAAAACCTATCTAGCATGGTGAAGGAAGCCAGGGGCCAGCGGTAGGTTTGGTCAGCGGGTCACCATCTCCCCCTTCCCTAGCCACAGGGTTTCCCTTCCCTTTCGACGCTGCCTTGGTATTCCCCCGTGCCTAGTGTGACAGTGTAAGTGGACATGAAGAACATTTTTTTGATAAAATAAATTGGCTCTTAACTTTGGATAAAAAGTGTATGCAACAAAAGGCATCTTTGCAAAATTTGAGAAATTCATGGAAAAACTAGATGTAATACAGAAAATATATACACTTTTTGACCTCTTTGTGGCCTTCCAAACTTCTTCTGTATTTCAGAGCCGAGGGAGACTTGCGGTCCTCTGAGAGATTTATCACTTGTTTTATTGAGCTTTCTACTGTATGAATTGTGCAATTCTCTTTATATTTTACCCCATAATTCTCCTCTTGTAACGTGCACAATAAGCTTTTTGTTTTTACTGTGGGGCATTTCCTTTGTAAGGAGGATGGTGGGTGGGAGATTGAACTCCGTGTTTGTGTTAAATGTTAAAATCTTCCAATGGAAAAAATAATTTAAAATACAAGTACAGTTTATTAGCGCCAAACTAGTGAGGCACATGCTCTGGATTATCCAACATCTCAGAACTTATCTGATTGACATAGCACTGATATGGAAACATAGATGTTTGATTAAAGTTACAAAGGGAACCATCAAGATAAAGGATGTGTTCTGCCATATGCAGTAATTTTGGAAAGTCCAATGTAGAACAGAATAAAAAATGTCTGGACTCACCATACGATAAAATGTTCTTCTCTATATATCCAAGAAAATACAACCAGGCAAGAAAGTTTTAGCAATACACATAGTAAGCTTTGTCCGTTTCATGTGTACCGACACTTCTGTGGACCTATTTGCACACTGCAGCGCCATGCTCCTTATGAGCAATGCTCCACCTCAATACCATAACCCTAATAACATATAATGTTAAAAACTCAAATATATAGTAAAGCAAATATATCCATATAATAATATGCTTTGTATCACCTTAAACAAGTAACAACAAAACAGTAAAGTAATTTCTGTCATTAAAACCTAATGGGCCCTTGTGCTCCTGTCTGTATCATGCATTTCCCTTTCTTTTGTACCAATATTCTGTGTCTATCCCCTTCATTTTTAGGAATAGGTACGCACACGAATGCAGCAAACCTCATCACTTTGGGAGTCACTTGATTTTATGGATTTCTTGTATGTGTAAAGGCTGCTTTACACGGTACGACCGATTGTGCGATTTCACAATCGATCGTACCCGCCCCTGTCCTTTTTGCGTCACGGGCAAATCGCTGCCCGTGGCGCACAAAGTCGGTAACCCCCGTCACACATACTTACCTCTCGTGCGACCACGCTGTGGGCGGCGAACGTCCACTTCCTGGAGTGGGAGGGACAGCGACGTCACACGGCCGCCGGCCAATAGAAGCGGAGGGGCGGAGATGAGCATGATGTAAACATCCCGCCCACCTCCTTCCTTCCACATAGAGCCGGCAGCGGCCGCGGGAGGCAGGTGAGCTGCTCATCGTTCCCGTGGTGTCACACGGAGCGGCGTGTGCTATCACGGAAACGATGATCAACTAAATTAAACGATATTATGGAACCTAGCAAGCAGTACCCGACTCACGATTTATGAGCGATACTGCGTCGCTAGGAGGTGTCACACAGGCCGGCATCGCCAGCGATGCCGGATGTGCGTCACAAAAACCGTGACCCCGACGATCTATCGCACGATAGATTGTGTCACGCTCCCGGTGTCCCAGCAGCGCTCCTTACCTACTGAGCAGGTCTCACCATCCAGGCACCGCTCCGTAACCACTAAGCCAGTCACACCAGCGTCACGCCACCGCTTTGTACCCACTGATCCAGCCTCGCCAGCGTACCACCGCTCCTTCCTCACTGGTCCAGTCCATGTGTCCACCGGTCACGCCTGCCACTCCCGCTCTTGCTCCCCAGAGTCCTGTTCCTGGTCTCAGGAGTCTGATTCTGACTAATGTTCTGTATAGGACCGGGCCGCGCCCACTCACCTGGTCTTATAGCCCCAGCACTGCTGCAACAGGAAATGACCTGAGGCTGTGCTGAGTATATAAGACTGGGCTCTCCATGTGGGCGGCGCCTGATCATCGTTTGTGTTTCTATGCCTTGTCTTGTGAGCTAGGTGCTCAGGTCTTTGTTCCTGTTTCCTATTACTGCCTTAAAGTACGCTGTGACCTTAGTGACCTGGTCCTGTCTTTGCTTCCTGATACCTGCACCCGTTCCTGCCACGTTAGTGCTCCAGCTACCGTGTACGCTGCCCTCCAGGTGGGGTGCTTGGTCCAGTGGATACACCTCCTGGGCCTACCAGTCCTCCCTGGCCCTCACAGATTGTCTGGTGTAAAGCAGCCTTAAGGCGGGCTTTGCACGTTGCGACATCGCAAGCCGATGCTGTGATGTCGCACACGATAGTCCCCGCCCCCGTCGCAGGTACGATATCGTGTGATAGCTGGCGTAGCGAAAATTATCGCTACGCCAGCTTCACATGCACTCACCTTCCCTGCGACCGTAGCTCTGGCCGGCGACCCGCCTCCTTCCTAAGGGGGCGGGTCGTGCGGCGTCATAGCGACGTCACACGGCAGGCGGCCAATAGCGGCGGAGGGGCGGAGATGAGCAGGATATAAAAATCCCGCCCACCTCCTTCCTTCCGCATAGCCTACGGAAGCCGCGGTGACGCCGGTAGGAGATGTTCTTCGCTCCTACGACTTCACACACAGCGATGTGTGCTGCCGCAGGAGCGAGGAACAACATCGGACCATCGCGTCAGCGTAATTATAGATTACGCCGACGCTGCACCGATGATACGATTACGACGATTTTGCGCTCGTTAATCATATCATCTAGGCTTTACACACTACGATGTCGCATGCGATGCCGGATGTGCGTCACTTTCAATTTGACCCCACCGACATCGCACCTGCGATGTCGTAGTGTGCAAAGCCCGCCTAAGAGGGTGGTGAACAAAAGATGCACTCAATAAACTTCTCACAGTACTTGCAAGTAAATACCGCCATCTGCAGGTTGGCTGGACAGGCAGGAACTGAAGATTGGAGAGCATGTTTCCTTGAGGGAAGAGTTTAAAGTGAACCTGTCACCAGGATTGTCCCCTACAAGCTGTGGCCAGCATCAGTAAGCTCTTTTAGGCCTCTTTCACACGTCAGTATTTTGCATCAGTGTTTCATCAGTGTTTGGATGCCAAAACCAGGAGTGGAACTTACAGAGAAGAGCTATAATTGATAAACTGACACCTGTTCTGTGTTTTGGAGATACTCCTGGTTTTGGCATCCAAATACTGATGAAACACTGATGCAAAATACCGATGTGTGAAAGAGGCCTTATACAGCATTCTAGAATACTGTACATAAGTGCCCAGGCCACTCTGTATAACATAAAAAAACCTTTATTATACCCAGCTGCGGGGTGTTCGGGTCTGATGGGCATCACTGGTCTCGGGTCTGGCGCCTCATCTATCCTGTGCAGTCACCATCCTCCTTCCCTACTCCATGTGGATGGCACGTCGTACGTCATCCACACACAGGCCTCATTTGTGCTCCTGTGCATATGTGGCGCCCCTGAGGCTTCAGTCGCCACAGAGTATTGCACTCAAATTTGGGTGTAAAGGGTGCTTTACACGCTGCAACATCGCTACCGATATATCGTCGGGGTCACGTCGTTAGTGACGCACATCCGGCGCCGGTAACGACATCGCAGCGTGTGACACCAAGGAACGACGATCAACGATCGCAAAATCATTCAGAAATGATGATCGTTGACACGTCGCTCCTTTCCTTAATATCATTGCTGCCACAGGTACGATGTTCGTCGTTCCTACAGCACCACACATCGCTATGTGTGAAACCACAGGAACGACCAACATCTCCTTACCTGCGTCCACCGGCAATGCGGAAGGAGGTGGGTGGGATGTTACGTCCCGCTCATCTCCACCCCTCAGCTTCTATTGGACGCCTGCCGTGTGACGTCGCTGTAACGCTGCACTAACCGCCCCCTTAGAAAGGAGGCGGTTCGTCGGCCAGAGCGACGTCGCAGGGCAGGTAAGTCCATGTGACGGGTGTAAGCAAGGTTGTGTGCCACGGGCAGCGATTTGCCCATGCCACACAACCGACGGGGGCGGTACGCTCGCTAGCGAGGTCACAGCGTGTAAAGTACCCTTAATGCTAAACTCAGATCCTATTTATTTCATGCAGCATCTGCTTGGGGCCTGTCCCGCCCACCGCCATGATTCAGGGATTGAAAACCACCAGGTAAATGCTGCTATAAACAGTTCTACTTTTTCATATGTGAGGCTGTAAGGCACATTTTAAATATAAAATGTAGAACTGCCCCAAAGAGATTTGCTGTGACGTGGCAGAGTAGCCCAAGAAATTGCAATTTTTTGCCAAAAATCTCAAATTTATAATAGTACAGTTTGGAATTTTTAGTGCAGTGCACATCCTATAATACATGCCATTTTGAATTTAGCTGGCTTTCTTGCTTTTTTTAAACTCGGATCCTGAAGAGGTCATTCCCGGTTTCATCATATTACACACTCAAATACATACCAGGTTGCCCTGTTCCCACTGGGGACTGGGCTAGGGTAGGGTAATAAAGGGGTCACCAACAGAGTGGCATTTATAGGATGCCCTCAAACGGGGGCTCCAGTCCCACTAGCTTAGGACCTGGGAGGGGGGAGGTGCAGCCAGCAGGGGGAGTCAGGAGCCAACACAACAGTTAGAGAGAGTTCTCCAGCAGGAGAGCAAGGGACCAGTCACTCCGGTTAGAAGGAGGAGAAGTTCACACAATTGCCATGGGAGAGTGAACCTGCTCCCCATGGAATCGACGCCACACAGGACGGTAGGACCCTAGGGATGATCATACTTCACGTTTGTTTTCCAGAATCTGCCTGGACGGGAAAAGTTTCAAGCTTCCCTGACCACACAGCGCCCGACAGCACAGTGCCAGAGAGAATCCAGGGTCTCGCATCAAGCCAGACCCCATATCAGACAGCGGCACCTGCATATAGGTACAAGAGTACATCTCATGAAAACCCGGGTCCCCATGTAGCTTCAAGCCAGGAGATCCACAGACAGGTGTTATAAGGAGGAAACCCACTGAACGCCCAAACCGGACTGATTTATAACGGGTTCGGGTTCGACGGAACGGCACAGACAGCACTAAAAGTGAGTTAGGCTGCTTTCACACATCCGGTTTGAGCCATGCGGCTCAATCCGGCTGTGACACCTATGCAACGCATGCGGTGAAAACACCGCATCCTTTGCATAAGTTTTTTACATGCGGCCCGTCCGGTTTTTGCCGCTTGCGGCATGCTACTGAGCATGCGCAGTGGCCCAAACCGCATGCGGCGGCCGGATGCGGGTTTTGCCGCATTGCGACGCATCCGGCGTCCATAGGCATGCATTGAAAAATGCGCCGTATCGGCCGGATGTGGAGCGATGCGGTTTTTTTTGCCGCACAAAAAAACGTGCCAGGCAACATTTGATCCGGCCGCCGCATCAGCTAAATCTGCCGCATGCGGCAAAAAACGGACAGAACGCAAGCCCATGCGGCACAATGCGGCACTAATTAAAGTCTATGCAGGAAAAACGCAACTGGCAGCAAAAAAAAACGGTTGCGTTTTTCCTGTAAAGTGCCGGATTGTGCCGCACAGGAAAAACCGGATGTGTGAAAGCAGCCTAAACAACCTGGAACTGCAGCCATAGACTCTGACTCTTTATTACTGGTACTGCCGCTCCGCGCCGCCATTACTACCCCCCTCATCATCCTCCCCGGGGCCTGCTCCACCTGTGGGGAGCGATACCATCTATAGCTGCTACTACCATCTGCCCCAGAGTACAGTGACAGCGGCGGCGGCCCATTCCCTGGCCATATATCACAACATTCACCTTACTACTACCCCCATCATCCTTCCCCAGCCCTCTTCTGTACACCTCAGGGCAACGGAGCCGGGCTAGGCCGCCCATGACCCGCGACGAGTAGGTTAACTGCCTACACCGTGGGGCGCTACACATACGCACTTTGATCTACCCTGCTGAGGGCAGATCAAAGTATTGCAGTGCGCATGCGGTCTTTGACCTTTCTCCGCACCTGCACATTACAGTACTTTGCTCTGCCCTCAGCAGAGCAGATCAAAGTGCACATGCAGAAGGGCACAATGGAGGCCTCTGTGTGGATAGCGTAGGACGCGTCATCCACACGAAGCTATGAAGAAGAACGGTGGTGGAAGGAAGAGAGGAGGTGACGCCCATCAAACCCGATGAGGTGAGTATAATAAAAGGTCTTTTTTACATTATACAGAGCAGCCTGGGCACTTATATACAGTATTCTACATGCTGTATATAAAGGCTGCTTTACAACAAAACAATATTGCTAGCGATCTCGTTAGCGATGTGACACGCCAGATCGCAGATACGATTTATCAAGATTGCACATAGATCGTTGTTATAGCGCCGATGTGCGATCTTGGTAAATCGTATCTGCGATCTGGCGTGTCACATCGCTAACGAGATTGCTAGCGATATCGTTGTGTGTAAAGCAGCCTTAAGACCTTATTAGTGGTGGCCACAGTTTATATGGGAAAATCATGATGACCGGTTCCTTTAAAGGGGATGCTGGGTAAGGTGGCAGTTGTGGTGCAGTTTCTAAATATAAAAGGCCAGCACATTACAAAAGGAGAGGAGTTGAGAAGAAGCAGACATGTGGACAGGTTCATGGCCATTAATTGTGATGGCTGTCTGAGACAACATACACAGGGTGACTGTCATGGACAGACTAGGCGCAAACTGTCCACCTGGGCTGGTCTCTATCCACAAGTGCCTTTTTTGCAACATAGAAGCGGTTATCTACAGGTTACAGGTATGTGTGCTCTATTAGGCTATGTGTCCACAGTAAAAGGTCCCTGCGGATTTTTTTGCCTGAAAATCCGCAACTTTCGCGGCAAATCCGCACCCGCGGATTTGCCGCGGATTTACCGCGGATTTACCGCGGATTTGCCGCGGATTTTGATGCGGATTTTATTTTTTTTTTTTTCCCCATTCAAAACAGAAAATCCGCACCAAATCCGCACCAAACAATTGACATGCTGCAGTTTGTTCCGCATCAAAATCCGCGGCAAAATCCGCAGCGGAAAAATCCGCAGCATGGGCACAGCATTTCCAAAATGCCATTGAAATGGCTGGGGAGTAGCTGTGCTGCAGATTTTCGGCAAATCCGCGCTAAATCCGCGTCAAAATCCGCGTCAAATCCGCGATAAATCCTGTAGCGTGGGCACATAGCCTTATGGTTCTGCTTTTAACTTTATCTAGGAGGCCGCATGGCACATGAAATACAGAATGTAGAGTAGGACCCCCCTATTGAGATTTGCCGTGACGTTGGCAGGGGTGGCTCAAAAAATTGATCAATTATTTGCTAAAAATCTCATTTTTTTATTGTAGTACAGTTGGAATAAATTTGTGAATTTTCACTTTTTATATGATGCATGCCAATTTCAGATCGTGCTGGTTCCCTTTTTTTCCCTTTTTTTTCTTTCTTTTTTTTCTCTTTTTTTTTTCCCCACCTAGCAGGATGCAGGGGTATCCTGAAACCTTTTAACCCTGATACATGGATCTGGATTTACTGCAAGGTCCAGGAAATCGCTGCATATGGAAAGGCTGCTGGGAATAATCACCAGGCAGGGTCAAAACCTAGATGTCTGAAAAGTACCAAATAATTTGGAGGTTTTTTTTGCGTGAGTGGGCGACTGGGGCGAGGTGAGTTACCGTACCTATGGGTAAGCTAACTATGAACATATGATTAATTTTTAGCCAAACTCTGCCTTGACCACTATATGGATGCTTGAATGGCAGTTTCACTGTATTTTGTTAACTGTATGACTTTCTATTGTCCGGGCTCCCTGTTATTATTTTGGATAATTTTCCTGACCTCTGCCTCTCACATGCTTGTGTGTGTTTTTCCCCTATTACCATCTAAATAGCACTTTTATCGCTTTTTTCACAATTAGTGTAAATTGTTTGCCATTTTATTCTTGTGATAAACCCGTTTTGCATATAGCCCTTAATGCTCTTGTTTTTTTTTCCTGGGTTCTAAAAGTACCAAATCAGCAGGCGGAATAAACATCAGGAAAACAAGTTGAGTTCAAAACCAAGATGTCAGGAAAGGTACAAAATCAGCAGGCAGGTGAAACGTCAGCAAACAGGCAGAGGTCAAAAAACACCGGGAACTATCACACAAAACTAGAAGGGGGAAACTAGAGTCACAGGAGTACTTATACACTAAGTTGTATCTGGCAGGGAGTAGAAGACAACTGAAAGTATAAGAAGGGTGTGATCCCTACCCATAAAGTAACTGAAAGCTGATAACTTCAGCTGGAAGGCACACACCACAACAGTCAGTCAGTGGTATTGCAAGTCCCAGGCATACCAAGCTTGGTGGATGGGAGGAGACTGCGGTCACCAGAGCTACTGGTACTGACTCCACCCCTATCACTATCACCGCCTACAGTGGGAATGCGATGACGTAGAGTAGAAGTCAAAGGAGCAGATTCTGGTGGAATACTGACTCCTCCCCAGCCACCAGCACTGCCCACAGTGGGAACACGGTGGCGCCTAGTGACCAGAGCAGAAATCACAGCAGCAGACTCTGGTGGGGACGTGACATTACTGCAGTACGAGTGCTTGAGAGTGGTCTGATCCTAGAGAAGACCAGACTTTGCAGGTCAATCGATGAAGACCAGACACTGACTACCAAATACAGAAGATCGCATATTGTCTTTTAAAAAAGTTTAGAGTGAGTTGCTTACTGTTCAGATGTACAGTACTAATTGAGGAAAGTTGCTAACTGCAATTGGACTTGCGGGGGGTGTGGCCTGGGAAGCATGTAGTGTACACATACTATAGGAGAGCTCCTGCACTAAATCCTGCAAAATCCTAATTTGTTGGTCATATACTTAAGTAGAAAAGGAAGCCAGCACAATTTCTAAACTGTACTTATTAATAAATGGAGATTTTTGGCAAAAAATTGCAATCTTTTGAGCTACCCCACCACGTCACGGCAAATCTCTATGGGGTAGTCCTACTTTGAAATATTTTATTTAAAGGGTGCCATGCGGCCTCACACATTTAAAAGCAGAACTGTTTATCTGTTTGAAACAGCACTTACCTGATGCTTTTCAATCCCATACCCATCACTGAGCCATGGCTGTGGGCGGGACAGGCCCAGGCAAGTGCTGTTTGAATTAAATAGCCTGTGGACAGGACTGATGGCTGATTTTTTTTGGCGGGTGGTTAGCCTCCACCATCCGTGCACCCTATCTTGGTCATTCTATCTGTCTGATATTGGCAAGTGGTGACTGTTCACACTCAGGCTGCTTTCACACATAATTTTTTTGCCATCAGGCACAATAGGGCAAAAAAAATGAAAAAACGGATACGGCGTCTGTTGCCGCCGGATCCATTTTTTTTTAACTGAGCATGCTCAGTATCACACCGGATCTGTCAAAAAACTGAATGAACTGATGGAAAAAACTGATGCAACTGATCCGTTTTTTTCGCCGGATCCATCGCATCAGTTTTTTCGCCTGATGCCAAAAAACTGATGTGTGAAAGCAGCCTCAGCCATCAGTCCTGTCCACAGGCTATTTAATCCAAACAGCACTTGCCTGGGCCTGTCCCACCCACAGCCATGGCTCAGTCATGGGTACGGGATTGAAAAGCATCAGGTAAGTGCTGTTTCAAACAGATAAACAGTTCTGCTTTTAAATGTGTGAGGCCGCATGGCACCCTTTAAATAAAATAAAATAAATTATTTCAGAGTAGGACTGCCCCTTGAGATTTGCCGTGACGTGGCGGGGTAGCTCAAAAGATTGCAATTTTTTGCCAAAAATCTCCATTTATTAATAAGTACAGTTTAGAAATTGTACTGGCTTCCTTTTCTAATATACTTACATATACTGACTTTAGTAGTGCATACTATCACTGGAAGATCCCAAGAACGACCTGACAACCTTATTACCACCATGACCCGTGGTAAAAGAACTGAGAGCCGCAGGACCGAGAGACACCTCTATTCAACATGATGCCAGTGCCCAGCCCTCCCACCAGCAACAGAGCATTGGAGGTGGCAAGCAAACTAAAGAGATTTGCCAGGTCTGCACTGGACCCATCCCCTACCTCCAGTACCATCTCCGGCTGTCGCTCTGAGCTGGAGGAGGGGACAGAGGAAAGCCTGGAAGCTGGTGTCACATTGTGTAAAATGGTAGCTGTGTGTCATTGGCCAGATGCCCTGCAGCCCCTGGGAGAAAGAGGGAGAGGAGAACGCGGCTGATATAAGCCCTGCGGTCCCTGAACCTACACTTAGCGATGTTCTCACGCCCAAATATGCTGGTAACATCGCCCTGGCCACACTAAGCGTACAGATGGGGGGGCTTAACATCAGACATGGCCTGCATCAAACAGGAACTGCATAGTGTAACTACAATGGTGGGAAAGCTGGAAATATGCTTGAGTTCTGCAAAGAACAAGTGCCTACCAATAACTTGTGATCTTTGAAAGGCCACACAAAATATCTCTATGCTAATACATAAAGTGGACGATCTGGAAAATTGTTCCTGCAGAAGTAAACTGCGTCTGGTGGGAGTTCCGGAAAAGGCGGGCAGAAACCCTTTGTCTTATTTTGAAGCATGGTTGACAAAAACTATAGGAAAAGATGTCCTCTCCCTCTTTTTCACAAAAAAAAGGGCGCATAGGGTTCCCACTCGCACTCCCCCACCTGTAGCACCTGTGTGTCCTGTTCTTCCTACATTTTAAAGACAGAGACTACAGTCTACGTAATGCTAGGGACATTAAGGAACTCGCCAATGATGGCAACAACATAGTCGTAGTGCCATACTCTATGATGTACCCTGCTAAGATACGCATTGCTGCTAATGGAGATTCTCATTTCTTTGATTCCACAGAAGGTGCATTATCCTGGTTGGATGCTAGTGAAAAAGCCCTTCGTAGGAGCAATACCTAAAATGTACTTTATTCTTGCGGAAAAACATTACGTATGTGATATGTACCGCCCCGCGGTCTTGGCTGCGACCGCTGAGCCGCTCGGATCCGTGCTCGTACTGCGGGTGGTGGCTCGAGCCTCTCACGGACCTGGGGGTCACGTCGCTCTGCAAGGGAGTTGGCGCTACACGCGGGGACTTGTTTGAGGAGTTCCACGGCCGGGGCCGTGGTGGTTTGGTTTGGATTGTAAGTTCGTGACGCCACCCACGGGTTGTGATTGTAGACACCACCGCTGTGGTGAAGGTATGGGGGCTCCCGGGAGTGGTGTAATGGCGCAGCTAGGTGTTGACCCCTCCGTGGGTAGGGGATGTTGGTCCCGGGGCCCGGTTGGCGAGGTCCGGGGTGCAGGGTGAAGTGTTGCGGTGCGGTGCCTGATGGCACTGGTGTACTCACTCTGACACAAGACACTGGAGTCTCCGGTAAACCAAATGGAGTGATGAACGGGGCCCGCAGCCGGCTGCAGCTTCTCCCAGAATAGGTTGGTGGTTTCTGCCTTTCTCCTGCACCTCTGGGTGTAAATGTTTGACTCCTATGCCTAGACACCGGTAGTCCGCTCCCCGACTTGGATATGCCGTAGGAGCCCGTTTGCCCGCAGACGCTGGCCCTTTGGGTCTCTATGCCTTGGCAGTGGCTTTACCCTGTATGGTTGGGCTGTTGTCTTCTAACAGGACTTGTGTGGGATAGGTCCTAAAGTCCAGTCCGCAATCAGTTCATTTGACTCGACCCTGTCGGTTCAGAGCTTTGTACTGGGTCTGAGTACCCCTCCTGGTGCTCCGGTTTCCAATCGGTTCCCCGGTTCAGTACCGGCGGGCCACCGCCCGACCCCGGTCCCTACGGATCCACCGGCTGTAATCCCACCATCTGCTTCCTTGCCAATGGTGACTGGGCTCCGACCCAGCCACCTGGTAGTCCCTTAGCAGGCCTGGACACAGGACTGCCCGTGAACTTGACTGGTCTCCACTAGAACTAGAACTGTTGTGTGTGTGTTTTCCCACCTCTAGGCCTGTGAACTCCTCTGTGGGCGGAGCCAACTGCCTGGCTCCACCCCCCTGGTGTGGACATCAAACCTGGAGGGTGGTGACAAGGTTTTTTTAGTTTGACTGTTGTTACCTAATCGGGAGGGGGTGTGGTGTTGTGTGTGACTACCTGGGATGACCTGACTAGTCCAGCGCGTCACAGATACACTGCCGGCACAGATACTTTTCTCCTGATTGGTACTTTGGATGGGGGTAAAAAGCTCTTTAGAAGATGCCACCTTGAGAAATGGAATGTAGGTCACCCTCAACATTATGTGAACTTAGTCCATTACTTAGCCCTGTTTCTCTCCACTTGAGAGAAATGTCCATTATTTCATCATGTTGGTTGGGTAATGTGTTCTATAATACAATATGGTGTAGTTTTTTCTTTTTTCCCTTTTTTCTTTTTCTAGACTGTATGCTAGCTACCTTGTTAATCCTCCCTGCAATGACAAGATGTGCTTCTTTGCCTCCAAGGTACGGTTACATTTTCCTGGTATATATCCTAGAATACTTATATGGAGTCGTTGGTAGATACTGTAGTGTGGAATGGGAGAAGCAGCAAAGAGATGCCCATTCTAGGGGAGTGAGTACATAAATCTATTCCATTTTCTTGTATTAAATCAACAATCGATCCAAAGGGTAGATTTGTTAGCATTTTCTGCACAATTAATAATATACAAATTATTCTAGTTTTGGTGTGTATACCACCACCATATTCAGCAGACCGACTCAAAAGACAACTTACCGTCATGAATTCCCTCCCTCTCGTGCTCACTCTTTTAATAGAGGACTATAATAATTATCTTCACCCATACCTAGACAAGCTCCATACGAGAAATGTCCCCAAAAATGTTACCCCAACTTTCTTTGCAAGGGTATTAGATGAGTAAGGCCTGATAGACCTCTGGCACATTCTGCTATTCTAGCTCCCACCATTCTATGTCACGGATTGGCCTTGCTATTGGTAACTCTTTGGTGCTTTTTAATGTATGCAAAGTAAATTACTTAGTACGTGGTGTATCTGATCACTCGCCTTTGCATGTTCGACTGTCCTGTGGAGACCTGACTAAATCTATCAAACCTCTCTGGCTTTTCAACCCTTTCTCGATCCAGCTAATAGGGGGTTCTCTGCATGGAAACATTTTAGAATATTTTAGTATAAATGAAGGGTCAGCTCCCAATCACATTATGTGGGTTACCATTAAGGCCTTTGTTAGTGGCCTTAGAGAAATTTGTGCCCAGAAAACTAAAAATAGACAATATACCCAATGCTTAATGCAGAGTCTGAGATGATACTAAACCCCACTGAGGAAACAACAAAGATTTTTTGAAAAGGCATCAAACAAATGCTTCTTTATCAGGGATTTTTCATGGAAGGTGAGGGAGTAAGTCACATACTAGCCACAATAATCAAAGCACAGGAGAGTTTGTCTTATATCACCAGTTTGATATTGGACACTGGGGAAAGGGTTAAGGAAAGTGAAGATAAAGCTGACCCCTGAGAAGTCCATGTTCGGGGTCCGTGGATGGACCCCGAACTTTACATTTCTGGTTCGTCCATCACCAGTGAGGAACCTTCATTGCCATATACTTTTCTGCTGTTTTTGGAACGGTTACCTGCTCTTCACACACATCAAATTTTAGTTGATTCATATGGATGCCATTGATGGGATGATCCGAAAAGAACTGAAGCAGGTGGACTCTCTTTACTCCCTTTGTCGGTACAATTTTTTTTTTAATAAACAAACAGCTCATTGGCCTTATTCACATATCAGTGGCTCATGTATGTGTTCTGCCAGATATATGCTGGGGGCAGTCATAGTTTAGGGTCAGCTGTGGACTGCCCTTGTAAGGGCAGGAGGTTTTTGGTTGAGGGCCAGTGTGTTATTGTGAAGCAAGGCCCCGCTCCTGACCCATTTTCTTCTGACCGGAGTGAACGGTACGCTGGCAGGATGGACATTGATGGCTGAATTGGGTGAGATTGCTCCTTATTTAAATATTGTGAGATTGATGACATCCCTAATTTGAGTCTATCCTACATAGAACCACTGTTTGGTACCTGTCCCTGCTGTTACACTTTGTATACCCCGCTGGGTATAAGGGTATGTGCGCACGTTGCTTTTTACCTGCTTTTTACCTGCTTTTTTGCTGCTTTTTCTTCTGCGCTGTTTAATGCCAAAATGGATGTGTTCTTCTATTCAAGCAAAGTCTATGGGAATTTGGGTTTCTTGTTCACACTATGTTGTTCAAAATGCTGCCTTTTTGAGGCAGAACTTTGGTCAAAAACTCAGCTTTTCAAAGAAGCAACATGTCAATTGTTTTTGCCATTTGGGTTTTGCACTGCAAAGCTGAGTTTTTGACCAAAGTTCTGCCTCAAAAAGGCAGCATTTTGAACAACATAGTGTGAACAAGAATCCCAAATTCCCATAGACTTTGCTTGAATAGAAGAACACATCCATTTTGGCATTAAACAGCGCAGAAGAAAAAGCAGCAAAAAAGCAGGTAAAAAGCAGGTAAAAAGCAACGTGCGCACATACCCTTATACTGCAAACTGACAGTATTTTTATAAACGGGCACATGTTTGTTTTATGTGTTTTATTGTCTAATATTAAAAGGTTAAGTTTTAACTATCTCATTGCTAATTTCATCAGATACATGCTGCCCACAGATTGGGAGGCATGTGTCTGCATTCAGGATCATTTTAAGTGTGGAATGGTGGAAGCTACCACTCACTAATTATAAGACTGTTTTGTGTTTTTAAGTTGTTTAGATTACACAATAGCCTGCAAACAATTACAATTGCTCCTGAGTTCCTTTTTTGCATATTTAGTTTTGCATGTTAACTACTCTATGTTTATGGCATATCTTGTGCATGTACCTTATGTACCAGATGGAAATAACAAAAAATGAGTCCAAGAAATGTGAAAAATGACATCATCTTTAATAAACTCGCCATCTATCACATGAACACATTTACAGCATGACTAAAAAAAGATAGTTAGTTGCATGTTAAAGCACCACTACAGCATTTTATTTTTTCAGCACTGGAGTGGTTCCCCTAATCTAAATTCTCTGCACACTTTAACTCATTGGTATCTTCACCTTTTATCAACAGTGCTCCAGTTCTACGGCGCCATCTTGTGACCGCAACTTTGATTGCTGGAAGTCAGAGGTAATGGTCACAAGTGCTCAATATAACTTTATGATAGCCAGAATGAGTCTCTCATAGACTTGCATTGAAAAGTGACGTCCGACTTGCTCTAGAAAACACTGGAGAGATCCAGCAGGTCACAAATTGCTGAACACCGATGGGAGCGGCAGCGCTAGGAGATGAAGATGGTGGCTGGTATGATAGTAGTGGCAGGGAACTTAAATTGCAAGCACCACTCCAGTTGTAAAATGTAAAAAACAAACCGCTGGAGAGGTACTTTAAGGCTTTGTGAGCACGTGTGCGTTGTGCATGCTTTTACGCTGTGTATTGTACTGCAGCATAAAAGCATGCGTCCTGCGTCCCCAGCACAATAAATGAAGATTGTGCAAATTCCATCCGCACATTGCGTTTTGCATGTTGACATTTTTTGCCAAAACGCTGCGTTCTAAAAAGCAACATGTCACTTCTTTTGTGCGTTTTGGATGCTTTTCCCACTGTCTATGGCAGAGCAAGCATCCAGAACGCATGAATTTTGCATGAGTTCTGCATTCACAATGCATTCAAAACGCAGCTTTTTGGCTGCGTTTTGAAATGCACATGCAGTGACTTAAACGCTGCGGAATATTTGACAACCAGAACGCAGACGTGCACATATACTCTAAGGTTCAAGAGGTTGCCAAATATGTTTTTATTGATGGCAGTGGGGATACGACATCTAGCTTCAGTAAAGGTTTAACGGAGCTGCTGTGCTCCCTCAGCATCTGATAACTTCCAGCTGCTGCCGGAAACATCTCATTCATGGGAGTGCTAAATGGCTTAGTATATAAGGCCTCCTTCACAAGTCTGTGATTTCGGAACTTTTGGTATCCGTCTTTTTCCAATTTTTTCCACACGTACCCATTCACACTCATAGACTTGCATTGAGAACTTGTGGCATAACTTCTGATTTCTGGTCAGTCGGAAGTTACGATCACAAGATGACGCTGCAGGAATGGAGCGATGCTGAAAAAGGTGAAAATGCATGATAATAGGTATAAGACTGGGGGCAAGGGGTCTTTTTTTTGTGTGTGTTTATTTTCACCGCTTGAGTGGTGCTTTAAACCCAATGCTGAAGTGGTGCTTTAAATAACCCTTCAAATGTATACCTCAAGAACTCCACGGCCTCATATGCTATCTAACAGTCTAAACCAAGTAAACCAATTACCGTATATAAAATGTATACAAGAGTATAAATTTAATCGACAATAAGAATAACCTTGTCAGTAGCTTTTTGCATACAGAACACAGTCTTTGTATTGCAGCATTTTGTGTATTCGTAGTACATATGCCTTTACTGTGCCTCGGTATAATGTACATTCCGTTGATTGCACGATTCCACTTGATTTATACTCTAATATTGCACCAGAGAACTGAAAATTTCTATTTTTCCATTTTAATGGGCTTTGGTCAGGGTACAACTGACTACCCTTTACATTACATGGTGACCGCTGTCACTAATTTTATCTACTTGAGCCAAGATATTTGTCTCTTCTGTCATTACACGTTCTCATAGTGTAGTAAGCTTTTCCGGCGGTGGCAATAAAAGATCAGGAGACCGAGGACTGCTACACTCAGGAAGGCCACTGCAATGGAGAGTCCAACAACAGCACCTTAAGAAAATCAGAGAATAGGTTAGGACAAACAAACATACTGGTCATTATTATAAAACATAAACCACCTTTCTGTTCATTGACCTAAATATAATCTGCATTTGATAGCTTTGTGTGGATTACCAGCGCCCAGGGCAAGGCACATATTTTGCATCCACTAACCTGTCGACCAATAACTCACCCCAAGTCTCTTCCACCAGTCCAGTATGCAATACCGTATCCCCAAAGTAAATGTATTGTATTTAGAAAAAAATCTAATGTAATCAAGTAAATGCTTTAAATGCTAGATTGTAATCTTGGACCTCCAGCCCTGTGTAATGTGAATCTAAAGGCCCCGTTACACGCGTCAATTTATCGTGCGATCGCACCCGCCCCCATCGTTTGTGCGTCACGGGCAATTTGTTGCCTGTGTCGCACAAAGACGGTAACCCCTGTCACACGTACTTACCTCCCGAACAACCTCGCTGTGGGCAGCGAACATCCTCTTACTGAAGGGGGAGGGACGTTCGGCGTCACAGCGACGTCACACAGCGGCCACCCAATAGAAGCAGAGGGAAGGATATGAGCGGGACGTAACATCCCGCCCACCTCCTTCCTTCCTCATTGCCGGTGGGACGCAGGTAAGCTGTGTTCATCGTTCCCGAGGTGTCACACGGAGCGATGTGTGCTGCCTCAGGAACGACGAACAACCTGCATCCAGGAATGTGACCGATATTTTGAAAATGAACAACGTGTCAACGAGCAACGATAAGGTGAGTATTTTTGCTCGTTAACAGTCGCTCGTAGCTGTCACACGCTACAATATATCGTATACATTTTTATGTACTAATGCTATCCATGGTTTTCACAGATTGCACAGATTACACTCATAGTAGTGATATTCTATAGGCCAGTCACATATCTGTGATTTTTGCAAAGACCATACGATCCACGGAAAATCAAGGAGACATGACCGAACATGGACGCCAAAACAGTTGAAAGCAATAACAGACAAGCCATCAACTCCCTCCTCCATTAATCTCCCTCTGCATCTGAGCTTGATGTCCCAGCGCAGTGAGTGTGATGACATAACTACATCGTGCCCACTGTGCCGAGCACTGCAGAGCTTCAGAACACTTGCTGATGAGACTAAAGCAACGGGGAAATGAGAAGAGGTGAGTATTTTATTTATTTCTTTTTTTTTTTTAAACAATGGATAGATTGAAGGGCCTCCTATACTACATGGAAGTCTATGTGGGGACATTATAATATATGGAAGGCTATGTGGAACTCATAATGCAACATCAAAGGCTATGTGTGGCCCCTTACACTATATGGAAGGTTATATGAAGCCCATTATACTTCATGGAAGGCTATGTGGGGCCCATTATACTGCATGGAAGGTTATATGGAGCCCATTATACTACATGGAAGGCTATGTGGGGCCTATAATACTATATAGAAGGCTATGTGGAGCCCATTATACTTCATGGAAGGTGATGCCGGACCCGTTATTCTACATGGAAGGCTATGTGGGGTTTGTTACACTACAGGGCAGGCTATGTGGGGCCCATTATACTACATGGCAGGCTATGTGGGGCCCATTATACTACATGTCAAGCTATGTGGGGCCTGTTATAGTACATGGAGTACTGTGTGGAGGACATAATATTTGAAGGGCTATGTGGGGGCCATTATAATATTTGGAGGGCTATGTAGTAGTCATTATACGATATGGAAGGCTATATGGGGCTCATTATTAGAGATGAGCGAACCGGTCCCGGTTCGGCTCGAGGTCGGTTCGCCGAACGGAGGTCCCGTTCGAGTTCGGCTCGTCGAACGTTCGACGAACCGAACTCGAACTGCATAGGAAACAATGGCAGGCAATCACAAACACAGAAAAACACCTAGAAAACACCCTCAAAGGTGTCCAAAAGGTGACAAACAACTCACAACACATGGGAAAGTGACAAGGACATATACTCATGTGAAAACAAAAGAGCTGGACAAGGAAAAAGAGGAGGACACACAGATATATGAGTATATGCAAGGAAACATCGATTCCATTATTGTGCAACTTGAGCCCTGCTCATTTTTGGCTTCCAATCTTGATAAATTGCCTGAGCTCGCCACGTACACCTTGGGGATCTTGTCGTGTCCTGCAGCCAGCGTTCTCTCGGAACCTGTCTTCAGTGCTGCTGGGGGTCTGCTGGCAGATAAGCACACATGTCTGTCCACTGACAATGTGGACATGGCTCTCAGAGGACTTTTCTTCCCCTGGGTCAGCCAGGGGACGGGAAAGGCACGCGTATTTTTGAGAGTGCTTCATGCCAAGCATCTTTTTCTTTTTCAAAAGGGGGCTCAACCGATGCCAGTCAAGTGGGGTGTGTGTGGCCCAGTTAGTGGAAACGAGGGAGACTGTGGTTGGAGTCCCCTCGCTGTGTCTCTAAAAGAACCAAGATGAACAAGTCATGGCTCTCAGAGGACTTTTCTTCCCCTGGGTCAGCCAGGGGATGAGAAAGGCACGCGTATTTTTGAGAGTGCTTCATGCAAAGCATCTTTTTCTTTTTCAAAAGGGGGCTCAACCGATGCCAGTCAAGTGGGGTGTGTGTGGCCCAGTTAGTGGAAACGAGGGAGACTGTGGTTGGAGTCCCCTCGCTGTGTCTCTAAAAGAACCAAGATGAACAAGTCATGGCTCTCAGAGGACTTTTCTTCCCCTGGGTCAGCCAGGGGACGGGAAAGGCACGCGTATTTTTGAGAGTGCTTCATGCAAAGCATCTTTTTCTTTTTCAAAAGGGGGCTCAACCGATGCCAGTCAAGTGGGGTGTGTGTGGCCCAGTTAGTGGAAACGAGGGAGACTGTGGTTGGAGTCCCCTCGCTGTGTCTCTAAAAGAACCAAGATGAACAAGTCATGGCTCTCAGAGGACTTTTCTTCCCCTGGGTCAGCCAGGGGACGGGAAAGGCACGCGTATTTTTGAGAGTGCTTCATGCCAAGCATCTTTTTCTTTTTCAAAAGGGGGCTCAACCGATGCCAGTCAAGTGGGGTGTGTGTGGCCCAGTTAGTGGAAACGAGGGAGACTGTGGTTGGAGTCCCCTCGCTGTGTTTTACATGCTTTTAGAAGGTCATGACATGGCTTGGAGGTTGACTTTCATCATCTGCAAACTGTTGGCTACCAAAATGCTGCCTTTCCAACAACTGTGGTTATAGACAATGAGGAACATACTGATGAAGATGAGACGCAGATACCCGATTGGGATGACAACTTAAATATTCGGTCAGGGCAAGAAGAGGCTCGGTCTGAGGGGGAGGGGAGTGCAAACACAACAATTGATGATGAAGTTCTAGATCCCACCTACTGTCAACCCACAGTCAGACACTCGAGGAGGTCAACAGAGGCGGTGGAGGAGGATGCAACCGACGTCGAAGTAACCTTGCGCCTTCCTGGACACAGTCGGAGCACTGGTAGCACGTCTACAACTGCATCCTCAGCCACCACTCTGCCTCTGAGCATTATTCGGGGTGGATCAACAGGTCGCATGGCCTCTAAGCCTTGCCTAGCCTGGTCCTTTTTTGACATAAAAAAAGATCGCCCAAATTATGTGATCTGTAACATTTGGCATGGTTATCTTACTAGAGGTCAAAACCTCAGCAGTTTGACAACTTCTTCCATGAATCGTCACATGAATAAATATCATATGGCCTGGTGGGAAGGTCACCGTGCTGCAATGCGGCCTAGCGGAGCCAACCATCCACCGCCTGCCCCTTCCAGTGCATCCGCGCGCTCGTCATCTTCTAGGACTGTGGGGACAGCTGTCACACCTGTTTTTCCACCCACAACTTCCACCACTGTAACCGCAACAGGCAGTTTGCTTGGTAGGTCGTCAGTTGGTTTGGAAGGGGAAACAAGTGATTGTGTACAGCTCTCTCAAACATCGATAGCACCAACGTTGGATGAAGGCAACATCATGTCTCCGCCTGCACTTTCCTCACAAACCTGCATTTTTCCAGGGACACCCTACTCAACACCGTCTACACACAGCAGCCAGATCTCTGTCCCTCAGATGTGGTCAAATAAAAGGCCACTTCCTGCGACCCATGACAAAGCTAAGAGGTTGACTCTATCCCTCTGTAAGCTGTTGGCTACCGAAAGGCTGCCTTTCCGCCTAGTGGACACACAGGATTTTAGAGACCTTATGTCTGTCGCTGTGCCCCAGTACCAGATGCCTAGTCGCCACTACTTCTCTAAGAAAGGTGTGCCCGCGCTACACCAGCATGTCACACACAACATCACCGCTTCCTTGAGAAACTCTGTGTGTGAACGGGTGCATTTCACCACCGATACTTGGACCAGTAAGCATGGACAGGGACGTTACATGTCGCTGACTGGCCACTGGGTAACTATGGTGATTGATGGTGAAGGGTCTGCTGCACAAGTCTTGCCGTCCCCACGACTTGTGTGTCAATCCTCTGTCTGTCCAAGTTCCGCCACTGCTTCTGCATCCTCCACCTCATCTGGGTCCTCCACCTCCGCCCCAAGCCTGCCTGGTCAGGCCACCAGCGTTCTCACTGCGCAGAAGGAATCACGCACCCCTCATTACTATGCTGGCAGCAGAGCGCAACGGCATCAGGCGGTCTTTAGCTTGACATGTCTTGGGAATAAGAGTCACACAGCTGAGGAGTTGTGGTCAGCTCTGCGGTCCGAGTTTAATAAATGGTTGTCTCCACTCAACCTGCAGCCTGGTAAGGCCGTGTGCGACAATACTGCAAACCTGGGTGCGGCCCTTCGCCTGGGCAAGGTGACACACGTACCTTGTATGGCTCACGTGTTGAACCTTGTCGTCCAGCAATTTTTAACACACTATCCCGGCCTAGATGGCCTTCTGAACAGGGCACGAAAACTGTCTGCTCACTTCCGCCGTTCAAGCGCCGCAGCTGAGCGACTTGCATCGCTCCAGAAGTCTTTCGGCCTGCCGGTTCATCGCCTGAAATGCGATGTGGCGACACGCTGGAATTCAACTCTCCACATGTTACAGCGACTGTGGCAGCACCGCAGAGCCCTGGTGCAATACGTCATGACGTATAGCCTGGGCCAACGAGATGCAGAGGTGGGGCAGATCACCCTGATGGAGTGGTCTCAGATCAAGGACCTATGCACCCTTCTGCACAGTTTCGACATGGCGACGAATATGTTTAGCGCTGACAATGCCATTATCAGCATGACGATTCCAGTCATTTACATGCTGGAGCACACGCTAAACACTATTCGGAGTCAGGGGGTGGGACAACAGGAAGGGGAGGAACTACAGGAGGATTCATATGCGCAAGACACAACAACATCACCAAGGTCCAGACGTTCATCATCACCAACGCGGCAGGCATGGGACCATGGGGGACAGGGATCAACAAGGGCGCATGGTAGCAGGCGAGATGTTGAGGAAGGTGCAGGAGGACATGAAGATATGGAGGACGAACTGTCCATGGACATGGAAGACTCAGCAGATGAGGGGGACCTTGGTCAAATTTCATTTGAAAGAGGTTGGGGGGAGATGTCAGAGGAAGAAAGAACGGTTAGCACCTCTATGCCACAAACACAGCGTGGACTTGGTCCGCATGGCTGCGCAAGACACATGATTGCCTTCTTGTTGCACTACCTCCAACATGACCCTCGTATTGTCAAAATTAGAAGTGATGATGACTACTGGCTTGCCACACTATTAGATCCCCGGTACAAGTCCAAATTTTGTGACATAATTCCAGCCATAGAAAGGTACGCACTTATGCAGGAGTATCAGCAGAAGCTGTTACTCGATCTTAGATCGGCTTTTCCACCAAACAACCGTGCAGGTGCAGGGAGGGAATCTCCCAGTTGTAACTTGACAAACATGGGACGGTCTCGTCATCTTCAACAGTCTACACGTACCAGTAGGACCGTATCTGGTGCTGGTAACAGCAATTTAATGGAATCTTTTCATAATTTTTTTAGACCCTCCTTTGCAAGGCCACCAGAGACAACAGGTCTGACACATAGTCAACGGCTGGAGAGGATGATACAGGAGTATCTACAAATGAACATCGATGCCATGACTTTGCAAATAGAGCCTTGCTCATTTTGGGCTTCAAATCTAGAAAAATGGCCAGAGCTATCCAGTTACGCCTTGGAGATTTTGTCGTGTACAGCTGTCAGCGTTGTCTCTGAACGTGTCTTCAGTGCTGCTGGGTGTGTGCTGACAGATAAGCGCACGCGTCTGTCCAGTGACAATGTGGACAGACTGACGTTCATCCAAATTAACAAGTCATGGATCCAGAAGGAATTTACAACCCCTGTGTCATCCTGGGGAGAGTAAATGCTTGTGGATTTGGAATGTGCTTGATGCAAATCTAGCTGTGAAGTGTACAACTATGGCACAACTGCTGCCACTGAATGGGTGGGTGTGTGTGGGGCCCAATTTTTGGAAAAAAGGGAGGCTCCGCTTTGAGTAACCCTTGCTTACATTGTTTTTAAAAGGAGCCAAGATGACCAAGTCATGGTTCAGCAAAGACTTTATCTACCTACCCCGGTGTCATGCTGGGGACGGTTAATTATGGCGTATTTTTGAATGTGCTTGATGCAAATCAAAACATCCTGTTTGCAACTAAAGCAGAAGTGCTGCCACTGATGGGGTGTCTGTGTGCCCAATTTTTGGAAAAAAAGGTAGACTCCGCTTGGAGTAACCCTTGCTTGCTGTGTTTTTTAAAAATGATACAAGATGAACAGATCTGAAGGCAAGATGAAGGCAACATCATGTCTCCGCCTGCACTTTCCTCACAAACCTGCATTTTTCCAGGGACACCCTACTCAACACCGTCTACAGACAGCAGCCAGATCTCTGTCCTTCAGATGTGGTCAAATAAAAGGCCACTTACTGCGACCCATGACAAAGCTAAGTGGTTGACTCTATCCCTCTGTAAGCTGTTGGCTACCGAAATGCTGCCTTTACGCCTAGTGGACACACAGGATTTTACAGACCTTATGTCTGTTGCTATGCCCCAGTACCAGATGCCCAATCACCACTGCTTCTCCAAGAAAAGCATGCCCGCGCTACACCAGCATGTCGCACACAACATCACCACTTCCTTGAGAAAATCTGTGTGCGACAGGGTGCATTTCAACACAGATACTTGGACCAGTAAGCATAGACAGGGTCATTACATGTCACTGACTGGGCACTGGCAAACTATGGTGAGAGATGGAGAAGGGTCTGCTGTACAAGTCTTGCCGTCCCCACGAGTTGTTTCAATCCTTCTTCTGTATGTAGAAGTTAATACACTGCTTCTGCCTCTTCAACCTCGTGTGGGTCCTCCACCTTGGCGCAAACCCTGTGTGGTCAGGCCACCCTTCCTTGCAACTGCGCACAAGGACTACCACACACCTCCTTACTATGCTGGCAGCAGAGCTCAATGCCATCAGGCGGTCAAAGTTTTACTTTGAAATGTATGGGAAATGTGAGTCACACCGCTATTCCAGAGAATAGTAGTCAGGCAGGGTCAAAACATTAATTGAGGAACAGGAACACAATGGGACGGCCAGGACTTAATCAGAAAACAAGCAGAGGTGAAATGCGGATCGGCCAACAAGGTACATAAACAGTAAGCAGGAAAAGTAGTCAGGTAACAAGCACACAAAATCCTAAAACTGAACTGGGGGTAAAATTAACCAGAGGTTCATAGCTATGTCTGGCAGTGGTCTGCAGACAGGATGGGCATAAAAAAGGGTGTGGTGTCTTCCCATTGGTTGTAGCTGAATGATGGTATTTCATCTGTGAGATACCCACCAGCTACATTCAGCCAGAGATTCTGCATCTGTCAAGGTAATGCAGCCCAGTGGGTGAGCATAACCTGCGTCCACCTGTGCCGCTGGCATCGACTACTCTCCCATCATCAGCACTATTCATGAAAGGAACACGTTGTCACCTGGCGACCGGAGTACAAATTGACGGAGCGGACTCCGTTGGTGACTTAACAGCCGTGTGCGGCAATGATGCAAACCTGGCTGCGGGCCATCCTCAGGGCAATGTGACACACGTGCCTTGTATGGCTCACGTGTTGAACCGAATTCTCCAGCAATTTTTAAAACACCATCACGGCCTACATGGCCTTGTGCAGCGGGCACGCTCGCTATGTGCTCACTTCCATCGTGCGCACACAGCAGCTCAACAACTTTCATCACTCCGGAAGTCTTAGGGTCTGGCAGTTAAACGCCGGAAATGCGATGTTACGACACGCAGGAATTGGAATCTGCACATGTTGCAGCGTGTGTGGCAGCACCGCAGAGCCCTGCTGAAATACGGTATGACATATATCCTGGGATAACTTGATCAAGAGGTGGTGCAGATCACGCTGCTGGAGTGGTGTCAGATCAAGGACCTATGCACCCTGCTACACAGTTCACAAATGTCGACGAAGATGTTTTGCACTGGCAATGTCATTCTCAGCGTGACAATTCTGGTCATCTACATGATGGAGCACACTGTAATTATTATTCGGAGTCAGGTGTTGGGACAAGAGGAAGGGGAGGAAGTACAGGAGGAGTCATATGCGGAAGGGATAACAAGATCTACGAGGTCCAGATGGTCAGCGGCACCTATGCGGCAGTCATGGTGAGGTAGAGGGATTAACAAGGGCGCATAGTATCAGCAAAAAGTGTTGATGAAAGTGCAGGAGCCCATGAAGAAATGGAGGACGAACTGGCGATGGGCATGGAAGACTCAGCAGATGAGTGAGAGCTTGCTCACATTTCGGTTGTGCGAGGTTGTGGGGAGAGGGCAGAGGAAGGATGCACGATTCTCACCTCTCTGCCACCAACACACCAAGGACTTGGTCCTCCTGGATGCACAAGACACATGAGCGCCTTCTTGCTGCACTACCTACATGACCCTCGGATTGTATGAATTTGAAGTAATCCTGAATACTGGGTTGCCACACTGTTAGATCCCCGGTACAAGACAAAATTTGGCGAACTAATTCCTGCCATAGAAATGGACGCACGTATACAGGAGTATCTGCAGAATGTGGTACGCAATCTTAGATCTACTTTTCCACTAAACACCAGTGCTGCACAGAGTGAATCTCAACGCTTTGTCATGGATAGGAGGAAATGGTCTTTTACTTGTCCACATCGGTGGGACCGAGGGATGGCTGCTGTGCTGAGATGGCGTTGAGTACGGTGTCCCTGCACAGTTGCACTTTTGGTCATATCCCAAAATGAGTTTAAAAAGGACAGATGCTGTTGGAAAGGGGAACAGGTGTGTTGGAAAGGGGAAAAAAGTTTTGGTCCGTGGATTTGGTGGTTAAGCAACTGTAACATTTGCTGAAGAAACACCATCTGTTACAGTGGGACTGGCAGATTTGGATAAAGTGGTATATAATCTGTGACCGCTATATAACGAAAATTAATAAGAAAAGAAAGAGAAAGGTATATATCCCCATCAGCAGTCAGTGTCCACCGTGCTCCCAGTTGGAAAAGGAGAGGTTGGCAACTGGAAGGTTTGGTGGAGGATACAGAGCTGTGTGGCTATGAAACTAATAGTAGCCTGAACCGAGTTAGACGCCATTCGGATCTGGAGACTGTGAGCCCTGTTAGCGTCACAGGGTCCACATGCCCACCCAGCCCAGGAACTCCCTGTTAACAACACAGGGGCCATTGAGTACGCTGACCGTGTGCGTAGGGGCCACACCTGTGGACAGCAGGCACATCAGCAGCAGCAGGCCTGTTAATGCCACTGGGCTGCACAAGCAGGACTGGTAGGACAGGAGCTGGTCTTAACCGTTCTGCGTTACCAACTGTGGTGGTGGCCTGCATCCACCACCCTATCCCTGCCTACCTCTGGCCTAAAGCCGCAATGGGTTCAACACATGGAGGTGTGCTCTTTCGGAGCATAATAGAAGACTGCACACCTCCTTGTTGGCTCCAGCCCCTTTTATAACCTGGGTCCGCCCCAAACCAGGGTGAACCACAATGCACCTCCTGGAGACAAAAGTAGAGTGACACGTCATGAGTGGCATAACTAGCGTCCTATTTGGAAACGCAACTTCAATGATGACCTCATGGCTGCCATGACCCAAACACCTCACAGGTCATCGTCTGACCATCAATAATGCGGTGACAAGTCATAGGTGTGGGCCTCTGCAAGCCATTTGGGAGGACACCTGATGCCCTGTGGTCTATATGGGACCCCCACATCAGGGCCAGGGCCAAAGAGTTCATTACCGGACCTAGTCTCTGATGCAGGAAGTGCCTGAGCATGCTCAGTAGCATGAAATACAGTCTCTGAAAAAAGACTATCAGCTTTAGCATGGTGTCTAGGCACAAAACAGGACTTAGACCCGGCACGGAATGCAAGCACCTGTGCAAAGAGGCTTTTCACACTTAGTGTGGGAGCATGCGCTGTATCCCGAAAAGAAGACTTAGCGTCAGGAATAACACAGTCAGGCTGAGCATACTCACTACGCGAAACACTGTAATTATGCTGCAGCTGGGGTACATCGGCACACGCATGCGCACTAGCTGCCTCTCCACACTTAGACGTGGAGGGGAAATTGCTCTTGGAGATGCTGTCTATGAACAGAAGGAAAAGCTAAAGGAAGCCTGACTTTCTATCCCTCCGAATTATGAAATGCAGCAATGAATTCCATGAGTTTGCTATAACATTAGCGTAGCAAAATGTGCATGAGGGTGTGATGTAGAGGTGCTAGAAATAGCTTGTCACCAGTGGGGCACTAATGGAATACAACAGCCAGTTCTATGATGCCACTAAATGGCAGTATTTTGTGCTATCATTATACCTTATTAAAAACAGAGCAGGAGGTTGTCATGCAGAGGTGCTGCACATAGATTTGCAGTAGTGTGAATAGACAAAAGTACAATAGCCACGTTTAGGATGCCACTAGGTACACTGAGTGTTTGCTAGTATAATGGCTGAATTTAAAAAAGTTTGAGTGTGCAATGCAGGCAGACGTGCTGCAAATATCGTTCCAATAGTGTGAATAGACAAAAGTACAATAGCCACGTTATGGATGCCAGTAGGTACACTGAGTGTTTGCTAGTATAATGGCTGAGTTTAAAAAAGTTTGAGTGTGCAATGCAGGCAGACGTGCTGCAAATATCGTTCCAATAGTGTGAATAGACAAAAGTACAATAGCCACGTTATGGATGCCACTAGGTACACTGAGTGTTTGCTAGTATAATGGCTGAATTTAAAAAAGTTTGAGTGTGCAATGCAGGCAGACGTGCTGCAAATATGTTTACAATAGTGTGAATAGACAAAAGTCCAATAGCCACGTTTAGGATGCCACTAGGTACACAGAGTGTTTGCTAGTAAAATGGCTTAGTTTAAAAAAGTTGGAGTGTGCAATGCAGGCAGACGTGCTATGCAAATGTCTTTGCACTAGTGGGACTATAGCAAAGTCCAATAGCCACGTTTAGGATGCCACTAGGTACACTGAGTGTTTGCTAGTATAATGGCTTAGTTTAAAAAAGTTTGAGTGTGCAATGCAGGCAGACGTGCTCTGCAAATGTCTTTGCACTAGTGGGACTATAGCAAAGTCCAATAGCCACGTTTAGGATGCCACTAGGTACACTGACTGTTTGCTAGTATAATGGCTTAGTTAAAAAGAGTTGGAGTCTGCAATGCAGGCAGACGTGCTCTGCAAATGTCTTTGCACTAGTGGGACTATAGCAAAGTCCAATAGCCACGTTTAGGATGCCACTAGGTACACTGAGTGTTTGCTAGTATAATGGCTTAGTTTAAAAAAGTTGGAGTGTGCAATGCAGGCAGACGTGCTCTGCAAATGTCTTTGCACTAGTGGGACTATAGCAAAGTCCAATAGCCACGTTTAGGATGCCACTAGGTACACTGAGTGTTTGCTAGTATAATGGCTTAGTTATAATGAGTTGGAGTGTGCAGAGGACAAGAGGGTACAGTGGCAGGATTGTGGTGCTCTGAGTAGAGGAATGGAAGCCTGCCTTTCTATTCCCTCCTAATGGTGAAATGCAGGGAGGAAATCCCTGACCTTGGCTACACAGACGCTGGCGCTGTTTTCAGGACCTGTCACCTATGGCTCTCTGACCCTGCCGGTTTGAGCCCTTAAAAGGACTGCTATAAAGTGCTCTCCCTAAGCTGTCTAACGCTGTGTATGCAGCGCATACAGCTGTATCGGCGATAGGACTCAGGAGGACGGAGCTGCGACAGTGATGTCTGACACCAAAGACGCAGAAGGCAGATAATGGCGTCCTGGAAGAAAATGTCCGGTTTTATAATGCAGGGACATGTGACATGGACATCCTATCACACATGCCGTTGCTTCTCTGGCTCAAAGTCCACTTAGCTGCGTGTGTGTCTGTGATTGGCTGACATGCTGGCCCGCCCCACAAGACGCGCGCGCTTAGGGAAGGAAGACAAGAAAAAAAAAAAAAAAATGGCGATCGCCATTATAGAAACAGCAGTGATCTGAAGGCGCTGTTCACGCACACTATACACTGAAATGTCATAATAGTGTGATTCACAGAGTGACTTACACTATTACAGCAGAAACCAAGCTAGGATTTAGCTGTTTTTTTGCTGCTAGAACCGTTCTCGAACGTTTCTAGAACTATCCAGCTTTTGCAAAAAGCTCGAGTTCTAGTTCGATCTAGAACATGCCCCAAAATCACTCGAGCCTAGAACTGGAGAACCACGAACCATGAACCGCGCTCAACTCTACTCATTATTCTACGTGGAAATCTACGTAGGGGCCACTATACTATATGAAACGCTATGTGGGGCCTATTATACTATATGGAGGGCTATTTAAGGTCCATTACACTACATGGCAAGCTATGTGGGGCCTGTTTTACTACATGAAAGGCTCTGTGGGGGACAAATATTTGAAAGGCTATGTGAGGGTCATTACAATATTTGGAGAGCTGCTATGTAGGGGCCATTATACTATGTGGAGGGCTATATGGGGACATTATACTATCTGTCATTATACTGTTTACAGAGCTATCAGGAGGGCCATTTAACTGTTTGCAGGGCTATTTGGGGGCCATTATACTGTTTGCCGAGCTATGCAGGGGACCATTATACTGTTTGCAGGGCTATGTGGGGGCCATTATACTAGTTGCAGGGCTATGTTGGGGGGGTCTTTATACTTTTTGGAGAGCTTTGTGGTGGGCTATTATACTGCAGGACTATGTTGGAGCTATTGTACTATTTGGAGAGCTAGCCGGAGCCATTATACTATATGTGAGGAATTGAACAGTGGAGAGGATTGTGTTGGGTCCATCATATTGTGTGGAGAGTTTCTGAGGGTCTTTATAGTGTTTGGAGGGCTATCTACGGGGGACATAAATCTGATTGCAGGGCTATGTGAGGGCCATTATACTGTTTGGAGGGCAATGTGGTGAATAATTATACTGTTTGAAGTGCATTATACTTTTTGCATGCCTATGTGTTGAGCTATTATACTGCTTGGAGGGCTATTGGGGGCTATTGTACAGTGTGGAGGCTTGTGTTGGAGTCATCATAATGTATGGATGCCATTATACTGTGTGTAAGGCTACTTTCACACTTCTGTTTTTTTGCATCAGTCACAATCCGTTTTATGACTGATGGGACGGATGCGTCGCAGATTGTTGTAAAACTGATGCAACGGATACAGTAAAAAAACGGATCCGTCATATGTTTTTTTTGTTCCGTGTGAAAGGTCATTTGGTATGGAAAATCTATGTGAAGCCATCCGAGGGGAGAGAGGAGAGGGAGAGACAGACAGACAGACAGACAGACAGACATTCTAACCAGAAAGGAATTTACACATCTGAGCATGCTCAGTTGCTTAAAGACGGATCCATCGCCGGAATCCAACATTTGACGGATTCCGACGGATTCCGCTGTGCATAAGCTTCCATTATAACACACGACGGATGCCAACGCATCCATCGTTGTCAGTTTTTTCGCCGCACAGAAAAAACGTTACATTCAGCATTGCTTCCACCTGACGGTCAGTCACTCTACGACTGATCTGTCGCACGGTGGATGCAACGCAGGGCCATCAGTCGCAATCCGTTGTTAATAGATGTCTATGGAGAAAAACTGAATCCTGCAAAATATTTTGAAGGATACCGTATTTACTCAAGGCGATGGATTGTGACTGATACAAAAAGATGGAAGTGAGAAAGCAGCCTAAAGGCCCCGTCACACACAGAGATAAATCTTTGGCAGATCTGTGGTTGAAGTGAAATCATGGACATACTGTTCCATTTGTACACAGCCACAAACCTGGCACTGATTGTCCACAATTTCACTGCAACCACAGATCTGCCGCAGATTTATCTGTGTGTGACAGGGCCTTAAGGCTGTGTGAGGGCCATCAAATTGTTTGGAGGGCTGTGTTGGAACCATAGTTGCGGTATCATACTGTGTTGGAATGACCATACTTTTCAGCCAGGGGGTGGTGCAGTATGGTCATAGTTGTGTGTGTGTGTGTGTGTGTGTGTAGGTTACTCTGGAGTATCTACTGTGTTTAAAGTGGCACTTTTGCTGCCATCATACTTATTGGGGGCAATAAAAGGGGAATCTGGGGTCTTGAATAGAAGAAAATTAATTTGTAAGGGTTACATAGTTGCGACATATGCTCCCCTGTGACCCTGACAAATTTATATATATTTTATGTGGAGGGGCCCCACAAATGATTAAGGCTAGTTTCACACTTGCGTTGAATGGCATCCGTTGCATTGCGTTGTGTGACGGATGCAACGGATGCGTTGCATATAGTGGCACAACGGATGCAACGAGTCGTACAAAACAACGGAATCTGCCTTTTTTTACAGTTTTATCGGCGGCAGACATCGTGAACGATCGGCTGATCACCCGGCTGCCGGGCGCCCAGCTGATCGCTCTCAAAAGCTGGCTGCCGGGCAATTAGCTGATCGCTCTCAAAAACCGGCCTCCAGGCGATCAGCTGATCGTTCTCAAAAGCCGGGCGATCAGCTGATCGCTCTCAAAAGCCCAGCAATCAGCTGATCGCTCTCAAAAGCCGGGTGATCAGCTGAGCACTCTCAAAAGCCAGCCGCCGGGCGATCAGCTGATCGTTCGGCCACCGAGAGACAAATCAAAGTTTCTGTGATTAAAAAAAAAAAGATGAGCATGCGCAGTGAAAAAATAAAGGATTCCGCCGCTCAAAAAACGCTACATGTTGCGTTCCCTCTGCCCGACGGTCACTGACGGTCACCCACAAAACATCTGATGTGCCACAGAACGGATGCAACGCAAGACCATCCGTTGCAATCCGCCCTTAATAGAAGCCTATGAGGAATAAACGGATTCCTGCAACGGTTACCGTAATTCCTCAGGGCTGCGGTTTGCAGCAGATGCCGTTCAACGCAAGTGTGAAACTAGCCCTACTCCTTCCAAGAACTAAAAAAGGACCGGGGGCATTCATTACATGTGGAGGAAAGCTAATCCTGCAACTACATAAGAAAAGGTTCTTTACAGATAGAGTGTGAAGCCCTGGCAAAACCAGGTTGTCACAGAGACTGCACAGATCTTCCAGATGCAGGACACCATCCTCCTTGGCATACCACCAACCCACACCCAGGTATATAAAACCAGCCAGTAAAGCCTAGTCACCCCCCCCATGACAATAGGGACACACCAGTGGGCAGGACCAGGTGGATGGGAGCGCCCACCTAGTGGTCCTGAGGTGTCAGGGGAGGGAACACAACAGATTAGTCTGGAACAGAGAGAGAATAGTACTGACAGTTGAAGTGAAAGGAGTGTGGAGCGACAGCGGAGTCAGTGGTTGGGGCCCCTGGACTACTGACTAGGTGGCAGACAGCAAACAGGACCACAGGCAACGGAGATCCGGTCGCGGGAGACCTTAAGTGGACCGGGGCAGGGTTGTAGCCCGCCGGTGCCGACAGCGGGAATCCGGTCTGGAGGCCGTGCACAGATGGGGTGCCTGGACCCTAGGGCGAGGAAGGTTTCAAGCCCTTTGTTAATTAGCCAGCCGGGAACAAGATTCTATTTCTTGTCCCACCAGCAAGCCCAGAGAGCGAAACGGAAGCCCAACGCGGGGGATAGGGTGTCCGCCAGAACCCACAGAGATCCCAAGGGTCAAATTTCGCTGCCCACATCTCCCAACATACAGAGCTACCGGGAGTGGACTTCCACCATTTCAAGCGGAGATGTCCTGTTAAAGACAAAACCACAGTGCAGGAGGAAGGGACCCCTGTTTGCTGTACCAGGGTGTGGGACCCGAATACAACCGCCGGAGGTTACCGGTCACTGGCAATTTGGTTTACTACTGGATTCCTTGGAACTGTGAGTACACCACCCTTGCCCGGTCCAGCCCTGCCTGACACTCTCCGCAGCATACCACCCCGTACACCTGGGCCCCGGGATAACACCTCCCCTACCCGTGGAGGGGATACCATCCTGCTGCCCCACTCTATCAGCCCCGGGCATCCCATATCCAGGCAACGGCGGTGTTACCAACTCTCACTGCAACCCACGGGTGGCGTCACTGACAAACTTTTCCACTGTAAATACACCCTTCCTAGGGTTGTGAGGACGAATGGCTGCACGAGCCCGGTCTGGCTGCCACTCGAGCCACAGTAAGGAACCCGGATCCGAACACCACCTTGCAGTGGTCTGGCCCCCATCCGCAACAACCCGAAATTGGCGTCAGGAACAGGATACTTACCCCATCCACTAACCTGGGTCAAGTGCGCCTTTCCTGGACTGTTAACCCGTGAAACGCTGAAATTTTTGGACTGCCGCCATCTTACCCACCATTCTTGCCACCAAAAACAACAACTTCGCCATCTTCTTCCCTGAAAAGAGCGCAAAATCTGAAGCCCCACCCCCTAAGAATGCGGGCGGAACACGGTGATCCCCAGAGCAGGAAGTTGAAAAGGACAGTGAGTCTCGGGAGATTGCTGTTGAAAACCAAGGGGGAGGGCAGGAAAAGCGGCATGTGACCAGAGAAGATAAAGTGCAGGGACACCAGGACTCTGCAGAAACTCGTTCCTGGACACCAAGCGGCAAGATGTCCCAGCAGCCTGGTAAGCAGCGCGCGGAGAGCCCCGTTCCCGGAACCGCAGAGTGGATTGAGGAACAGACGGAGAGGATGTGCCGGAGGATCCAGGCACAAGCCCACTTCATCTTGGTGAGGGGGACGACGGAGATGAAGGGCCTGGCTGCAGCTGTCTGGGCGCGCAAGATGGAGATGGCCTCGGAGAAGCGGGTAAGCAGTGACCCACACCCCTATGTTCCCCAGGAACCGGCCGGCTCGGCTGAGGGGTCCGGTCTGCCCCCGTCCGCCATGTCGCCTCCCTCGTTGCCCATGTCCGCAGCCAACACCCCGACCGACCCCTTGCCTTGACCAGTGGCAGCGGAACCCGTATCATCTGCGGAGGAGACCCAATAACTGGGACCTGGGCCTTGCATTCACCACCACCTCGGCACCCGTTCCGGCTCCGAGCCAGGCCACAACCTCGATGACATCTCGTCCGGCCCCGAGCCAGGCTGCAACCCCGATGACATGTCATCCGGCCCTGAGCCAGGCCGCAACCCCAATGACACCTTCCCCGGCACCGAGTCTGGCCGCACTGGTGATGATGTCAGCTCCGACTATCCGCCTGGCCGCAACTGAGGCGGCACCCGACCTAAAGTCTACCCCAGCGGCAGAGCCAGCCACTCCCAAGCATCCCGTCCTGGTTGAGGAGCAGCCGGAGTGTACCTGCAGGGAAGTGGAGCAGGCCACTGATCGGTGGGGCCCACGGCAGTACGTGAGGCCGGTTGTAGCCAGCGCCGAGGGCATCCGAGTTGGCCTGGCTCCTGAGCCGAGGGCCGGAGGCCTAGTCTACTACTGACTAGGTGGCAGACGGCAAACAGGACCACAGGCGACGGAGACCTTAAGTGGACCAGGGCAGGGTTGTAGCCTGCCGATGCCAACAGCGGGAATCCGGTCCGGAGGCCGTGCACAGATGGGGTACCTGGACCCTAGGGTGAGGAAGGTTTCAAGCCCCTTGTCAATTAGCCAATTAGCCAGCCGGGGACAAGATTCTATTTCTTGTCCCACCAGCAAGCCCAGAGAGCGAAACGGAAGCCCAACGCAGGGGATAGGGTGTCCGCCAGAACCCATAGAGATCCCAAGGGTCAGATTTCGCTGGCCACATCTCCCAACATACAGAGTTACCGGGAGTGGACTTCCACCATTTCAAGCGGAGTTGTCCTGTTGAAGACAAAAACACTGAGTGCAGGAGGAAGGGACCTCTGTTTTCTGTACCAGGGTGTGGGACCCGAATACAACTGCCGGAGGTTACCGGTCACTGGCAATTTGGTTTACTACTGGACTCTGTGAATTTCCTTGGAACTGTGAGTACACCACCCTTGCCCGGTCCAGCCCTGCATGACACTATCCGCAGCATACCACCCCGTACACCTGGGCCCCAGGACAACACCTCCCCTACCCGTTGAGGGGATACCATCCTGCTGCCCCACTCCATCAGCCCCGGGCGTCCCATATCCAGGCAGCGGCGGTGTTACCAACTCTCACTGCAACCCACGGGTGGTGTCACTGACAAACATTTCACCTGTAAATACACCCTTCCTAGGGTTGTGAAGACGGACGGCTGCACGAGCCCGGGTCTGGCTGCCACTCAAGCCACAGTAACGAACCCAGATCCAAGCACCCCCTTGCAGTGGTCTGGCCCCCATCCGCAACAAGAGTAGTCACACTGTGGAATGTCTTACTTGTCTTCAAGAGGTAGTAATAGAAGATACTATATAACTTTTAAAAAGGGCTAAATAATTAGATGCTTTTCTTATAATAAATGGGATTGAGAGTTTTAAATAATCCAGTGATAATCTATAACTGGTGAAGAAAGGTGGAACTTCATGGACCTACAAGTGCATCTCAATAAATTAAAATATCATCAACAAGTTAATTTATTTCAGTAATTCAATACAAAAAGGAAAGCGCATATATTATATAGAGTCGTTAAGCTGGGTTCACACATAGCGACAACGATAACGACGTCGCTGTTACGTCACAATTTTCTGTGACGTAACAGCGACCTAGTAAGTCGCTGTTATGATCGCTGCTTAGCTGTCAAACACAGCAGAAGCAGCAGCGATCATAACGTCGCTACTTGTGCAGAGAGCAGGGAGCCGCGCACACTGCTTAGCGCTGGCTCCCTGCTCTCCTAGCTACAGTACACATTGGGTTAATTACACGATGTGTACTGCAGCTACATGTGCAGGGAGCAGCGCACACTGCTTAGCGCTGGCTCCCTGCACTCCTAGCTACAGTACACATCGGGTTAATTAACCCGATGTGTACTGCAGCTACATGTGCAGAGAGCAGAGAGCCAGCACTGGCAGCGTGAGAGCGGCGGAGGCTGGTAACGAAGGTAAATATCGGGTAACCACCTTGGTTACCCGATGTTTACCCTGGTTACAGCTTACCACAGGCTGCCAGATGCCGGCTCCTGCTCTCTGCTCGCTCAATTTCGTCGCTCTCTCGCTGTCACACACAGCGATGTGTGCTTATCAGCGGGAGAGCAACAATAAAAAAACGAACCAGGGCTGTGTGTAACGAGCAGCGATCTCACAGCAGGGGCCAGATCGCTGCTCAGTGTCACACACAGCGAGATCGCTAATGAGGTCACTGCTGCGTCACAAAAAACGTGACTCAGCAGCGATCTCACTGTGTGTGAAGCACCCCTTACACACAAAGTGATCTATTTCAAGTGTTTATTTCTGTTTTATTTCTGTTGATGTTTATGGCTTACAGCCAATGAAAACTCCAAAGTCATTATCTCAGAAAATTAGAATACTATATAAGACCAACTGAATATGATTTTAAAAGCAGAAATGTTGGCCTAATGAAAAGTCTGTACAGTTACTGCATCAATGCGGCGTGGCATAGAAGCGATCAGCCTGTGACACTGCTGAGGTGTTATGGAAGCCCAGGTTGCTTTGATAGCAGCCTTCAGCTCGTCTGCATTGTTGGGTCTGGTGTCTCTCATCTTCCTCTTGACAATACTCAATAGATTCTGTATGGGGTTTAGGTCAGGTGAGTGTTCTGGCCAATTCATGCAAAAGGAGCCCTGACCAAGTATTGAGTGCATTTATTGTACAGACTTTTCAGTAGACCACCAAATAGATAAGAAAAAAACGCCACATTTTTTTTTTTAAATATATATCATTTTATTATAAATAAAAAAATAAAAACTTTATTATAATAAAAAGTTCAAAACAATATAAAAAATTGAATATTAAATTACTTTCCCCTTCCACATGGGCATCAATCAATATGCTTGATCAGTCAAAAATTATTTCAGAGGTTCAATGTTAATAACCACAACTATAGTTAATACACATTATTCATACCCCCTGAGGTAATTATTTACTCTTTATTCTTTTATTTGGTGGCACGAGGTATATTTCTAGCATATGTGACTCACACTTTATTATTGGATTTGATCAGTGAGTGATTCAGGTCTGAAGTTCGTTTGTTCATTTTTTCTGTTCTGTGGTCCCCTATTGTTATTCCACTGGGGCTTAATATTGTGTATGAAATATAGGTTGTGGTTATTAACATTGAACCTCTGAAATTATTTTTGACTGATCAAGCATATTGATTGATGCCCATGTGGAAGGGGAAAGTAATTTAATATTCAATTTTTGATATTGTTTTGACCTTTCTATTTATCAAATTTACCCTTCTACATGGTAGTCAATTAAAAATGTTATCTTGTTGCCACCTTGTGTCCAAAATTGGCCTGACATGTTTCTAAATATTTTTTGGCCTGAAGAATTTATTTGAATTGGACAGTTTAGGATATAATTTTTCTATGTACTTACTTTAATTGTCTTTGGGATTCAATCTCTGCACTTCTCCTATATAGTTTCAATGTGTTTTACTGTTTATAATAAAATTATATATATTTAAAAAAAAAATTGGAGTTTTTTTTCATTGGTTTCGTTGTCTTAAGCAAACTCATGATATTTTTTTTTTTGGCAGAATATTGTGGCTTTAGACTTTTCAGTAGGCGCCAACATTTCTGAGTTTAAAATAATTTTTTCAATTGGTCTTATATAATATTCTAATTTCCTGAGATAATGACTTTGGGTTTTCATTGGCTGTAAAGGGGGCTTTACACGCTACGATATCGTTAATAATTTATCGTCGGGGTCACGTTGTTTGTGACGCACATCCGGCGTCATTAACGATATCGCAGCGTGTGACACTTATGTGTGACCTAAAACGATCGCAAAAGCGGCCAAAATCGTTTGCCGTAGAGAGGTCGTCCTAAAACAAAAAATCGTTCTCTTCTAATTAGCGATGTTGTTCCTCATTCCTGCGGCACCATACATTGCTATGTGACACCGCAGGAGCGAGGAACATCTCCTTACCTGCCTCCACCGCCAATGCGGAAGGAAGGAGGTGGGCGGGATGTTACGTCCCGCTCATCTCCGGCCCTCCGCTTCTATTGGACGCCTGCCGTGTGACGTCGCTGTGACGCCGCACCACCCGCCCCCTTAGAAAGGAGGCGGATCGCCGGCCAGAGCGACGTCGCAGGACAGGTAAGTCCGTGTGATGGGGTAAGTGGCGTTGTGCGCGATGGGCAGCAATTTGTCCGTGACGCACAACCGACGGGGGCGGGTACGATCGCTTGCGATCTCGCTAGCAAGATTGCAGCGTGTAAAGCCCGCTTTAGCCATAATCATCAACAGTAACAGAAATAAACACTTGAAATAGATCACTCTGTAATAACGCTATATAATATATGTGCTTCCCTTTTTGTATTGAATTACTGAAATACATTTTTTGATGATATTCTAATTTATTGAGATGCACATGTATCTCTGTCTACAATCCCTGACAGTGGCATATAAATTATGCTATTGCCACTACATGCATAAATCTCTGTACATGCATAACTCTCAGCAATCATGGGGAGGCCAGGGTCAAGCTTAAAAAAGAACGCTTGCAGGCAATCAAAACGTGTTGCGTTTATTATGGATATTTGGTTTAAATCAAGTTTTATTAAGTCTCTCATAAATAAGATAAAACATAGACTTCTCGTCGGACTATTATGAACATTCAAATCAAAGGTCACAAAACAGATAAGAATACTAAAAGCATTGAGAGAACCATGAAATGTATACAGACCAAGAAAAAGAAGTCAGAGAAGAAGATGTTGAAAGGGGAAGAGAAAACAGAAGGGAAGAGATGGATTTCGAAAGAAGGAATAAGAGAAAGGAGAAGAAAATTAGGGAATCCTTCAGGAATGGCTGCCCCTCATCCCATCACCTACTGTAGACGCCTCATGCAGAAGGATCTAAACCCATTTCGTTTGACCAGGCCACAAGATCTGGAGAGTCTTTAAGCAAGATCCAAGGTGTCCATTATTATGGATTTTTAATCATGTTCTAATAAATTTTGGAATTTTATGAAGCTGAATATTTTTTCCCCTATTTCTTTGTTTGATCAGCCTGTGAAATTTTCTTCTAATGACAGCTCTCTGCATCGGTATGGGTCTGGGGTTAGAGTCTTCTTCTGATCCTCCGCTTGCCTCCTACGTATCTATGACAGGTTGCTGATTATTAAGTCACCTGCCTCCGTCTCAAAATTTACTGCCACTATCACTAGGTTGAGCGGGTGTGCACACTGTGACTCATGGCCAGTCTTCATATTTTTAATAAAATAGCGCCAGAGGTGGTTCATGCACAAATCGAGATTTCGGATCAATGACTTCTTCATTTGGCCGAAATCTCTATATGATATCTATTGAAAGTTTATTGCTCCTGGATGTAAGTATCCTGGGGATCTGATATTCATGATGGGGCAACCCTTTTGTGTTTTTTTTTAAATTACCTGATTCATATAGAATTAAAAAGAATGATCATACCTGAGCTGGTATACCCATCTTCCGTAACTCCACATTCTTTCTTCCAATCTTCTACAATTATTGAAGATGTCAGATCAGTAAACATTGTCAGAGGACATGATGAATTGCAGCCCGGCAAGGTGAGCAAGTAGGGGTCTACCGTTGAGTCATTTCTGTAGTACATTTCAATGTTGTATTTCCTGGAGATTTTAATGAAAAATATTTTGATACTCATGTAGCATAAATGCAGAGTTTTTTCTGCAGGTGTCTGCACCTTATCACACAAAAAAAATTTCTTTATTGCATTTTTGCTTTGTTTTTTCTTCCTGCATTTTCGGTTCTATTTGTGCGTTTTTGGTACAGATTTCAAGCAATGTTTTTTTAAAGTGTTTCTTGTTTGTACAGAAAAATTTTGATTCTGTACTTCAAGATGCAACTGTATTTTTCCATGCGTTTTTTTTCATGCTCCCATAGAAGCGAATAAAGTAAAAGAGCGCAAAAAATGCACAGTTTAGCAGTGTCTTTCGAGGCACAGAGGCCATGAGTGTTTATGAAATCACATTTACTTTGCTTGGACAGTCAGGCTGAGTTTTAAGCGCTTCCTATTTTTGTTGCATCAAAAATACAGAGTGTAAGGCTATGTGCCCACGTTGCGTCGAGGTAGTTGCAGTTCTAAATGCATGCTCTGTCAGAAATGTTTTTTGCCAAAATTGATTTTGACCACAAAAACGCTATAAATACGCTTGCGTTTTTACCGCATTATGGCCGTGTTTTTACCGTGATTTACATGCTTTTTCATTGCTTAAAGTCAGATGCGTTTTGATGACAAATATACTGCTAAATAAAGTTTTAACATTCAAACACTATGAAAAAATGGAAAAATTGCTAACAAATATCAAGATTATAATCATAAATAAAATAGCTGATTTTATTAAAATGATAAATGTTTGTTAATATTTATGTATAAAATAACGTTAAAATTAATGTTTTTCTTAATTTTAATTGTTGGACTATGTGTGTGCAAAGGGACATATCATGCCTTTAATATAATGTCAAAAACGCAGGCAATACATTGTCAAAAACGCTTGTTTTCTGCATCCAAAAAGCATGTAAAACGCTAGGATTTTGATGTAGAATGCATTTTGCATCTTCTCATTGAATCTAATGTTATCAAAACGCAGCTCAACTGGCAAAAACAATTGACATGCTGCTTCTTTAAACGCTGAGTTTTTGCCCAAAAATATGAAAATTAAAAGCAGCGTTTTGAACTGCAAAGTGCGCACAAGAAATCCCTATTTCCCATAGACTTTGCTTGGAAATCAAAACGCATGCATTTTGGCATTAAAACGGTGCAGTTGAAAACGCTGCGGAAATGCAGGTAAAAACGCAACGTGGGCACATAGCCTTAGGCTGTGTTAGTATGTAAATGTTGAAATTTCTGCAGCGATTTGACAGCACATGTGCGCTTGAAATCGCTGCAGAAACACTGCGTAATGGATGCAGTGTTTCAGCAAAATAAATGCCGATTTCATGCGCTATTGCTGCTGCCCCCACCATAGACAGAGTGGGAGCTGCATCCAAAGCGCACAAATTAATTGACATGCTGCTTTTTTGTTCGCACGGATTTGTGTCAAAATTTTGGCATCCAAATCGCTGCGTTCAAAAAAGCATCGTGCGCATGTATCATGCACAATCTTCATAGATTGTGCTGGGGATGCAGAACGCATGCATTTACGCTGCAGTGCAATACGCAGCGTAAAAGCATGCAATTACGCAACGTGCGCACGATCCCTTAGGCTATGTGAGCAAACTTTTATGATGCTTTTTTGGGTGCAGTTTTGTCACAAATCTGCATGCCTATCCTTATAGCAGCAAAATCAATGAGAATTCTGAAGTACAGTGCACATGTTGCTAATTTTTCCCTTCCAGATTTGGTGCAGAAAATAAACTACAGCATGTAAATTCATTGTGTTTTTGCCAACTTTTTTTTTAGCCCAAATGCATGAAAAATGCACCAAAATTGTGGCAAAAAAACACAACAAACTCGCTTTTTTCAACGTTTCAGCTAGGAGATGCAAACTTGGTATAGACATTTTCTGTAATGTGCGCACATAGCCTTACAGTTCTAGCAAAATGAATCGGATTTATAAAAATCTCATGTCCACTGTGCTTTTTTAAGGCTGTGTAAACTGACCAGGGGCGCATTTTTGAAATTCACAACATGTCAATTTCTTTTGTTGGTACGTTGTGTTTTATGTGCAATAGAATTTCATTCGCTGTGAAAACTCTGCAGGTAGAAAACACATATGTACTTTTAGTGTGTTTCTGCTGTGGAAATGCACTAAAAACGCATGTAATCCACACCTAAGTACATCAATAAAGGTTTGTCAAGGCCAAATACCAGGAAGTAATTAAAACAAAGCAGATTTATTTAATCATGACATACCCCCCCCAAAGAAAACGAAACCACAGCGTCAAAACACATTTGGGCAAAAATATGTAAGTACAAACATGGTTAACAATCACTGGCAGTGCAAGAGTTAAAGGGAATTTGTCAGCTGTTTTTTGCTACCTCATCTAAAAGCAGCATGATGTAGGCATAGAGATTCTGAATCTAACGATGTATCACTTAGATTACTGGTTGCAGCTGTTCTGACACAATCAGAATTTTTAAATTTAGTCATGTAGCAAAGCTGAGAGAGCTGTCCCCACCCACACCAGGCTCTCTATAGAGATTATACATTGACAGTGAGGTGTAAATCAGAGGAGGGGACGTGCCGGACTGCTGTGCGCATGACATTGTAGTCAGAGCAATGATAAGTCCTCCTGGTTAAATAAACATGGCAAATAAACAACAGATCGGACCTTAGCAAGACAGGCATTGCTGGATTCTCTGTGTTAACCCTTGCAGCATGCTGTCTTCAGCTTACATAGCAAAAATGTGCTGACAGATTCCCTTTAAGAAAATATCTATTTAAGAAATATATAAATACTGGTGTGGTATGACCATTAGGTGGCCTCAACACATAGGCACAAGACTCACACATTCATCACATAACCCAATAGCACAATGTGAAAAAAGGTTTGTATAAGAACAGCAATAAAGAGCAAAGTAACCATGTACACATGTAAAGTGACAAAGGCTTAGGCTACTTTCACACTTGCGTTGGACGGCTTCCGTTTCTATCCGCAGCCTTGAGGAATTTTCGGTAACCGTTGCAGGAAACCGTTATATTCCTCATAGACTTCTGTTAGCTACGGATAGCAACGGATGGTCTTGCATTGCAGCCGCCCTGCGGCGCATCAGTTGTTTTGACGCTGAGCGTCAGTGACCGTCGGGCGGATGGAATGCTGCATGTAGCGTTTTTCTGTACTTCAAAAAAACGCAACCTGCATGATTCCGTCGGCGTCCGTTGTTTTTATAATGGACGCCTATGGTGGCGGTTTCCGTTAGAATCCGTCATTTGACGGATTCCGTTAACGCATCCGTATTTACACAACTGTGCATGCTCAGATGTGTAAAGTCAAGGAAAAAAAACCTATAACGGATTGCGTTATTTTGTACGATCCGTAGCATCCGTTGTGCCACTATATGCAACGCATCCGTTGCATCCGTCACACAATGCAATGCTACGGATCCCGTCCAATGCAAGTGTGAAACTAGCCTTACCTATATAGTAAAGTGTCAGTAGTCCCAAACTATTTTAAATAATAGCTTTAAACACAGCAGATTCTTTGCACAAAAAATATGTAGCCGAAAAAATAGCATTTAAGCTATGCGGGAACATGCCCTAAATCAGTATTGGTATGTAGAACATTGTGAAATTTTCATTTCATGTCTTCTAACCCCTAAAGATGGGACCTCATTATTCAGGGCTATCTTTGCAGATTATCAGTGGGTCCTCGCGAGGATGCCTATCCTATTCATAGAGTCAGCCCTGCTTCTGATCATGAGCAGAAAATAAATCTGAGAGCAATTAAGAGCACACATTTCTTTTGTGTTAAACATTTCATAGGCAGTTATTATGAGATGACTTTTCAGGCTGCGTTCTCACAATTCGTATGTGGTGAGCTTTTGATGATGCAGATTTTCTGTAGGATTTCTTCCCCTATTAGCTGGATTAGGTTTCTTACATTATATTAGTGATTGCTTTTTTCCATGTGTTTTTGTTTCTGCAATTCTTGTCTCTTTTTGGTGTGTCATGTTTTAAATTAAACTTCTTTTTTCCATACTTTCTGATATGCCGTTTTCACAATATTTTATTGATATAGTGCTGATTACCTGTGTTTTCAGTGCGTTTCTGCAGAGAAAATGCACTGCAAGCGCATATTAGTTTTTTGTGTGGATTTTCCACCTCTAATATATTTCTATAGGTAAAATCCACACATAAAACTCAGCAACTTGCAAGACAAATTGAGAGAGAGAAAAAAAGCACAGTGGGCATTAAATTTGTATAAATCCCATCTATTTTACTGGAACTGTAAGAGACTGCGTTTTTTTACGTAGCATCAAAAACGTATCGTGGGAATGCCTTGAAATCATTTTCTTTTTTGCTGCATTGCTATTTTTGTGGCAAATTTATCAGTGTTTTTCAATGTTTGATAAATTTGATGCATCTTAAGAGATGACATTACTGTTGAGAAATGGTACTCTAGTTTTTATGCTACCTCTTAGTGGAGTGAGTTTATGACATTTTGTAGAACTTTTCAAAAAAAATATGTCTCATTTGATAAATCCTGTTCAGGAAAGTGGAGAAAGCTGTATTAAATTGTGAAAGTCACACATTTTTGGGTAAAAAAACTGGTGCAGAAATTTTGATTCACTCTACCTAATAAATAGCTTGTACTTTACTGCTGTACACCACTTCTTTCCCCGTGTGTGTTATGGGTCTTATTAGCTTTAATATGTGTAAGTTTGGCCTCTAACACATCATGTTTGGGAGATTTGCCCTACTGTAAGACCCCAAACTAACTTCAAGAATGCCAACCCATTGATATGTTGTAGCGATAGTTTTCACAAATATGAACAGTCTTATTTTTTGTTACCTACCCATCATCCGCTTCATAAAGCTCAAAAATATGACATGCGGCATAAGGAGCCAGCTTTCCATTGGAGACATTCAGAGCCATCTGGAGAGCAGCTATGGTGGTGTCATGCTGGGAGACAGAAATATGGATTGCTTAAGAATATTTATTTGGACGTATCAATTCTAATAAATGCTTGTGTTCTATATTATTATTTATTATTATAGTGCTTTATCCCCCATTTAGTCCATATAAGACTATCATTTCTGATTGGACAATTTCAAAGTGCATAGAGACACTCCCCCAACTAGTACCACCCTGTTGTCTACTTATTCATTAATTTCTAGGATTAATAACAGACAAACAGCAGAGTGCAGAGAAAGAAGAAAATATGGTCCCGAATGGTTACCTTACATAATATACTAAGTATTTACTCTAAAACTAGAGCGGTGACAAGTGAAAGAATTTGCAGGTCCCAGCCCAGTAGCCTTATCATTATCCTGTGGCTGTTCGAGCCCTGGGAACCATACTCTACCTCCCAGCATCCATAGCTCTTCTTCTGATTAGCTGGCCTGGCACGACGTCACAAGGCTGGCTAATCAAAAGAGCCAGGGATGCTGTTTGCAGGGCTTCCAGTCAACAGTCAGAGATTCCTGACCTGGCCACTAGGCCAGGAGCTGCAAATCGATTTGTACCATCCCTAGTGACAAGTCTTCTGTAACACATTAATGACCAAAACACCTTTTTATCATGCTCATTAATGGGCAAAAACCATCTGTGCGACCTCCTGTCATGCAACTTCTCTCTCCCCGTCATCAGACATCTAAGTAATTAAGTCACAGCACTCATTTCCTGTTAATTACTTATATGTCTGTCTGAAGGTGGTACACTTTCACCTGTAAAGGAGCAAGTAGCTTCTCTCAAACACACATTATTAGACTGCAAAGGGCCCATACACTGTTCGTGCCATTCTTGGTCTATCTTCCCTAACGTTACAGGTACTAGATTCTGTGATTGGAGGTTGATCCAGGATCTAGTCTGATTACTGTATGTGACATCAGGAAGAAATGTATTCCTGATTATGGGACATTTTGTATCTGTTTTATTCCTTCCTCTGGATCAACACGTTAGGATTATATATTTATGGACTTGGAGTCTTTTTTCCTTTCAACCTAACCTGCAACCCTTCAACCAACGTAACCATCATTTTAATTTTTATTTCATAAATCAATAGTACACATGAAAAGAAACAATTTATAATCTACAGCTGATGTTAACTCCAAAGGTATTACCTCAATTGCCACCACACCAGGGCAATCGGGAAGAGCTAGGTAAAGCGCCAGAATCGGCACATCTAATGGATACGCCACTTCTGGGAAGGCTGCAGTCTGCTATTTTTAGGCTAGGAAGGGCAAAATAATCATGAGCCTTCCCACCCTGATAATACCAGCACCCAGCTGTCTGCTTTACCTTTGCTGCTTATCAAAAATAGGGGAACCCCACACTATTTTTTTTAAAAAAAAGTTATTTATTTAAATAAGAAAAGCATGGGATCCCCTCTATTTTTGATAACCAGCCAAGTTAAAACTGAAAGCTGAGGGTTGTAGCTTGAAGTTGTCTGTTTATCAGAAATAGACCAGAGCCCACGTTATTTTTTAATTTCTTTTTAAATCTTTCCTGTTCACAGCAGCAGACAGGCAACTTCTGCATGTGATAAAGCTTGTTGATTGGCTTCAATGCAGCCTTTGAACAAATTTTGTTAACATACAAATAGTGATCAAACCAAATACTGACCTCGGACACAGTCTTTTTTTTAAAAATCCATATTTGGGTTCAAGCACAGGACACCAGGTGTCCAGTACAAACCCCAAACTTTACCGATCTGGTTCACTCATCCCTACTCTTAATGAATAAGGAGTATCTGATGAGTGGCATGTGCCTCTGTGTGTGCTTTACCACAAATATTACCATACTCCAATCCCTGCTGGAGTAAGAAGTAATGAACGCTACCGCTTGTCTTGAATTTGATGAACGGTGGTCGTCATGCTTCTGTCCCACCCTAACTCCAGTCACTTTTCAGAGCTGTGCTAATATGGCGTGAGAATGTGAAAAGTCACAAAATTTTAGCATAGTACCAAAATGTTAAGACTTTTTAAAGCTTTCCATGTCAGAAACTATATGGAAAAGCTTTGATGAATCAGGCCCTCAGTGTACACATACCCTTCCATATAAAGTGTGTTACTAATAATTGCTATAATAAAATAAAACTAGAAAGAATCGTTAACCTACCCCAGAATACATGATTAGCTTTAGATTGCTGGACGGTTCATTTGCAGCATATGTTATATTTTTTAAAATAGAACCCACAAGCACACCTACAAATAATCAAAATATTAATGATTCATATAATAATAATAATAATAATCACATACTGTTTATAACAATAAACATACTTATTGAAGGGTATATATAGGTTTTATGGCCTATACATTTGTAATATTTTCTTTATTTGTAGCTTAAGGGCTTGTTCACAAATCTTAACTCTGCCTTGTTTTTTTTTTACCTCTGTAATTTTGATGTGTAAAAAAAATACAGCTTTATTCAGTACAAAAAGAGTGAATTAAATTCCTGAAATCTTATGCACATGTTGCTTATTTTTTCCTTACGGATTTGAACCATCAAATATAGTATAGTATTATATGTATATTTTACAAATCTGCAGCATATCAATTCTTTCAGCGTTTTTCAAGCATTTGAATGGATAGGAAAAATGTGAAAAAATGCATGCAGAAAAACGGCTATTTTATGCAGCATTTTCCCCACCAACACTCTGTTTTTTGCTACAGAAAAATTGGCTGCAAATGCTCAATGTGTGCACATAGCTTAAGAGAGTATTCCCATATTTATGGCATTTTGACAAGATGTCTCTTCAGAACAAGGCTCCTTCATGAATGACCAGGAATGCAGAGGTAACACTCCACGTGCAGTTCTTGCCATTGATCTCTATCTGTGCACCCCCAATGGAACAACCCATTTGCAACTTTTTTTTAATTGCTGTCCAACTGTCAATAACTGATTAAGAAAAAGACTGATGACACATCCTATCTTTCTAATGTGAACAGGTGCAAACTGAATATGAAACATAGTAACAAAAAGGAGACAGTTGCACACTGCAGTGCTAAGATATGTAGAACAATGAATATGGGAATATAGACATGCATAACTGCTACAAAAACACATGTAAGAATTAAGATACTGAGCACACAAAAATTTGGCCAGATTTTGTGAGCCCAACAGCCAGTGGCAAGGCGACCTCATTTTTGTCGCTCATTTTTATCGCCTTTTGATTAAGACTATCCCCTTGTCTACTAAGCCCAGCATAAGCAGGAATTTGAATGAATAAGTTCTACTTAAGCTGGAGTTATATCATGGCGACTTTGGCCGCAACACAGGTTATGCTGCCAAAGATCACTCTGTGCAGCTGCTACATCACAGTGCAATGAAGATGATTGTAGAAGCATTGCAACCTCTAAGGTACCGCAAAATGGCAAAAAGCCAATTCCAGTGAGATTTTTTTGCACATTGGGAAAGCTGTCACTCATTGGTGGGGGTGAGGTTATACAGAGCTCATGAATAAGGAGGACTACATGGCAGCAGGTTTTCCAGTCCTCTAGCAATAATCTCCTGCTGATAAAACAAAGACTTTTTTAAAAACTACTGCAATCAACCGAGTAAGTGTCAGACTGCTGGAATCAGGGTTTCTGCATTATGCTGGTCTAAAATTAATGGGCAAAACCCTAGTGACAGATTCGGTTTACAAACAAAATATATTGTATTGTATTTATACACTTGCATTGAATTGTGGTGTTAGCTAAAAAAATCATATGCTACAAGTAAATTCTTGCTATTTTGGTTGGATGCTGCTTACTTTGAAAATGAGTTTGTGCATCAGGTGTAACATGCTTCTCTATGTTTGCACGGCTGCTTTATTTTGTTATTCTTTACTGCTAATTTATAAAGGGGTTGTCCAAGTTTGGCACAAAAGTCTGCATTATTCTAGGTGACTGCAGACTTGTGAATCCTTACAGTGCACAGTTTGCGCTGTCAGGATTCTCTAGTGAGATCGGGCAGTCTTGTGACCGCAAGTATTTTGTGATATATATGTATATGCGATATGCATACTTTCAGTCACATTCCCACTAGACATGTGTGGCCTCTCTTAATTCACTTGTATTGAGCAAGGCCGCGCATGTCTAGTTGGAATGTGACATATTGCGCACTTGCGGAAACATGACAACCCATTTCTGTGTTCGCCACCCTAGAATCCTGACAGTGCACACTGTTTTCACAAGTATGCAGTCACATACAGTGCCTAAAGTCTTTCGTGGAAAATTCCTTTAAGGACTCCACAAGTCATGTCACCCGCTGCTAACCAACAGTGTATTGTGCTTTGTTGTGACAGCATAAGATTTTACATACCATGACTTTATGGTACTGATTGATCACTTGAATTTTTTCAGTCACTTTTCTTTTTTGTCTTTTGTTGTTTGTTACCTTTTTTTTTTCTTCAAATTACTCAAGCTGGCGCATGCGGTTCTTGAATTTTGTGCAAAAAAACCCTTTATTTTTGTTTGTCTTTAACCTTTTATTCGCTAAAAAGTCGTTTGTATTGCAAAATACTGCAAAATTGATTCAAAATATCTGAAGTTAATAATTTCACTGAAAGTGACTTAAGTACATTTGATCAAAAATGTATCAATTTTTTAAAAAGATTAAATTGATGAATCAGCCGAAAATCCCAGATCACTCACAATGACGAATATATGAAAAAAACAGGCAAAGACAGAAAATACACTTAAAAGAATAATAAGGAAAAAAAAAATAGACGTAAAAGAGGCGCAAATGCAAATGTGAATTGGGCCCTACGTGTTGCAGAAGTTCTATCAGTCCAATTACGCCTACAATCCACTTTAGCCTGGAATATAGCAGATAGATCAGAATAAAAAGATAACTTACTACAAAACATGCTATGAATTACACTGGTATTATAGATCTGGTCAAACCAGAAAATAAAATATACAACTAAATGACTTCAATAGAATATCAAGCAAACTTACCTCCTTGTAGCCTGGATTTCTCATGCTGCTTGTACACTCCATACAGACTGGACATGCCAATATCAGATAGCTTCAACAGTTTATCCAGGACATCTGGGGTTGCCCACTCTGGCAGAGTATAATTGTGACTTCTCTGCAATAAATAGACACCAATGTATGTACAGTTTATTTTAGCAACGCCTCATTCATACTGATAATTGTAAACCAGAACCACAACATTGTTCTTTATTAGAGCCTGTATTTTAGAATGTATTTTCCCTTGAAGGGCTTAAAACAGTAGATCTAAGGGTCACCTGAGAGAATGAATTGGACGAGTGCAATGAGAGATTTTCTCACATTGCACTTGGCCTAATGTTACTCAATGATGAAGGTCAGATCTGAGAGCTTTTCCTCAACTGTAATCTGGCTGAGGAAAAAAATTGCAGCATGGCAGCGTTTCTCAGACCATGAGCACCTATACAAGTCTATGGGTGCATGTGAAACGTCGGACTGCACTTGGATGACACCAGAGTGCAGTCTGATATATGTCGAGACAGGCAATAGAAAAGAAGGAGAAATTAATTTTTCCATCTTTTTCTCACCTGTGATCCGATTCCTGCATGTGAAGGAAGTGGATCACAGTGAATGACACTCAGATCACGCTCACAGCACAGTTTGATCCGAGTGTCATTAGCATATCACATCTGATGCTCTGGCATCTCGCAATATGCTACTGTGACCCTGGCCTTGGGACAAGGTTTCCTGTTGAGCACGTCGTACAGTCAAAATATCTACACATGAAAATCTGAAGATGCAAATACCTTCAATTCCATTACCTCTCTATTCTGCACTTTCATTATGGAATACAAAGTGTGTATGAAGCCACAGCTAAAAATGTAGCAGGTCGTGTCATCTTTTTTTTTATTTTGGGTAAAAATCAAACACCTTTAACATTTATTTATTTTTATTTTTATTTTCACTAGTCATAAACAATAAAAAAAATTAAACAAGAATTTTCACAATTTCCACTGTGTACCAGAAGAGGGAGCTAATGAACAACGCAGTAAATCAGTTGCTGACTTGATCTCATCACTTCTGCTAATTTTATATTTTGCTCCCCATGTAGATGTGTAAAAAAGAGGGAGTACATTTATTCAATAACACTGAAGTGCTATTTGTCATGCCTCGGGTTCGGGACTCAATCCGGTGACCTTATGCTGCATGGCTAGTTTTCTTTCCTGCTGAGCCACAGCCTAGTCAGTCCCTGTCCAAATGCTGATGGTCTTTTACCTTTGCTTATATTGTTTTGGTTTGCAGTTATTAGGTGTTCTTACTTGCTCATTTTCTCTGTCCCATCACATCACAGGTGGGGCTATTTAAAGTCTCCTGATACCAATCATCTCTGCTGGTTATATTACTATGTGGAATCTGCTAAGGAGTTCCAGCTTCGCTGCCAGGGATATTACTCAGTTACGCCTGTTACTCAGAAACCAGTGCAGTATTTGCTCTTAGCTTTCTCATTTATCTAACCTACACCTTTCTCCTTTTAGCAGGTTGTAGGAGGCTATCCTAGCTTGTATTTACCATTTCACCTTTTCCACTTATGCACGTGTTTTATGTTTCCTCACTTTGGATAAACTGCCTATCACTGCATGCTTTTCCTATCTATGTTTGTAGTGCATAGCAACTTATCCCTGGCTCCTCAGGAGGCAGAGAAACAAGTCTTTCAGGCACACAGGTCTGAGTTATTCCAGCCAGTGCAGGAGCTAATGGGGCTGTGTAGCAAGTAATACTAGAAGGCTGCTGGTGCGGCTGCATTGAGATCGGATTTATTTCCCCTTTTAATGATGTTGGTATACTTATGTGCATAACACTATTACATTAGGTTATGGCATATCTCCCAACTTTTAAACAATGAAAAAAAGGACAAATCATGCAGCAAAGTTTGACCATGTACCTAGCCACATTCATTTACCATTTCTTTCTACCCTGGCAGAAGGAGTTGTCAGAGGGGCGGTGGCAGTGAGAGACATTCAGAAGAAGACAGAGACTGTAGGGCGAAGACCCTAGACCCAAATCTGGGATTGTCTCGCTGTGTCCAGGACTTGTGGGACTAGAGATGAGCAGATCGATTCATGAGACTCTGGTCCAGCGTCCAGGTCAGTAGTACCCAAGGCCCACAAATCTTTTACCTTCTGGTGTCCCTGGTGCAGCCTTTGATTAGCAAGGGCAGGCACAACATCATCTGTGCATCAGGTCATCTCTAGTTGGAGCCTATGGATTTATTGTTTGTTCATTGATTCATAGTTGTTGCAGTAAAAACTTTCTCATTTTTATGTAAACTTCACTATATGATTTTTGGATTTTTGTTGTCTATAAGGCCATGTTCACATGTTGTATAAATCCAGTGGGTTTTTTTCTTTGCAGAAGGTGTGTAAGAGAGGTGCACTGCCCCTAAAGACAGCAATTTTGTCAATGTTGTGTAATGTGAATAATATCTTGCATTGCGATGTAGAGTGTGATAAGTAGTGATAATAATGTGATATGTTCCTGCATAATGCAGGATAATTAATGTGTATTAGGGTAAGGTAAAATGTGTAATCTATAGCTGTGTTGGTAAGGTATTAGAATGTTTGTATAAAACTGGGTGAAAGGTTAAATGTGCCCAGCAACAGGCAGTAGGAACAATTAGAGTTAAATATTGGGACTACCCCTCCGAGGGGTCAGCTGACAAGGAAAACATGGTCCATTCTGGAAGGAGTCAATGAAGGCCTAGTGAGCGGAACGTAAAAGATGTACATTTGGGTCAGTTGTGAAGGTCACATACAGTGAGTGGTTTGTGGCAAAAGAGACAGAAAACAAGATAGCGTGAACTGAGAGTAGCCAGAGACACAGGGTGGAACAGCATTGTAACTAGAGACCGATCCTCGAACAGAGTAGCCCCAGATTATTCTAGCTGAAGGTCGGAAACTAACAACCATCTACTGGTGCAGGACTCTTGTGGCCCATGGCTGTTGGATCTTAAAAATAATGGAATCACTATGTTTGCGACTGCAACCGGGCTCGGGGGCAGAGGGGGTCCACCGACTCCGGGACCTACTGTACATCAACTGGATGTCTATCCGAGGAAACATATCCAGCTGAATTGCATTTCTGCATAGACACCCCTCAGGTCCCTGCACTACAATACACACTGCTCACTAGCTGGCAGCTGACATTAAAATGTCAACTGATGGCCACCACATGCCAGCTACAGAGGACGCTGCGCGACATGAGAGCCAACAAAGGTAAGAAGAATGTGTTTTTATGCGTTGCAGGCAGAATGAAGAACATATATACCAGGAAGGGGCCCAGGATAAACATATGCTGTATCAGGATGTGGGACATATATGCCAGGATGGGGAACATATTTACCTGGAAGGGGCCCAGGATGGAGGACATATATACCAGCATGGGTGACATATTTACCAGGAAGGGGCCAGGATGAGGGACATATTTACTATGATGGGGCTCAGGATGGGGACATATATATCATGATGGGGGACATATTTACCAGGAAGGGCCCAGCATGAAGGACATTAGTACAGGATGGGGGTCATTGCTACATAGTGAAGAGGAGGGGGGCAACACAGGTCTTTATAGGATTTAGAATACTACAAGAGTCCATGTATTGAACCAACATGCAGGGGGAGCCCAGGTCCAAATTTTGCACAGGGGCCCATCGGTCTCTAGTTACGCCATTGTGCATACTTATACAATTGAGTCTAAAACTCTGTCACTTTATTGCCTGTAATGAAAGGTTGATATTTTTTTTATTTTTTTTTACAGTTAAAGTTATACATCACAAGTTCAATGTATAAAAATAAGGGTAAATATATAGTGTATAAATCTAAAGAAAAAAAACACATATATATATGTCCATTTATGTAAAATGGAATCATATATTTACCTCACAAAATAAAGCATCGGATACTTTCCACCATTTGTGCTCCTCATTCAGCTCCTTTGATGATAAACCAGTGTCTTTTTGCAAACTATTTATAAAGTCCTGTAAGAATAAATCAGTAAGATACGATATTTAGATGTGACACTGTTGCTATTAGTGCTTCAATATTCTAAAGAGAGGTAAATTTAGGCATGGTGGATATTAAGGCCTTACTATAGGGTGGACACATGGACATCCACCACAATGGGAACGTAAACCAAATCATCTTTTCACCCAGCCCAGACTGAATCCTATGTAGTCCATGAGGCACGTATGAGTATTTTTTTTTTATTTACACAGCTCTCTAGGGCTATTAATGCACTACTCCAGGTGTTTTTTTATTGCACCGCTGGAGTGGTGCTTTAAATGTAAATCTCCTGCCCCCCATCTTATACTCACTTTTACTCACTTTCCTTCGGCTTTATCTTCTATCGCCATCACTCCGGTCGGTCTCTGGCGATGTATGACCTGCTGACAGCTCCAATGTTTCATGGAGCATGCCGGAGGTCATGACTCAATGTATCTCTATGAGAGCTTTATTCTGGCCTTGTTCTGGCTCTCATAGAGATGGATTTGGAGCAGTTGTGACGTAACTTCTGATTTTCAGCCAGTTACACTCCCAAGATGGCGCCGTGGGAACAAAGAGGCATTGGTAAAAGGAAAAGCTGCTGGAAGGTGGATATATGACAAGGGACAGGGGACATACATTTAAAGAGCAACTCCAGTACTGAACACCCCCTGCTGGAGTGGTGCTATAATAAGGTGTTGTCCAGTAATAGACAACCTCTCTAAGGCCGCCTTCACACGTCTGTTGAAAAAAAAAAAACGCACTTGTTTTCAATCCATGTGTTCATCCCTGTGTATGTGTGTGTCATCTGTGTGATATCTGTGTGACACGCATCAGAAAAAAAACACATGACACTCAAATGAATAGTTTTTTATGTGTTAAAGATGTGCAAAGATAGACAGCTTGTAAAGTATTTAATTTGTGCTGCCAGTTAAAAATGGACATGTCTCGGTGTGTATCACATGGAGACACACACAGTTCACATGGTCCATGTGAAAACATGAAGGAGTGAAGATCGCCATTGATTATAATGAGTATTTTTGTGAAAACGGATGCCACATGTACTAGAGACACGGACACGTGAAGGGGGGCCTAATATGTCGTTTTCTATAGTGGATATGTTGTATATTATTTTATATATAATCTTTATTTTTATATAGCGCCAACATATTCCACACTGTCCCCATTGGGGCTCACAGAAAAGCTTTGATTCTACACCTAATAAAGTAACTGCACTTTTCTTCATGTAGTTTTTTACGCTCAACATAGAAGCCTCTAGAGAAAAAAAATGCACCAAAACTGCAGAGTTTAGTGGTGTCTGTTCATGAAATCACATCCATTTTACTTGGACACAGTAGAATTTATGTGCAAAAAAGCAGCAGAAAATCCCGGCATTTACACTGCATGTGAACACAGACTAAATGTCAAAGTAGAGTGGATGTGTCGTCATGAAATCTCTGCCCTCTGTGTGTCTTAAGACGCTACTGAACTGTGCAGTTTTGGTTGTTTTTTTTTCCCCTATAGGGTTCTTTGCGGAGCCTGAAAAAAAAACCACCAGGAAAAAAAAAAAAGTGTAGTTGAATTTTTAAATGCAGAATCAAAGGTTTTTTGAAGTAAAAGCATTAAAAACCCAGATACACATCTGTACTACATGTGTATCAAATATCGGGAAAAACGCATGAAAAATGCAGCAAGCACGCAATAATCAGAGAAGATTGTTATTGCATTGTGTGATGTGGACACCTGCAGATAAAACACAGCATTTACGTGTGAACCTGACCTCAGCGATACATTTGTATTACATTTTTTATGGGTTTTAATATAGAAAAATGATAAATTGCGCCATTTTTGTCACCATTTACTGATCCCCATAAATAATCTAATTGCTGTGTTGTGCGGTTTGTTATGATTACAGGGAGACAAATATGTCATCTTATTTGCTGATTTGTAATATTTTTTTTTTTTTAAAAAAGTGAAATCAAAATTACATTTTTTTAAATTATTTTTTGTAATTTTATTAGAAGAAAAATATTTTATTCTCCCTCTAGAATACAGGACACAGATGGTGTTCTGTACAGTGGAGCTCTATGTGCAGTGTAATCTGCTCTGGAGTCAGAATCTGCACTGCTCTGTACAGATCTCTATGTCCAATGTAATCTGCTATGGACTCAAAGGCTGCAATGCAAGCTTATCTATATCAAATCCTCCCTCTGAGGATGCAGTATCTATCTATCTATCTATCTATTTATTTATCTATCTATCTATCAATATCTTTATGTAACTGGATAATTTGCTTCTGGCTGCTCTGCCTGCAATACAGGTCAAGATTGCCAAATCCTCTAGTGCACCTCAGTGCTCTTCTTCAGTTGATTTATTCACTGAACTATGGGGAGGAGCTGGGACAAAGGCAGTGACCAACAGGACTGCTCCCTCAAATTAGGACAGTTCCGCTGAATCTCAGATGGTTGGGAGGTAGTAAAATAGACTATTTACATTGTAAAAGAGACATATATATATATATATATATGTATGTATGTATATATATATATATATATATATATATATATATATATATAAAATAATCTGATAATAGGCCCAGGATGGGCGAACAAATATATAGCAGTACGAGGATCATATATACCACGATGGGAAAACATATATAACAGGATGGAAAACATATACACCAGGATGGGGGACACGTATACTGGGAATGGGCCCAGGATAGGGGACATTAGTACAGAATTGTGGGACTTTACCCCCATGACTGTGCGTCATGACCACATTTTTTGTTTTAAATTTTTTTTCCCCTATTTTCCTCCGCTAATACCGAGGTGTGTCTTATAGTCCTGTATCCTGTATACATTTGGTACCGCACCACATTAGCCAGAATGTGGCATATCCACCAAGTGTGAATGGAGTATATGTTAGGTATGACTATAATTTAAAATAAAAGCAACACCGTTTCTACTAGTGTTCCAGGATGAGAAGGATTTACCTACCTTATAAGGATCTAAAAGACTTTGAAGCTCTTTTGATGCATATGTTTCCTCTTCCAATTTTTTATACTGAGGGCAGTTTTTTAGTGGCATGTAGAGCATCTGAAATAAAACAAAAACATCTAAATTGCATGACCTTATTTTCAGATTCTCAATAGTTTATTGGTTTTGTTAGATTAAATTAATTTCTCTCACTCATAGGACTTGTTCAGACAAAATAATTAAATGTCCGCGTGCTGTCCATATGCAAATCTGATAGCAAGTCAGTATGGCACATTAACGTTTTACAAACGCACCGATGGTCCGCGTGTAAATAATTGTGGCACACATTACTTTAATTCATATTCTGGATTAGATTTACCCATTTTAAGTCAATGGGTGAGTAAAAATAAATGGATCACATCTGAGTTATTATCCGGATGTCATGCGTTTTTTTAAAAAATCTATTATATTATTCAAAAACATTGCAGATTTATATGCTGTTCAAGTCAGGATCTGTAGAATGCTGGGTAACAACCTCTATTGGTTATACAATATTTGACATAAGTAGCTGTGCAATATGGCTTTATGGCATACCTCTTAATGAGTTTGGCACAATATTCCAGAACAGCCTGGTTCAGGGCAGGCGTACAAAACACCAGTCTTAATGAATTGGCCCCCATGCCTCCTTAGTTTTATAACCACACCATGTCTAAGAAAAAATGTTTATGGTTATTTTTGTGTACTTTATTAAAGGGAGTCTGTCAGCAGGTTTTTGCTACCTCATCTGAGAGCAGCATGTAGTAAGCAAAGAGAACCTGAATCCAATGATGTTTAACTTAGATTACTGGGTGCAGCTATTCAGACACAATCAATGCATTTAGATTTAGCCATGTAGCAGAGCTGAGAGAGCTGTCCCTGCCCCTTTAAAGCTTTTTATAGAGATTTGCATTGACTGTGAAGTGTCAATCACAGGAGGGGCATGTTGGCATAAGAAAAAAATTGTAGATGGACACTGCCTTAGCGTTCAACACTGGTGCGAGAGCAAACTGTCACGCTCCCAGTCCGACCACTCCACCCACCACCTCCGTCGCTCCAACCCTGGGGTCCTCGCTGGGGTCCCCGCTCCCCGCTCCCCGCCGAGCCCGCTCTCCTGCTACCCTGTCCATACCTTTTCCCCATCAGTCCCGACTCCGCGCCGCACACTCACTGCAGCCACCTGAGCTCCAGCATCCTGCTTCTCCTCCTGCCGTCTCGGCATTGACTTCCGGGTTGCGGTTCTCACACATGCACACTAGGGGGCGCGCGTGTGCACTCACCTAGACTTAAAGGGCCAGCACAGCTGTCCAGACTATTACTAATAAGTAACCTTGGGTATTTAAGACTTCCTATTCCCCATATCAAATTACCTATATAAGGGCTGTGCTGCATAGGACACGTACCTTTTACTGATAGCCACAGGTATTTGGACTGACTTGAAGGGCTAATATATAAGTGGAGGCAGGGATATAGGCACGTTTAGTACTTGTTCAATATTTAACATTACATGAACCATGGTGTCTTTCAGCCAGTCTATATGGTGGTAAAACTAAATGCCTATACCTCTATACATTATTAGAGCCATGTTATTTAGTACCATATCTATTTAAATCATGCCCTCCTTGGTCCATCCCTGTGGACACATGATATACATGTATGTCCATCTATAATTAATACTAGTCGTTTTATACGGGTAGATGCAGTTACTGCAAACATTGCACCACTCCTCATAGTGCGGCTTGACATCCCTCCCTATATTCCAAAACTGTTATCCTATGTATGATGACATTTTTATGTATTTTTTGCACGAGCACCTTATAAAAATAAAAATCTACTGTTTCAAAATCATAATCTATGATTCCTGAGTCCTTTATAGGTTATTCCTATTCCCCATAGCTAGTGCTTGTTCAACGCATCCCTGTAGCTTGTCTCTTGTATTAGTTGTTCAGGTTCCTCTATGCCTGTGCCTGGTGTAACTCTGTCTCTGCTTGCAGATCCTAAGTACTGTTGTGAGCACACACTCCAGCCTGATCCCAGTAACATGCACCAGTCTTCGGTTCTGGACTCCAGCCTGATCCCAGTAACCTGCACCAGTCTCCGCTCCTGGACTTCACCCAAATCTCTGTGACCTGCACCAGTCTTCGGTTCTGGACTTCTGCCTGATCCCGTTAACTTGTACCTGGTTCAGGTCGGATTCTGTATCTATAAGACTCTATCCGGTGACTTTTGCTGATTCCGGCTTCCGTGCATCTAGGCCCTCTGCGGTTACGCCCGACAGTCCCTGTATAGGGGTTCGCTCGAGGCGGCGTCCCAGGGAAGTCTGGTGCACGGTCCAGTGGGTTCACTCCCAAGACTATCTTTTCACAAACCTATTTTATTGGATTGCACTTATCCATCTTAAATGCAAATGTGAGTGAGGCCTTAGATTGATAGTGGCTGATTAAGAAAATTAATATATCCCTCCTTCATTACACCTTCTATGGCAGCAGCTCACTAACCCACTCAGCCTACCATTATATGCCTGTTTACAGAGTTCTAAAACTTGGTTGAGTAAATAGGCCATACATGGAAAATATTTGGTTGATGGGCCTCATTCTTTACAGGAACAAATTATGTTTTCATTGATGTGTTTTTTTTATAGTGTTCAATAAGTGGGTTATAATACAGTTTTATAGTTGACCTTAATATTCATATCCTGATCGCTGATCTACTATTTTCTGTACTACAGCATATTAGATGAGTTAGTTTTACACGTACACTGTGCCTGTTAGACACTGCATATTGCATTGTCTTACAGTCCATCATAGATCACTGACCTAAAGGTCATTATTTAGCCTTGGATTGCAATGCCAACTACTGGCACTCTGCTATTGTGAGATGCCAATAGGCTTTTAGAGGGAATCCCCTCCCTCAAATAAACATCTAAATATTGTTGTCACCACAGTGGTATCTAAGGAGTTAAACACCAGCGATTAGTGCTAATACCAATCATGGCCGTTATAGCAAGCTGTCAGCTACAATTTACAGCTGATACCAACTGATGAGGGTGGCAACTCTTATGAGCTGGCGCATATACATGTACCGCAGTTTGTGGAAAGACATTTTTGTGCATGTTAACTGCACAAAAATGTAAAATACCTTTGATATGAAATTCTACAAGACCAGAAAGAAACCAAGAAATAGTTATAAAAGGCATCTGATTATGAATCATAGTTGAGCAAGGTATTTTGTGTCCGCACTTTATTTTGGCATGTCTTGTTTTGTATAATATTTTTTCAAAAAAAATAAGCCATACACTATAAATAAACTTTAGTAGGAGTTTTTAGCATTTTTGTCATAAGGCTTAAATATAAGCCCTACCCCCAGAATAAGCCCTAGTCATGGTTTAATAATAAAGTGTCCATGCTGCTAAAAAAGTTAAAAATACTGCAGGACACTTCATTATAGAAAGCAGACACCCTCAAAAGAGAGAAGAAAGAAGACAGAGGACCTTGCAGTCATACTCACCGGATGCCGAATGGGAGGATCTGCAGTAGAACGCACACCCACACACATCAGATCTCACACCCACACATATCAGATCACACACTCACACACTAAAGATCGCGCACACACACACACCAGATCGCACACACACACACACACGCGCACACACACATCAGATCGCGCATGCACATCAGCTCGCACACACACACATCAGATTGCACACACATCAGATCACACACCCACACACATAAGATCACACACACTCACACATCAGATCGCACACACTCACACACATCAGATTGCACACACTCACACACATCAGATCGCACACACACACATCAGTTCGCGCACACACATCAGATTGCACACACACACATCAGATTGCACACCCACACACATGCACCAGATCGCACACACACACACACACCACATACAGCAATACCAATTGCTTCTGGCCAGCAGGGGAACCTGGGACACAGTGCAGTGGAGCGCGAGGACCTGTGGTGGAATTCATGAAGGACCTGCGGTGGAACTTGTGAAAGACCTGCGGTGGAACTTATGAAGGACTTGCGGTGGAATGCTTAGATGCATTCTACCGCAGGTCCTCACACTCCACTGCACTGTGTCCCATCTTCTCCTGCCGGCCGAATGCAATTGATATCGCCAGATGTGGTGAGTGTGTGTGTGCGATCTGATGTGTGTGTGTGCGATCTGGTGTATGTGTGTGGGTGTGCAATCTGATGTGTGTCTGTGAGCGATCAGTTGTGTGTATGCGATCTGGTGTATGTATGGGGGTGTGTAATCTCATGTGTGTGGGTGTGCAATCTGATGTGTGTGTGCAATCTAGTGTATGTGTGCTATCTGATGTGTGTGTGTGCGCAACCTGATGTGTGTGTGCATGTGTGTGCAACCTGATATGTGTGGGTGTGTGATCTGATGTGTGTGCAATCTCATGTGTGTGCGATCTCGTGTGTGTCTGTGTGTGATCTGATGTAAGTGAGTGTGTCGGACAGAAGCAGGGGAGAACAGCGTGGAGCATACCTACTGGGAGTGTGTAAAGATTGCAGGAGGACCTGGGAGCCACGCAGACATCCGGGCTCTGGTAAAAATGAGTCTCATGGGAAGGGTGGTCTGCTTTTAGGGGGGTAAACGTCCCCCAACTGTGTTTCCTCGAAAATAAGCTCTACGCCGAAAATAAACCCTAGAGCATTTTTGGTGCAAAAAATAATATAAGACAGTGTCTTATTTTTGGAGAAATACAGTATGATTCTTAACTCACAATGACTGCTAATCCACCTGCTATTAGGACTAATACATTTCAGGTAAATTTATTCTAAAGTATTTTATAACACTTTAAAGTACACATACATAAGTATCACAAAACATCTTGTACAAAAGAATTCCAAAACTCACATTGTCTTCTGAGAGTGGCACTGTATGGACTGGAATCGGTCGCCACGTTATATTTTTGTTCCAGATTTGCCTTCCAACAGGAGGATATAAGCCAGCAAGATTAGCTTGGGCACTCATTAACGTGCGATCCTTATCTGAGCTTCTCACATAAACCTAAAGATTGAGAATATCATGTGAGAATACGCTCTCATTATACCTAGATGAAGCTGGCTACAATTAATGTTGTAGAAGTGTGAAGTATTCATCCCAGCCAGCAAGGACATGAAATTAGTGCAGTACAAGAATACTTTTATTAGTAAGTAGGATAAGTATTACCCACTGGTTGTTGTGTTTATTCTATAATTAAAGGGAAAGTGCAGCTTCAACAATTGCATGAATCAATAGTACAGACAAATAAGAAACTTTGTAGGATATTTTAATTAGAGAAATCTGCTTCTTTCTCCACTTATAATCCACTTCTCCACCTATCTCCTGCATCCTAAACTCATCATTCACAGTTTCATACTGGGGAAAAAAAAGCTCAAATCAAACTTGCTCAACATAAGATGGATTGCCAGCAAAGTGAAATATCAGGTTACACCTCTCATTATACGCTATTGGATACCTGGCATTCCCATTAATCAGCTTTTTAGTGGCTGGTTATGGCAGATGAACTCTTATGGAAAAGAATAGTAGATCTGCAGTAGATTGCAAAGGCCACTAAACAGTGTACAGAATTGTAGCATTCTGATTCACACACCTTTGCCACCAAAGGTGATAATAGTTGATCAGTAGTGGTTATTTGTGCTGGTTTCCGAGGAACTTATATTGATGACCTATCTTGAAGCATTCCCATTATTTTTTTTATTCCTTAAAACTATGTAAATATTAATGTAGTGTAAGTGTGTTAATATACGAACTAATCACCATCTTTTCTGGTTACCATTGGCGTTCTGGTCCTCTTCTAAGTGATGGCTCTCCAGAGTTGCCAGCTTACATGCTCTGGGCTCTGTGAGTGTGAGCTGAAAGTTGCTTTTACAATGTAAGCCTCTGGAGTGTCAGAATGAGACTGTCATGATGGTCGGGGAGATCAGGGGACAGGGGCTCCTAGACTGGCCCTCAGGCTAAGGGGACCCTAGCTATTCTTTATCTCAGAGTTACTTCTGAAGGTGAAGATGTCTGAACTTCCTTCCTGACCCTGCTCCTGGCCAGCCCTGATCTTAATGCCCCTCCCCCCTCACCCTAGTGTTGCCATAACACTCCTGCCCTTCCTTCCCTGGGGGGAGGCAAGTTAGTTCTGGTCAGGAGAATAGCCAGGCATGGGACTTAGGTAGCTCCACCATTAGGGGTAACCCTGAGGTTGGGAATAGCCAAGGGTCCCCTAGCGTGAGGGACAGTATAGGAGCCCCCTTACTATCCTGCAGTCACTTCATGACAGGTTAAGGGATTAAAAAATAATGGAAGTGCATCTTAAAGTATAGGTCAGCAACACAGTTATATATCTGGTATGGTAGATGCAGCTTTCTTTGGTTGATTAAAGATTGTTTCTTAAAGGGGTTGTCCAGGTTTGATAGCAGTTACTCTATACACGATTCCCTAGTATGGTCAGAATGAGGAATCACATGACTGTGACATGCCGACTAGTCTCAATCAGCTTCTCCCAATAGAAATTAATTAAAATAAGCTGAAAGCATTTAGTTGGCACTTAACCATATCATACATTTGGTCACGTGACTGTCACAATTCAGAAGTCTCCTGTCACAAAGAGGGACTGCAAACTGTACTCTCAAACCTGGACATCTTCTTTAAGCTGAACCACTGACAATTAATTGCTGGACTGCATTAATTCTGAAAAGTGGCTTTGTTCATGACATTTTTTATCCAGAACAATGACTACAATGCATGCAAACACCTTGCCCTTCACGACTTTACAGTTTTCTGTGGAATTCTGATGATTTTTAAAGAAGGTCTGTTCTCTGTACACCCTGTTGTATTTTTACACTCATCATAGTTTACCAATACCAAGGAGATTAAAAGCACATGATTATTTTTGATTATTTTGAGAAGCACAGATATATTTACCTCATTATTACTGTACGTTTCATTCAGAAATCCCGAATATCTCTTCCTCAAATACTTCCCCAGCTCATAATGTTGCTCTATACCAAGCTATCAATTGAAAGAGAAAAATATTGTTGAAGTCGGCTAAATTCATAGTTATATTATTAATATTAGATGATGTTTGTAGCGTGCTGAAGACCACCTGGTATTGTATGGCAAAGGTCAACTTGACATTTTAATAGGGTCTACTCTTTAAGGCCGTGTGCCCACTATAAGTTTTTGATGCTGCGAATATTCGCTGTGTCAAAAACGCAGCATCTTACATTTCTAGCAAAGCAATAAGTGATCCCGTGTGTGGCATTATTGTAGTAGTGTGTAGAACGCACTTATCAATTTATGGGGTACGTAACTCCAAAATTAGAATCTGGGCACAAAGTATAGATGCCCTATAATATATGGGGGCACAATGTATGGGCATTAAACCGGAACATTTGCAATTCGCCATATAAAAATCTTGTCAAGAATGCTACAAAATAGTCACTGCAGCCATAGATAAATTCATTGAGAAGAGCAATTTCTCCAATGGGATCACTTTTGAGGTTTTTCTGCTTTTCTGGCAAAATCTGTGCTCTAAAAGCGAAATAGCGCTCCTTCCTGCTCAGCCATGCCATGTGCCCAAACAGTAGTTTCTGATGACATATAGGGCATCAACGTGTTCATGAGAAATTGCACAATCAATACATTGTGGGATCCAGTTTCACCTTTTAACCCAGGTGTAAGTGACAAATTTGCAGCTAATTAAAAAATACATTTTTACCACTAAAAGGTTATATTTCCAAGTCTCAATGTTATAACATTCTGTGAGGCATGTCTGAGTTCAAAATAATCATTATACCCCTATATGAATTTCTTTAACCAGTGAAGTGTCCAATATGGGGTCACTTGTGGGGTTTCTGCTGATCTGGCACCTCGGGGGCTCGGATGATGGAGCCTACAGTCTATCATAGAATACTGCCATGCTCGGTAAAATTGCATAACAAATTGTCCTGACCATTTTTTCCTGTTATTGTTTCTGAGAATGAAAACTTTGAGGCTAAAATTTAAAAAAACTACATTTTTCATTTTCACAGCCCAGTCTAATAATATTCTGTGTAGTTTGTGGGTTAACAATGCTCCCTACACAAATAGATTAATTCATTATGGGTTTAGTTTACCAAATTGGGTCACATGCGGGCCATTATGGTTTTTGGCAACTCAGGGCTCTACAAATGCATTATGGTGTCCAAATTTGCATTTCAAAAATTTAATAGCACTCTTGCTTTCCAAATTTTGACATGTAACCAAACATTAGTTTTTGAACAGTCAGTCATGGCTGAAAGTATTGCCACCCTTGAAATTGTTCCAGAAAATGAAACATTTTTCCCTGCAGTTTATTGCAATTACTCATGCTGTGTTTTCCATGTTTGTTTCCTTTGTGTGTATTGGAACAACACAAGAAAACAAACAGACTGAGAGACAAAATCACATTGGACATAATTTCACACAGAACTCCCAAATGGGCAGGACAAAATTTTTGGCTCCTTCCAAAGTTGTCGGTAAACAATTTTGTTTCAAGCATCTGAAGCTCGTTGAAAATCACCTGTAGCAAGTACCTGAAACCAGATAAACCAGATAAAAAGAGAAGTGGACTCAATCTTTTCATTGTGTCATTGTGTGTCTGTGTGCGCCACACTAAGCATGGAGAACAGAAAGTTGAGAAAAGAACTGCCTATTGATATTTTTCAACAATTTTTGTTCTCAAGTCCTCAATCTCAAGGCTTCAAATCCATCTCCAGAGATCTTGATGTTCCTTTGTCCAAGTGTACACAGAATAATCGAGAAGTTTACAACTCAACTCATGGCACTGTAGCTAATCTCCCTGGACATGGACAGCAGAGAAAAATTGATGAAAAGTTGTAATGCGGGGTAGTCCAGATAGTGGCGAAAAAGCCACAATCAAGTTTCAGAGAAATTCAAGTGCAGAGTGGATCAGTATCAGCATGAACTATCTGTCGACATATTAATGAAATGAAACACTAAGGCATAGAGTGCAGGATATATGTGAGCCCTGCTGTGATCTTTGGGAAGCAGAATAAACAAATCAACAGCAGGTCAAGAATTATTTTTATTTATTTTTCTACACAGTTCCTCGTGCAATGTAAGTCATAAGATGATTTATTCTTCGGGACAGTGCGACTGCAGTGATACCGGATTTACAGTTGCATCTCAATAAATTAGAATATCATCAAAAAGTTAATTTATTTCAGTAATTCAACACAAAAAGGGAAACGTTTATATTATATAGTCATTACAAACAGAGTGATCTATTTCAAGTGTTTATATCTGTTAATGATTATGGCTTACAGCCAATGAAAACCTAAAAGTCAATATCTCAGAAAATTAGAATAATTACCACAAAACACCTGCAAAGGCTTCCTAAGCATTTCAAATGGTCCAATAGTCTGGTTCAGCAGGCTACACAATAATGGGGAAGACTGCTGACTTGATAAATGTCCAGAAGGCAGTCATTGACACACTCCACAAGGAGGGTTAAGGGGACTCTACACGCAACTACATATCTAACAATAAGTCGTCGGGGTCACGGAATTCGTGACGCACATCCGGCGTCGTTAGTGACGTCGTTGTGTGTAACAGCTCCGAGCCAGTGTTAACAATCAAACATACTCACCTAATCGTTGATCGTTGACACGTTCATTTTCAAAATCTCGTTGGTTGTTGTGGACGTAGGTTGTTCGTCATTCCTGAGGCAGCACACATCGCTACGTGTGACACCCCGGGAATGACAAACAACAGCTTACCTGCATCCTCAGGCAACGAAGTGGGCGTGTCGTTAATGCGGCTGGTCACCGCCCCTCCGCTTCTATTGGTCGCCGCTGTGTGACGCCGCTGTGACAGCGTACGAACCTCCCCCTTAACAAAGAGGTTGTTCGCCGCCCACAGCGACGTCGCTAGGAAGGTAAGTACGTGTGATGGGTGTTAGCGATATTGTGCGCCACATGTAGCGATTTGCCCGTGACGCACAAACGACAGGGGCAGGTGCTTTCATGAACGACATCGCTAGCGATGTCACTGCGTGCAAAGCAGCCTTAAGCCACAAAAGGTTAAAAAAGCTGGCTGTACACAGAGTGCTGTGTCCAAGTATATTAATGGAAAGTTGAGTGGAAGGAAAAAGTGTGGTAGAAAAAGGTGCACAAGCAAGATTCACAAGGAGTGGACTACTGCTCGAGGCAGTGCTTTAAGAGCCACCACACACAGACGTATCCAGGACATTGGCTACAACTGTCACATTCTTTGTATCAAGCCACTCATGACCAATAGACAACGCCAGAAGCATCTTACCTGGCCGAGGAGTAAAACAACTGGACTGTTGCTCAGTGGTCCAAGGTGTTGTTTTCAGATGAAAGTAAATTTTGCATTTCATTTGGAGATCAAGGTCCCAGAGTCTGGAGGAAGAGGGGAGAGGCCACAATCCAAGCTGCTTGAGGTCTAGTATGAAGTTTTCACAATCAGTGATGGTTTGCGGAACCATGTCATCTGCTGGTGTAGGTCCACTGTGTTTTACCAAGACCAAAGTCAGTGAAGCTGTTTACCAGGAAACTTTGGAGCACTTTATGCTTCCCTCTGCCGACAAGCTTTTTGGAGATGGAAATTTCATTTTCCAGCAGGACTTGGCAACGTCCAAACTGTCAAAAGTATCAATACCTGGTTTAATAACCACAGTATCACTGTGCTTGATTGGCCAGCAAACTCACCTGTCCTAAACCCCATAGAGAATCTATGGGATATTGTCAAGAGGAAGATGAGAGACACCAGACCCAACAATCCATACAAGCTGAAGGCGGCTATCAAAGCAACCTGGGCTTCCATAAAACCTCAGCAGTGCCACAGGCTGATCACCTCCATGCCATGCCGCCGCATTGATGCAGTAATTCATGCAAAAGGAGCACTGACCAAGTATTGAGTGCATCTATTGTACAGTCTTTTCAGTAGGCGCCAACATTTCTGAGTGTAAAATATTTTTTTCAGTTGGTCTTGTATAATACTCTAATTTTCTGAGACTTTTGGGTTTTCATTAGCTGTAAGCCATAATCATCAACATTAACAGAAACACTTGAAATAGATCCCTCTGTGTGTAATGACTCTATATAATATATGGGTTTCCCTTTTTGTAATTGAATTTCTGAAATAAATTAACTTTTTGATGATATTCTAATTTATTGAGAGGCACTTGTATATTGTTTTATGTTTGGCTGCTATCACACATGAAATGCTTTTTCTTAACAAAAGAAAGTTTTTGCATTGACATGTTTTAAGAGCTATACTTTTTCTGTATTTCTGCTGAAATTGTTATGTGAAGGATTGTTTTTTGCGGGATGAATTGCTACCATTTTTGAGCCATAACATTTTTTGATAGCTTTCTAGTCCTATTTTTAGTAGTCAGAATTAACAAAAAACAGCAATTCAGGAATGTTTTTTCTTTTTACCCATAGTTCACTATGTGGCTAAAGTGATGGCAGGTTTATTCTTTGAGTCAGTATCAGTACGATTACATAATTATACAGTTGTTTTATGTATTGCTGGTTTTGCACAAAAAAACTATTTTATAGAATAATAAATTGTTTTTGCATTGCTATATTCTGAGAGCTATAACTTTTGTTTTTTTTTCTGCTGATGGAGCTGTTGGTGGCTTTTTTTGTGGGAGATGACATTTTAGCAATTCCATTTTGATTTAAATTCATCTTTTTTTTTCTACTTTTTGTTTGACATTTTCATGAAAAGGGATAGTTTTTTTGCCACATTTTTTTAATTTTATAACTGTGTTCACCGAAGGGGCTACGTAGTGTGACAATTTTATAGGTCAGGTTGTTCTGGACTTGGCTATACCAATTATGTGTATTTTTTGGTTGCTTATTTTTGATTTTACATAAATTTATGTACTTATTGGTATACATTTGTTTCTCTATTTTGAGGGTTGTTTTTTTTGAAAAATATATTTTTACATTTTTTTATTTTATTTTGTTGCTTAGTCTCTTTATGGGACTCTAATTTTCATTACTCTGCTGATACAATGCATTGACATGCACAAGTATTGCAATGCATTATATTTGTCAGTGCTGCACTGAGAGAAACCTCTTAGACTATGCTTCTGGCATGGTCTAACAGGCTTGTCATAGCTGGTCAGTTTGGAGGTCATGATGAAGATCTCAGGTTGCCAAAGCAACAATGACAGTTCTGTGCCCATGACATACCCATACCTCAAAGATTGGGAACCCCTTCTCAAAGATGATGTATGGGTATGTCAAAGGTTGGAAAGGGGTTAAGTCTTCTTCTGTAGCACCCAGGGATATGGGGTACTTGGTTCCGGGTGAAGTACGTCCTGGGGATGTCACGATGATGGCCGTTACCCAGTTACGTGTCCTGGGCCCTTTTTGTAATGGGGATATTTACAGGGGATTTATAAATAAAGCTGATCGTGACGCCACTTGTGGTGTTGCGGCTAAATATAGGGAGCTTCCAACTGCAGAATGTCTCTACTGGGGGCTGATGGTATGAGCAGCTTGTATGGTAGTCCCTCCACAAGTAGGGTATTGCCGCAGTAGGTGTAGGGTGCGGTGGGCGTCGGACGAAAGAGTCCAGAGAGGTATTCAGTGCAACTGGTTTTCTCACTTTTCGGGTGTTAACTGGTTGCCCGAGGCCGGCTGGTGTCACCTCCAGGTCCCCTTCGTCCCAGTGCCAGTCTGGTTCTCTGGTACCTTCTTCCCCTGCACCAGTCTCTGGTAAGTGGGTCCCCGTGGTATGGAACACTGAGGGTCCCCGGTCTGTGGTTTGTCCACTTCTGACGGTAGCGTGAACCCTGTGGGTTGGAGTCTCTGGTCCAGTCCCCGTCTCTCCCTTTGCTATTGAGTCTTTGGATTCTTTAGGGTAAGCAAGGTCCTTGATGGTCCCCTTTGCTGTGGAAGTGTTAACAGGTCGGCTTGATGCTCTTTCCTGTCCTAGGGTCCTGTACCCCGTTGGTGCGTAGTTCCGGGAGTACTTCACTGTACTCCACCAGCACCCATCTCTCCTGGGTACTAGGTCACCATCAACCTGAGTCAGGACATTGCTCAGTCACCTCTTTACACTCCTCTGTCAACTCTGTTCAACAGTCGTACACGTTCTCATGTGTCTGCTCCCTTTCACTGCAGACTTCCTTCTCCTTTCTGTCTACTATCTTCCTGTGTCATGACTACTCTCCACAGTCTGCCCCTCCTACCTAATCAACTAGTGGACTGGAGTGGCTCCACCTCTAGGCGGCCATCCATGGCCCCACCCTAGCTAAGCACCATTGTATGGGGAATTGTTGGGGAAAACTGGGCTTACCTGGGTTCTTGGTGGTACCAGCACTGGGGTTCTGGGTACCTAAGGGGGTAGGCCCTGCATCCTGGTGAGGATGCAGAACCTTGTAGCACCCTGATGGTCTCAGGGGCGCTACACTTCTATCCATTGCAATGTTAAAAACAGAGCACACAGATTGTAATACCATGTATGGGCTGTCAGTGATGTTTCATGGAACCATAGACTTTTGATCCATGACACTGATCAAAAACATACAGGTCTCTGTGATTTTTTTTCATGGATTATATTGGTTATAGGTTTTATCTCTGAAAAACACTGGGAACATGTATGTGGAAAATAGACATCTGAATTATGTCGTAGGCTGTAATGTTGTTTTTGATATAAGGATAGAAAACTTTTCAGTTCCATGTTCCAAAAATGTTTATTTAATTTTGAATTCTTTCATTTACAATCAATATTGCTGTTACTTAATATGAGTAAAGTCGTTTACTATACCTCAGTGAGTTGCCCAAACCCATCAGGCCAAGAGCTTTCTTGATATTTGTCCTTAGGATATGTTTCAACTGGACTTCTATCACCATGACGAAAGACCTGTGAGATAATGTACAATAATTAAATATAAATAATAATTCTAATGATGAATGTATATATTATTAGGGGCTATTTACCTAAAAGAATATGTTAACAGATGGAGCAACAATCAGATTTCTAGCTCCTAGAATACATTAATTTAGACAAGATTAGAACGATCAACCTCACTTTATTTGCTATTAGCAACTTGGCTAGTCAATGCAAATGGATTAGGGGCCTCTTGGCACTTGAGACTGGATTTAACTTTTTTTTCTAACTTAATGCTCTTTATGGTTGTTTTTATGCAATTGCTATTTATTTTTATTTAAATTATTGATTTTGGTGACAATAAACTCTGAACGATTTTATTTCAAATTTATGGATAAGAATATGATGATGACGTGTGCTTATCTTGGCTATGTATTGAAATAAGAGGGACTGCATGCGGCTTTTTTTCTAATTATTTAAATAAAATAATAATAAAAAAAACAACTGGCGTGCGGTCACCCTAATTTTGAGCTGTGATGTCATTCCTGTTATTTGTGGTGACAGCTAGAGGTTCCCATGGTCCTCCACCTGTGACCATAGGTAACCTGACATCAGGTCACCTCAGTGAACTGAGTGACCTCACCGCAGGTGAGGTTACTGAGTTCATAGACCTGCATCTCCTGGCAGAAAACCACATTTTTTTGCCAAGAGATGCAGATATAGTGCTGAAATTTCTACATCATATTCCTGCACACAATCTACACCTCCTGGTAAAAAAAAAAAACGCATCAAACACAACATGCAGTTTTGATGTGATAGTGATGCAGTTTTTTTTTGTCAGGAGATGTAGATTAGGTGCAAGAATATGTTGCAAAAATTTCAGCACCAAATCTTCATGTCTTTGTCAAAAAATGCAGAAAAATGGTTTTGCCGCCATTTTGGAGCATTTTTCTTCCACAAGGTGCAAATATAGTGCTTGAATTTCTGCACCAGGTTTTTTGTTACATTTTTTTATTTAAGTAATTAAAAAAAAGATACATGCGTTCCCTCTTATTTTGATACATAGCAAAAAAAAGCACATGGCTGGGGGCTGCGGCCAAACAGCCGTATGCTTTATCTGTGCTGAGTCTCATAATATGGGGGGCCCTATGCCAATTTATTTAGTTATTTATTTTTACACCAATATAGACACACAGAAAGCATCTCTGATTAGAAGCAGTCAGAAACACTGCCTCTCAGGGTGGAGGTACTATCTGACTGCAATCAATCAGAGACACAGGTACTGCCAGTGGGCGGGGCAAGCAGTTCATAAGCATGAAGGATAATGAGTGGCCACAAAAGTAGTATTAGCTACCCGGAAGCAGTGTACTGCCACGCAGAAGACTGCTTTCCCCTTTATTTCTTTATTTTTTTTCTAATCACTTGAGTTGCCGGACCCAGATTGTTACTGGATGCTCCCTGAGAACTCTGGGCTAGGGTTGGTGCTTGGGTACTTTTGAACCTGTGCGGATCCAGACTTTTACAGTCCGGGTCCCCCATCACTAGTTACAACTAGTAAGTAAAGAGTCTAAAATCATACAAAAAAAGAAATTAGAAATATCTAACAGTGACAGGAAAAAGTTATGTATGATTTGATTAATACAATATTAATTAGTTATTAATTGTTATTAATGTAAATGCTTCAAAAAACACTGATTATGTAATCTCCGTTTAGGCAGGTGTCTGGCACCAGAATCGGGTTGCATCACCAGGCACGGCTTGCCGCTCTCCAGACTGGAGCGTGTAGCTGCACGTATTTCTATACAGCTGCACGCTCTTGTCCAGAGAGCGGCAGGTCATGCCAGGTGATGCGACTCGAATCTCACGCGAGACACTTGCAAGTGTGACACCGGTCTTATGTCTGTCATCAGCACAATCATGTTGGAGACTCCAATAGTCGTCTGCCATTATGTGTATGTCCCATCTGCCTTGAGATCTCTCCTCAATCACCTTCATATCCTGATGGATATCCTCTTGCCTCGTTTCTCGCTGAAGCCTCCAAGGTGCTATGGAAATTTGTTTAAATTGCTATGAACATAGTGCATCTTTACACTCACATTAAAGTGACCCTGTCAGGAGCAATATGCAGCCAGAACCACAAGCAGTTCTGGGTGCATATTGCTAATCCCTGCCTAAAGGGTGCTTTACATGCTGCGACATCGCTAGCGATAGCTAGCGATGTCCTGCGCGTTAGCACCTGCCCCCGTCGTTCGTGCGACATTTGGTGATCGCTGCCGTAGCGAACATCATCGCTACAGCAGCGTCACACGCACATACCTTTTCACCGACGTCGCTGTGACCGCCGAAGAATCCCTCCTTCAAGGGGGAGGTGCGTTCGGTGTCATAGCGACGTCACTGTGATGTCACTAAGCGGCCGCCCAATAGCAGAGGAGGGGCGGAGATGAGCGGCCGGAACATGCCGCCCACCTCCTTCCTTCCTTATTGCAGGTAAGGAGATGCTCGTCGTTCCTGCGGTGTCACACATAGCGATGTGTGATGCCGCAGGAACGACGAACAACATAGTACCTGCAGCAGCAACGATATTATGAAAAGGAGTGACGTGTCAAACGATCAACAATTTTTAACGCTTTTGCGATCGTTGATTGTCATTCCTTGGTGTCACACGCTGCGATGTTGCTAACGGCGCCGGATGTGCGTCACTAACGACGTGACCCCGATGATATATCATTAGCAATGTCGCAGTGTGTAAAGCACCCTTAACTGTCCCTGTATCTAGTAGCATACATAAAGAGATCTTTAGAAAACGTATTTCCAAAGATCTTTTATCATATGCTAATGAGACCAGCGACTAGTCGTGAGGGCATTACTTCTCCTGACTAGTTGGCCCTTAGCATGTTAGTACGCACCTGTGAGCATGCTAACATGCTAATGAACGAGCAGCGTCAGAGGATGGTCATGCTCACCTCTTTGCTGCCATTGCGTCCAAGTCCTGGATTTTGTCTCAGTGCATATGATCCCGGACTTTCGGTCATGCGCAGTACATGGGTTTGAAGCCAGGACTCATACTCCCGGCTTCATAGTGCGCATGACCGCCGGGTGTACAAGTCCAGGCTTCAAACGCATGTAGTGCACATGACCGAAAGTCCGAGATCATGTGTACTGAGCCAAAATCCAGAACTCGGATGCAATGGCAGCAGAGAAGTTAGAGCGACCATCCTCTGACGCTGCTCATTCATTAGCATGTGAGCATGTCCACAGGGGCATACTAACATGCTAAGCGGGCCAACTAGTCAGGGGAAATCACGCCCCAATGGCTAGTCTCTGCGCTCCTTAGCATATCCTAAAGGATCTTTAGAAATACTTTTTCTAAAGATCCCTTTACTGTATCTATACTACTAGATACAGAGACAGTTGGGCAGGGATTAGCAATATGCACCCAGAACTGCTCCTGATAGGTTCCCTTTAACTCGAAAATTTATGAAGTTAGCGAACAACCTTGGCACCTCAATTTTTTTGACATTTTTTAGACCTGTGTAATAGAAATTGTTCTGATTATCCTTCATGCTGGATATATTTCTGTCATTGGCCCCAAAAACTACATCAAAAACTGTACTGGTGTTTTTCAAAAACCATTGGCCCCAAATTCATCATTAGTAATTTTCTTTTTGTTAAGTCACTGTTTATTTGTTTCTCTTGAGATAGTTGTTGATTTTTATTTTGACAAATTCATCAGTCGAGAACAATTACTATGTCCTACATGAAATTGGGAACCAAAAAAGGACTGTTCATAAGTAAAATATATTTTTTTATCTGATTATTTTTTATTATATTCACATTATTACATTTTAATTACACATATGTTAGGACTGAGTTACAATAATTGGTCTCCATTTTCTTACAGATATGCCCTTATGAAATTTATTTTGTATTTATTTAATCGTATGAACGTATATCTTATCATCATATAAAAATAAACACCAGACAATAGACAGTGATTGAAAAATATCAAAAGGATAAAAATCAAATTTGAATATCAAGATTTTCTATATATGCAATAGCGTTATCATTTACAATATAGAAATCCTTCTTGTCACCATGGAAGGATCTCAGGGGGCACTCCTCAACAATGTGCTGGACAGTTTGACGATCTGCTCCACAGTCACAGGTCGGAGAGTCATATTTTCCCCAGTTATACATAAAATCTGCACAGACGCAAAAGTTTGTTCTGATACGATTTAGAGTAACCCATGTTTTCCTTGGTAGATTGAA